>NC_026456.1:0-16385 GCF_003031525.2 Neophocaena asiaeorientalis asiaeorientalis | reverse complement strand
GTATGGAGTAGGAAACTATCTGTATGATTTCATTATGGGGCTTGTGTCGGATTTAGTATTGATTTTTAGAAAAAAGTGTTTAAATATCTAGGGACCAAGCAGTCTAAGGGGGTGGTGAATATTAAAGCAGACGGTTAGTTTTGTGGGGGGTAAGGGGGGTTTGGGCCTCTTTGAGATAGGGTTTTTTGACCCCGGGGGGAATAATAGAGTACTATGTCCTGTAACCATTAATTCAATTACACCTGTTGGTTGTGCTAGTCCAATCAAAAATACACACAGGTCCAGCTACAATTTATCTGACTGTGACAGGGCCTTTCTAAGGCCATAGCTGAGTCGATGCAGGCCCCCCCCCAAAAATAAAAGATACCAAATGTATGAAACCTCAGTTATGTGTGAGCATGGGCTGATTAGTCATTAGTCCATCGAGATGTCTTATTTAAGGGGAACGAGTGGGCGATTTTAAATTAAAATGGTCCTGAAGTAAGAACCAGATGTCTTATAAAGATCATTATTTAGCTACCCCCACAAGATATGGGCCCGGTGCGAGAAGAGGGATCCCTGCCGAGCGGGTTGCTGGTTTCACGCGGCATGGTGATTAAGCTCGTGATCTAATGGAGCGGCCATAGGATATAATGGTTATGAAGGGCTAGTGGACATATAATATGTAAGAGCATGCAAATTATGTGCTTTGTAAAATTAATAATATTTAATACGAGCTTTAACAAGCCGTATGGAGAAATAAATGAATGCACAATAATACATAGCATGTATATATATATTTATAAAGAAAGACTAAGACAGTAGTATGTATATGTTTATATACATGGTAGTTGCAGTAGAATGGTTTGGAGCAGGTTGTTTTTAATACTGACATGGTACTGCAGTATTTTAATAATTATATATAAGTTGTATTCAAGGAGTAGTTTATAAAGAATTCCAGCTTTGGGTGTTGGTGGTGAGGTTTAAATGTCTCTTCCTTGAGTCTTAGGGAGGAGTGGGGTTCTCCTTTTTCGGTTTACAAGACCGAAGTATTTTATATACTACAAAGACTCTTCATTTTAGGAGTTTGTTCTCAATAATGCTGGCTGTTGGTATTAGCACTAGAATTAAAAGGAAATATAAGATAGATGCTAATTGGCCTACGATAATATACGGGTGTTCTACAGGCTGACCTCCGATTCATGTTAGGGTTAAGAGGTCTGCAATTAAAGTTCAAAATAGGAGTTGGCTAAAGGGCCGAAATATCATGCTTCGTTGTTTGGAGGTTTGGAGTATTGGGACTAGTACTAGGATGAGGATGGAAAGTAGTAATGCTAGTACTCCCCCCAGTTTGTTGGGGATTGATCGTAGGATTGCATATGCGAAGAGGAAATATCACTCTGGTTTAATGTGTGCTGGAGTGCTCAGTGGGTTTGCTGGGACATAGTTATCAGGGTCACCTAGAAGGTCGGGTGAAAATAAGGTTAGTGTTAGTAAGGTCAGGATTAATAGTAGGATACCTAGGATGTCCTTGATTGTATAATAAGGGTGAAAGGGGATTATGTCTATGTTGGACGGAATTCCTGTGGGGTTGTTTGAGCCTGTTTCGTGGAGAAATAGTAAGTGGACGATTATTAGTGCTGTAATGATGAATGGGAGAATAAAGTGGAAGGCGAAGAAACGTGTTAATGTTGCTTTGTCTACAGAGAACCCGCCTCAGATCCACTCCACTAGTGTGCTGCCAATATAAGGGATTGCTGACAAGAGGTTTGTGATGACGGTAGCACCTCAAAATGATATTTGCCCTCAGGGTAGAACGTAGCCTACAAATGCGGTGGCTATGACTATTAGTAGTAGGAGTACACCAATATTTCATGTTTCTTGGAATATGTAGGAGCCGTAATACAGGCCACGTCCGATGTGGATATAGAGGCAAATGAAGAACATAGAGGCTCCGTTTGCGTGGAGGTATCGAATGATTCAGCCGTAATTTACGTCTCGACAGATGTGTGTGACTGATGAAAAGGCGGTAGAGGTGTCTGGTGTGTAGTGTATTGCTAGAAATAGGCCTGTTAGGATTTGTATGATCAGGCAGAGGCCTAGTAAGGAGCCAAAATTTCATCACGAGGAGATGTTTGATGGGGCGGGGAGATCGATAAGTGCGTTGTTAATAATTTTTATTAGTGGGTGTGTTTTTCGGATGTTGGTCATTAGGGTTCTCATAGTTGAATTACAACGATGATTTTTCATGTCATTGGTCATGGTTGGAGTCCATGTGAGAGTAATGATAATATATGCTGTTTTTATTATAAGTGTTATTTTTGTAATTAGTCTTGTGGGGGTTTCATCGAAGCCTTCGCCTATTTACGGGGGTCTAGGGTTGATTGTGGGTGGTGCTGTGGGGTGTGGAATTGTTTTTAGTTTTGGGGGCTCATTTCTAGGTTTGATAGTGTTTTTGATTTATTTAGGGGGAATATTGGTTGTATTTGGTTACACAACGGCTATGGCTACCGAGCAGTACCCTGAAGTTTGGGTTTCTAATAAAGTTGTGTTAGGGGGGTTTCTTTTAGGTTTAGTTGTAGAGTCTTTAGTGGTGTTTTGTGTTTTGGGAGGGGAGAAAGTGAGTTTTGTGTTTGAGTTTAATGGATTAGGGGATTGAGTTATTTATGATACGGGAGATTCTGGGTTTTTTAGTGAAGAAGCCATAGGTATTGCTGCTTTATATAGTTATGGTACTTGATTGGTTATTGTTACCGGGTGGTCGTTGTTTATTGGTGTTGTGGTTATCATGGAAATTACTCGGGGTAATTAAATAGTAATATGACAAGGGTTATAGTGATGAGAAAAGATAGGAAGTACAATTTGATAAGGCCTTTTTGGTTTGAAGTTAGTAAGGAGGCCTTTAGTTGGATAGAGGTTATGGTTTTTGGTAGGATAATTTCTGTTCAGGTTAGGTCTAGTAGAGAGGTTGCGAGTTTTTGGCCTATTGTTAGGATTAGGTGAGGAGGTAGGCGGTGTATAATAGTAGGGAAGTAGCCTAGTAGGGTAGAGAAGTTGGTAAAGTTTGATAGGTGAGGGTATTTTAGGTTTTTTGAATAGGTGTTGATTTCGAGTGCGATGATGAAGCCTAGAGTTGTCACTATTAGAGCCGTTAGTTTTAGATGTAAGGGTATGGTTATTAAGGGGGTGGTTATTGGGGGTATGTTGTTGGAGAGGATAAACCCGGCAAAAATACTTCCGACTAGTAGGCGCTTAATGGGGTTGATTAGTGCGGGGTTGGTTTCATTGATGTTTATGAGAGGGGAGAAGCGGGGTTGTTCTAGTAGAGTGTAGAAAATGATGCGAGTGCTATAGACAGCTGTTAGGGAGGTGGCAATTAGTGTTAGTAGTAGGGCTCAGGCGTTGGTATAAGACGAAGTGGCGGCCTCGATAATGGGGTCTTTGGAGTAAAATCCTGTGAGGAACGGGACTCCTGTTAGTGCGAGGCAGCCAGTGATGAGGGCGGTTGTAGTAAAGGGAAGGATTTTGTATAATCCTCCTATTTTTCGGATATCTTGTTCGTTATTTAGGTTGTGGATGATGGAGCCGGAGCACAGGAATAGCATAGCTTTAAAGAAGGCGTGTGTGCAGATGTGCAGGAATGCTAGATGAGGTTGATTGAGGCCCACAGTTACTATTATCAGACCAAGTTGGCTAGAGGTGGAGAAGGCAATGATTTTTTTAATATCATTTTGGGTTAGGGCGCAAATGGCTGTAAATAAGGTGGTAAGGGCGCCTAGGGAGAGTATTATCGTTTGGATGGGTTTGTTATTTTCTATTAAAGGGGAGAAGCGGATAAGTAGGAAAACTCCTGCTACAACTATTGTGCTTGAGTGGAGTAAGGCTGAGACCGGGGTGGGACCTTCTATTGCCGAGGGTAGTCAAGGGTGTAATCCGAATTGGGCTGATTTTCCAGCTGCGGCTAGTGTGAGTCCTATAAGGGGGAGGTTTGAGGGGTTTTGGCTGAGTACAAAGATTTGCTGTAGGTCTCATGAGTTTGTGTTGGATAGGAATCAGGCTATAGATAGAAGAAACCCAATGTCCCCAATGCGGTTATATAAGATTGCTTGAAGGGCGGCCGTGTTGGCATCTGTTCGTCCGAATCACCAGCCAATTAATAAGAAGGATATGATTCCGACTCCTTCTCATCCAACGAGCAGTTGAAAGAGGTTATTGGCTGTAACTAGGATGAGTATAGTAATTAGGAAAATAAGTAAATACTTGAAGAATTGGTTGATATTAGGGTCAGAGTGTATATACCATATTGAGAATTCTATAATTGACCATGTAATGAATAATGCCACAGGTATAAATATGAGTGAAAAGTAGTCTATTTTAAAGCTGAGGGTTAGTTTAAAAGTGTGGATAGTAATTCAGTGTCAGTTTGAGATAAGTATTTCTTGATTTGTGTGGATGAATATGGTTATGGGGATTAGGCTAATGATGAAGGCTGACAGGGTCATGTTTTTCACATAGTGTTGATAGTTGCTGTTTTTATAGAGGTTTGTACTAGATGCCATAATTGGGGTGATCAGTATGAGTAGTGTGAGTAGGGTGGATGAGGTGAATAAGTCTATTACTTTTATTTGGAGTTGC
Organism: Neophocaena asiaeorientalis asiaeorientalis; assembly: GCF_003031525.2. Taxonomy (NCBI): domain Eukaryota; kingdom Metazoa; phylum Chordata; class Mammalia; order Artiodactyla; family Phocoenidae; genus Neophocaena; species Neophocaena asiaeorientalis. Next base: position 11,771 of record NC_026456.1, on the reverse strand, counting down.
ACCAAGTTTTTGGTTCCTAAGACCAACGGATAACTGCTATCCTTTAAAAGTTTGAAAAAGCCACATTGTTAGGTGTGGGTGGCATGAATTAGCAGTTCTTGCAGTACTTTTTCGGTAAGTAAGAAGTTCTATCTTCTGTTTTTAGCTTCACGGACTAATGTTCTTTTTAAACTATACTTACAATAAAGGGGGCCCAGAATGATCTTAGGGCTTAGTGATAAGAGTAGAAGAGGAATGATGTGTAAAGCTATTAAGGCGTGTTCTCGTGTAAAAGAGGGGGTGAGGTTGTTAATATGGTGGGTGTGTTTACCGCGTTGTGTTATGATTAGCATATATAGGGAATAGAGGGCTGTGATTACGACATTTGTTCCTATGAGGATGATGGTGAGGTTTGATCATGAGAAAGTTGACATAATTACAAGCAACTCTCCGATCAGATTGATGGTAGGGGGTAGGGCGAGGTTTGTTAGAGATGCCAATAGTCATCAAGCAGCTATTAGTGGGAAGAAGATTTGTAGGCCTCGTGCTAGAATTATAGTTCGGCTGTGGGTTCGTTCGTAATTTGAATTTGCTAGGCAGAATAGTATGGAGGATGTAAGACCATGGGCAATTATTAGAGCGGAGGCCCCTATGTAACTTCAGGGAGTTTGGATGAGAATAGCTGCGATGACGAGTGCTATGTGGCTGATTGAGGAGTATGCGATTAATGACTTTAGGTCTGTTTGGCGTAAACAGATAGAGCTAGTTATAATTATTCCTCATAGGGATAGTGCGAGGAATGGGTAGGCTATATGTCCTGTTAAGGGGTTGAGGATAGATGTAATTCGTAGTATGCCGTAGCCTCCAAGTTTTAATAGTACGGCTGCAAGTACTATTGAACCTGCAATAGGGGCTTCTACGTGTGCTTTTGGTAGTCAGAGATGAAGTCCATAGAGGGGTATTTTTACTAGGAAAGCCACTATGCAAGCTAACCATATGAAAATATTAGATCATGAGGTGGGTAGTGGCTGGGTTCAGTACTGTAATAGAAGAAAGTTGAGAGTGCCTAGTGTGTTTTGTAGATATGTTAGTGTCACTAGTAAGGGGAGGGATCCTATAAGTGTGTAGAACAGGAAATAGAGTCCTGCGTTGAGTCGTTCTGCTTGACTGCCTCAACGGGTGATGATAATGAGGGTGGGAATTAGTGTAGCTTCAAATATAATATAAAATATGATTAGTTCTATGGCAGTGAAAGTTATGATTAAGAGGGTTTGTAATACAATTAGTATTGTAATATAAAGTTTTTTTCGGGTGAGGGGTTCTTTTAGGAGGTGCGACTGGCTTGCTATTAGTATTAGCGGGAGAAGTCATATTGTTAGTATTAGTAGTGGCGTAGAAAGGGGGTCAGAGAAGAATATTGAGGAGTAGTTGAGACTATTGTCGTTGAATTGATTGAGTAGGAGAAGGCTTGTGAAGCTAATTAATAGGCTGTGAGTTGTGGTGTTGATTCAAATAAAACTGTTTTTTGATAGTCAGGTCAGAGGTATTAATATAATAGTAGGGATGATAAATTTTAGCATTGGAGAAGATTAAGGTTTTGTACGTGGTCGGTACCGTATGTATTGGAAATTATAACTAATAGGGCTAGTCCAATAGCTGCTTCGCAGGCTGCAAATACCAAGAGGATAATTGGTGCTATGTTGGCTAGGGTGAAGTGTGAGTTTAGGATGGTGAGGGTTATTAGGATGAACAATGATAACACCATGCCCTCTAGGCATAGTAATGCAGATATCAGGTGGGATCGATACATTAGTAGGCCCGTAAGAGATATAGTAAAGGCTATTAGGATGTTAATGTGGACTAAAGACATTTGGTACTTGTGAATTTAAATCACAGTCTAGTGGGTCGAAATCACTTATTTTACTTTAAACTAAGTATCATATTTGTCTCATTCTAGACCTTTTTGGGTTCATTCATAGGCCAGACTAGCCGCTAGAAGGGAGATTAGGAATAAGGTTATGAGAAGTATAGTTTTTAGGTTGTTTGTTTGAATTGCTCAGGGTAGGGGGAGTAGGAGAGCAATTTCTAGGTCAAAGAGAAGAAAGGTAATCGCCACTAAGAAGAATTTTATGGAGAACGGTAGACGAGCAGACCCTATTGGGTCAAAACCGCACTCGTAAGGACTAGTTTTTTCTGCATATGTGTTTAGTTGGGGGAGTCAGAAGGCGATGAGTATGAGTAGTAAAGCTAGAGTTGTATTTGTTAGCAGTGTTAGTAGGAAGTTTATTGTTCTTTTTCGGGGTAGACCGAAACCAACTGATTGGAAGTCAGTTGTACTAATTAATACTAAAAGAACTATGAGCCTCATCAATAGATAGATACATAAAGGAACAATCATACGACATCTACGAAATGTCAGTATCAAGCAGCGGCTTCAAAGCCAAAGTGGTGGTTTGATGTGAAGTGGAATGTCAGTTGACGTATGAAGCAGATAATAAGAAAAGTCGATCCGATGATGACATGTAATCCGTGGAAGCCTGTGGCTACAAAAAATGTAGACCCGTAGACTCCGTCTGAAATTGTAAATGGAGCTTCATAGTATTCTGATGCTTGAAGGAGGGTGAAATAGAGGCCAAGCATAATTGTGATAAGAAGGGCTTGGAGTGTATGTTTGCGGTTTCCTTCTATAAGGCTATGGTGAGCTCAAGTAATAGATACGCCGGAAGCTAATAACACAGAGGTGTTGAGAAGTGGGACTTCTAGTGGGTTTAAGGGATGAATGCCTGCTGGTGGTCAAGAACCACCTAGTTCAGGGGTAGGGGCAAGACTTGAGTGATAGAAGGCTCAAAAGAAGCCCGTGAAAAATAGGACTTCTGATAGAATGAAAAGAATTATACCATACCGAAGCCCCTTTTGGACGGTTGGGGTATGATGGCCTTGGAAGGTGCTTTCTCGAATAATATCTCGTCACCATTGGTACATTGTTAGGGTGTTTGTAAGTAGGCCTAGAGTTAGTAAAATTGCTGAGTTGAAGTGGAATCATATGACTAAGCCTGATGTTATAAGAAATGCTGAGAGGGCTCCTGTAAGGGGTCAAGGACTGGGGTTTACTATGTGATATGAATGTGTTTGGTGGGTCATTATGTATTGTCTTGCAAGTACAAGCTTACTAGTAGGGTAAATACGTAGGCTTGGATTAAGGCTACGGCGAACTCAAGGATGACTAGTAAAGTAAGGATAATGAATGTAATGAGGGCTGTAGGTAGACTGATACTTGTCAATGCTAGGGTTGCACTTCCAATTAGGTGTAATAATAAGTGGCCTGCTGTGATGTTGGCTGTTAATCGTACTGCTAAGGCTAAGGGCTGAATAAACAGGCTAATAGTTTCGATTATTACTAGTATAGGGATTAGAAAGGTGGGGGTGCCTAGTGGTAAAAGGTGGGCTAAGGATGTTTCTATTTTGTTGCGGAAACCCATGACGACGGTGCCAGCTCATAGAGGGACAGCCATGCCTAGGTTTATTGAGAGTTGGGTAGTAGGTGTAAATGAGTGGGGTATTATTCCAAGAAGGTTTGTAGAGGCAATAAATAAGAAAAGTGAAATAAGCATGAGAGATCAGGTTTGTCCTTTGAGGTTATGTGTGATTATTAGCTGTTTTGATGTGAGTTTAGTTAATCATTGTTGGATAGCGACTATTCGATTGGTGATTAGTCGATTTGGTGTTGGGAATAATAGGGCGGGGAATATGATAATTAGGGTGGTGATGGGGATGCCCAGTATTACTGGGACTACGAAAGGGGCAAATAGATTTTCGTTCATGTGTGATTTCAGGGGGCTTGTTGTTCTTGTATTTTAGTAGGTGTTGGTTTAGGGGTGGGGGAGTAGAGGTGTTTTGAGATTTTTAGTTGGAGTAGCGCGAAGAGGGTAAAGATCATAGAGAGGATTGTTAGAAGTCATGTGGATGTGTCTAGTTGTGGCATGTCATTAAGGGGAGCCTGTAAGTCCCAATCTTTAACTTAAAAGGTTAACGCTAGTTTAGCTTCTTAATGAGATTATAGTATGGATGCAGATCATTTTTCAAAGTTCTCTAAGGGTACTAATTCGAGAACGATTGGTATAAAACTATGATTTGAGCCACAGATTTCTGAACATTGCTCGTAGAATAAGCCTGGTCGTGTTGATATTAAGGTTGTTTGGTTTAGGCGTCCAGGGATTGCATCTGTTTTTAGGCCTAGGGAGGGCACAGCTCATGAGTGTAGCACGTCTTCGGAGGAGACTAGTATTTGGATTGTTATTTGTATAGGTAAGACTATTCGATTGTCCACTTCTAGTAGTCGTAGTTCTCCTGGTTTTAGGTCTGATGTTGGGATTATGTAAGAGTCGAAGTTTAGGTCTTCATAGTCAGTGTATTCGTAGCTTCAGTATCATTGGTGGCCTATTGTTTTTACAGTAAGAGAAGGGTTATTAATTTCATCTATTATGTAGAGGATTCATAGGGAGGGTAAGGCAATTAGAATTAAAATGGTGTCTGGGAGGATAGTTCAAACCATCTCTACTTCTTGGGCGTCTATTGTGCTGGTATGTGTTAGTTTGGTTGTAAGTATTATGGTGATGATATAGAGGACCAGGGAGCTAATTAGGAAAATAATTATTAATGTATGATCATGGAAGTGTAGGAGTTCTTCTATAATGGGTGATGTTGCATCTTGGAAGCCTAGATGAAAGGGATATGCCATGGAGATATACAGAATTTTCACTTGTGACTTAACTTTGACAAAGTTATGTAAGGCTTTACTAATATCTCATTTATAAAGAAAGACATAGTGATTATGGTGTTGGCTTGAAACCAATTAGAGAGGGTTCAATTCCTTCCTTTCTTGATCATTTGGGTTGACATATGTCGGCTCCTCAAATGTATGAGAGGGTGGAGGACATCCATTTAATCATTCAAGGTTTGTGGAGGTGAGGTCTACTGTTAATACTTCTCGTTTGGATGTAAATGCTTCTCAGGTAATGAAAATTATTAGTATAACTGCTGTTAGTGAGATGAAAGAGCCTATTGATGAAATGGTGTTTCATGTTGTGTAGGCGTCTGGGTAATCGGAGTATCGACGAGGTATTCCAGATAGGCCAAGGAAGTGTTGTGGGAAGAATGTTATGTTAACACCTACGAATATAATCACAAATTGGGTTTTTGTTCATGTTGGGTTGAGTGTATAGCCTGAAAATAGTGGGAACCAGTGGACAAAGCCCCCTATAATGGCGAAAACAGCCCCCATTGAAAGCACATAGTGGAAGTGGGCAACTACGTAGTAGGTATCGTGGAGGATAACATCTAGGGATGAGTTAGCTAAGATAATACCAGTTAAGCCACCTACTGTAAATAGGAAAATAAAGCCCAAGGCTCATATTAGAGCAGGAGATCATTTGATGTTCCCTCCATGAAGCGTTGCTAATCAGCTAAAGACTTTTACCCCTGTGGGGATAGCAATAATTATAGTGGCTGATGTAAAGTATGCTCGTGTGTCTACGTCTATTCCGACTGTAAACATGTGATGAGCTCATACAATAAAACCTAGGAAGCCAATGGAGACCATAGCCCACACCATCCCCATATACCCGAAGGGTTCTTTTTTTCCTGAGTAGTATGTTACGATGTGCGAGATTATTCCAAAACCAGGTAGAATTAGAATATATACTTCGGGGTGACCGAAAAATCAGAATAAGTGTTGATATAGGACAGGATCACCCCCTCCTGCAGGGTCGAAGAAAGTTGTGTTTAGGTTTCGGTCGGTCAATAGTATAGTAATCCCGGCTGCTAGGACGGGTAGTGATAGTAAGAGTAACACTGCCGTAACTAGGACGGATCATACGAAAAGAGGTGTTTGGTATTGGGTCATAGCAGGCGGTTTTATGTTAATGATGGTTGTAATGAAATTAATAGCCCCAAGGATTGAAGACACGCCGGCTAGATGCAGAGAGAAGATGGTAAGGTCCACTGAGGCCCCTGCGTGTGCTAGATTTCCCGCTAGAGGGGGATACACGGTTCAGCCTGTGCCTGCACCGGCTTCGACTACGGAGGATGCCATTAGTAACAGGAAAGAGGGAGGAAGCAGTCAGAAGCTCATGTTGTTTAGACGAGGGAATGCTATATCAGGAGCTCCGATTATTAAAGGAACCAGTCAGTTACCAAACCCTCCGATTATAATGGGTATTACTATGAAAAAGATTATCACGAAAGCATGAGCTGTTACTAACACATTATAGATTTGGTCATCTCCGATAAGTGAGCCAGGTTGACCCAATTCAGCGCGGATTAATAAGCTTAGGCCGGTACCTACTATTCCTGCCCAGGCACCAAATAGTAGATATAGAGTACCAATGTCTTTGTGATTGGTAGAGAATAGTCATCGGTTTATGAACATAGGTAAAATGGCCGAGTAGGCATTAGACTGTAAATCTAAAGACAGGGGTAAAAATCCCCTTTTTGCCAGGTCCTGTAGTGAATAATCATTTTGAATTGCAAATTCAAAGAAGCAGCTTCAATCCTGCCGGGACTTCTCCCGCCTTTTTTTTCTCGCGGCGGGAGAAGTAGATTGAAGCCAGTTGATTAGGGTATTTAGCTGTTAACTAAAAGTTCGTGGGAGATGTATCCCTCCAATCTAGTGAGGATTTAGCTTAATTAAAGTGTTTGATTTGCATTCAATTGATGTGAGATATGGTCTTGCAATCCTTATTAAGCAGGGGTTAAGTAAGATTATACTTGCTTAGGGCTTTGAAGGCTCTTGGTCTAATTTAACCTAAACCCCTATAATAGAATATAATATGTTGGTGTGAGAGGTAGAAGTATAGTGGATAATACAATTGCTGTTGGTAAGAGAGTTATTTGTTTTGTAGGGTGGAATTGTCATTTTATCTTTATGTTGTTGGTAGAGGGAAATAGGGTTAGTGCTGTGGAATAGGCAAGGCGTATATAGAAGTATAGGTTGAGCAGGGCTGTGACAGCTATAAGGGTTGGTAAGATAAGGGTGTCATTTTTTGTTAGCTCTTGAATAATCATCCATTTGGGTATGAATCCTGTGAGTGGGGGGAGTCCTCCTATGGATAGTAGGGTGAGTATGGTGAAGGTTGTTATAACAGGTGTTGTATTTCATGTTTGGGACAAGAGCAGTGTAGTGGTGGTAGTGTTTTGGATGAGTAGTATGAATATAGTAAAAGTTATAATAATATAAATTAATAGATTTAGTAGGGTGAGAGTTGAGTTATATAGTAGGATAGAGGTTATTCAACCCATGTGGGCAATTGACGAATAAGCTATGATTTTTCGAAGTTGTGTTTGGTTTAGTCCTCCCCAGCCTCCAATGAGGATGGATAGGAAAGATATGGTAATTATTAGGTGTAGGTTGATTGATGGTGAGATTTGATAGAGGATTGAAATAGGTGCAATTTTTTGTCACGTGAGAAGGATTAATCCTGTGGTTAGAGGGATGCCTTGTGTGACCTCTGGTACTCAAAAGTGGAAGGGTGATAACCCTAGTTTAATGGCCAGGGCTATTGTTATTAGAGCAGATGCTGTTGGGTCGAATAGCTTTATGATGGTTCATTGGCCGGAGTGTATTAGATTAAGGATGACTGCCAGTATGAGTAATGTGGATGCTGTAGCTTGTGTTAGAAAGTATTTGGTTGAGGCTTCTGTGGCTCGAGGGGATGGTTTTTTTATTATGATGGGGATGATAGCTATCATGTTTATTTCTAATCCAATTCAGGCAAATAGTCAGTGAGAGCTAATTATTACAATTATTGTACTTAGGATAAGAGTTATTAGTAGAGTAATGGAGATGAGTGGGTTAATTAGTATGGGAAGGGTATGAACCAACATTTTCGGGGTATGGGCCCGATAGCTTAATTAGCTGACCTTACTATATAGATTATGGTGTGATGTGGTAGCACGGGGAATTTTGAATTCTCAGGAGTAGGTTCGATTCCTATTATTCTAGAAATAAGAGGGCTCAAACCTCTATTATTTACTCTATCAAAGTAATTCTTTTGTCAGACATATTTCTTAGGTCTAGGCTTGTGGAGGAATGCCCGCTGTTATAATGGGTAGTGAGACGTGTCATATGCAGAGGGCTAGTGTTAGTGGAAGAAAGTTTTTTCAGAGTAGGTGTATTAATTGGTCATATCGGAATCGAGGGTAGGATGCTCGAATTCATAGGAAGGATATTGTTAATAGCAGGGATTTGATGATTAGGTTTATTGTGCATAGTTCTGGCATGTGGGGATTATGAGATGTGCCTAGAAATAAGATAGTTGTGAACATATTTATTATAATAATGTTAGCGTATTCTGCTAGGAAAAAGAGGGCGAAAGGACCTGCTGCGTATTCTACATTAAAGCCGGATACCAGCTCTGATTCTCCTTCTGTGAGGTCAAAGGGGGCTCGGTTGGTTTCTGCTAGGGTAGAGGTAAATCATATTATGGCTAATGGTCATGAGGGGAAGAGTAGTCATAATTTTTCTTGTGTGGTACTTAGTGTTGATAGGGTGAAGGAGCCGTTTATTAAGAGTACTGATAGTAGAATAATGGCTAATGTTACTTCGTAAGAAATTGTTTGTGCTACTGCTCGTAGTGCTCCAATTAGAGCATATTTTGAGTTGGAGGCCCATCCTGATCATAGAATGGAGTAGACGGCTAGGCTAGACATTGCTAGTATGAATAACACTCCTAGGTTTATGTTGATCAGGGAGTGTGGTATAGGTAGAGGGGCTCACATGGTGAGGGCCAGGGTTAGTGCGAGTACAGGTGCGATGATGAATATAGTGGTGGAGGATGTAGCTGGTCGTAGGGGTTCTTTAGTAAATAGCTTAATTGCGTCGGCAAAGGGTTGTAATAGGCCGTATGGACCTACGATGTTTGGCCCCTTTCGGAGTTGTATGTAGCCTAGGATTTTGCGTTCAACTAAAGTAAGAAAAGCAACAGCTAGGAGGATAGGGAGAATGAGTATTAAAATGTTAATTATAAACATTTGTTGGGGAGAGGATTTGAACCTCTGGGTATAAAGGCTTAAGTTTTATGCAATTGCCGTACTCTGCCACCCCAACAAAGCCCTGGTCTCGGGCATAATATATTTGCGCTAGTTTATTAGGTTAAGACGGAATCACTAATTGTTTAAAGGCGCTTTTTTGAAGTTGGCCTTATTTCTCTTGTCCTTTCGTACTAGGAGAAATGCGTAATAGATAGAAACCGACCTGGATTACTCCGGTCTGAACTCAGATCACGTAGGACTTTAATCGTTGAACAAACGAACCCTTAATAGCTGCTGCACCATTAGGATGTCCTGATCCAACATCGAGGTCGTAAACCCTATTGTCGATATGGACTCTAGAATAGGATTGCGCTGTTATCCCTAGGGTAACTTGTTCCGTTGATCAAAAACTTGGATCAATAAGTGATACTACACTTTGGCCAGTAGGCCTAGGTTTTAATCACTCGGAGGGTTTTTTGTGCTCCGAGGTCACCCCAACCGAAATTGTCAACCCATATAAAATTTTGTTATCCCTTAGGTGGTACTGTTTTGTGATTTTTGGGTTGATTAATTAAAGCTCCATAGGGTCTTCTCGTCTTATTTTATTATCCCCGCCTCTTCACGGGGAGGTCAATTTCACTGATTAAAAGTAAGAGACAGTAAAACCCTCGTGTGGCCATTCATACAAGTCCTTATTTAGAGAACAAGTGATTATGCTACCTTTGCACGGTCAAAATACCGCGGCCGTTTAACGATTAAGTCACTGGGCAGGCAGTGCCTCTAATACTAGTTATGCTAGAGGTGATGTTTTTGGTAAACAGGCGGGGTTTGTGCTTGCCGAGTTCCTTTTACTTTTTTTAATCTTTCCTTAGTGCACGCCTGTGTTGGGTTAACAGTGTATTTAATAAATAATTTAGTGTTGGGTTGTATTTATTAACTGTTAATTATCAGTATAGTATCAGTTACTGATGTAAGCTTGTGCGAGGAGAAAATTTTTCTTGTTACTCATATTAACAGTATTGCTTCTATAGTTAAATAGATTAGTCCAATAATCAAGCTAGGAGTTGTTTTATCTATTGTTGGGATTAAAACTTGTTTTTGTTGTTGAGCTTGAACGCTTTCTTAATTGGTGGCTGCTTTTAAGCCAACTATGGTTTGAGTTTTATGTTACTCTCTAGTAAAGGTTGTATCCGTTTCTAAAAAGCTGTACCTTTTTAGACTAACAGTTAAACATACGTTAAAACTTGATGGGGTATTTAGTATTGTTTAATGTTGAACTGAAATTCCTTTTTTGGACAACCAGCTATCACCAGGCTCGTTAGGCTTTTCACCTCTACTTATAAGTCTTCTCACTATTTTGCCACATAGATGAGTTTGTCCTAGTCACTGCTTGTAAGTAGCTCGTCTGGTTTCGGGTATTTTAACTTAAGGTCTCTTTGCTAAATTATTGCTAGTTAAGTCATTATGCAAAAGGTACAAGGGGTAAGCTTTGCTTTTTTTTACTTTTATTGATTCTTTCATCTTTCCCTTACGGTACTTTCTCTATAGCGCCACTGGTAATTAAATTTCTATCTCCTATACTTTAAACGTGTGGTGAATGTTTTATTTGGTTGATTCATGATAGTAGTAATGGGGAGAGGGTGGGCTAGGTATAGTTCAAGATGTGCACGAATTGTGGAATCTTCTAGGTGTAAACTAGATGCTTTGTTTAAGCTACATCTTGTTTATTCCAAGCACACCTTCCGGTACGCTTACCTTGTTACGACTTGTCTCCTCTTGTATGCTTGCTTAGCAGGGATTAGTGATCTAGGGCTCTGCTGTGATACTTGAGGAGGGTGACGGGCGGTGTGTGCGTGCTTCATGGCCTTATTCAATTAAGCATTCTATTCTTAATTTACTGCTAAATCCTCCTTTAGTTTTTAGATTTCATAAAAACTTTCGTGTGGGTTTAAGGGGTGTTCTTGTTATAGAAAATGTAGCCCATTTCTTCCCAACCCATAGGTTACACCTTGACCTAACGTTTTTATGTGCTGTAATTATGCTTACTTTTATTCCTTTTTAGGGTTTGCTGAAGATGGCGGTATATAGACTGAAGTAGCAAGGGCTGGTGAGGTTGATCGTGGTTTATCGTTTACAGAACAGGCTCCTCTAGAGGGATGTGAAGCACCGCCAAGTCCTTTGAGTTTTGGGCTGTTGCCGATAGTACTCTGGCGAATAGTCTTGTTTCAGGACTACTTAGGTTTACGACTAGGCATAGTGGGGTATCTAATCCCAGTTTGGGTCTTAGTTGTCGTGTACTCGGTTTGTGGTAAAGTTACTTTCGTGGTTTAGCTTAGGCTTAGTTATGGCTTTTTACAGCTTAGCTAAGATTTGACTTTATTCTATACTACTCCTTGACACCCTTTACGCCGTATGTCTATTAGCTCGGGTCAATCGTATGACCGCGGTGGCTGGCACGAAATTTACCAACCCTGATTAGCATGGCTAGGTCAAACTTTCGTTCATAGCCTAATTTTTGTCACTGCTGTCTCCCGTGGGGGTGTGGCTAAGCAAGGCGTTGTGAGCTACTAATGTAGTGTGCTTGATGCCTGCTCCTTTTGGTCTCTATGATTTGAAGGGCATTCTCACTGGGATGCGGATGCTTGCATGTGTAAGGCTGCTAAGAACTAATAGAAAGGCCAGGACCAAACCTTTGTGTTGATGGGGCGATAGGCCCATCTAGACATTTTCAGTGTCTTGCTTTTGAAAATTTAAGCTACATTAAC
>NW_020185339.1:33168794-33179877 GCF_003031525.2 Neophocaena asiaeorientalis asiaeorientalis | reverse complement strand
ATATTTCTCCATCTGTTTCTATCATCTTTAATTTCTTTCATAACTGTCTCATAGTTTTCTGCATACAGATCTCTGGTCATCTTAGGTAGGTTTATTCCTAGGTATTTTATTATTTTTGTTGCAGTGGTGTATGACAGGGTTTCTCTTTCAGATTTTTCATCATTAGTGTGTAGGAATGCAAGAAATTTCTGTGCATTAATTTTGTATCCTGCTACCTTACCAAATATGTTGAATAGCTCTAGTATTTTTCTGGTATCATCTTTAGGATTCTATATATATACTACCATGTCATCTGCAAACAGTGACAGCTTTACTTCTTGTTTTCCATTTTGGATTCCTTTTATTTCTTTTTCTTCTCTGATTGCTGTGGCTAAAACTTCCATGACTGTGTTGAATAATTGTGAGAGTGGACATTCTTGTCTTGATCATTATCTTAGTGGAAATGATTTCAGTTTTTCACCATTGAGAATGATGTTGGCTGTGGGTTTGTGATATATGACCTTTATTATGTTGAGTTAAGTTTCCTCTATGCCTGCTTTCTGGGGGGCTTTTATCAAAAATCGGTGTTGAATTTTGTCAAAGGTCTTTCTGCATCTATTGAGATGATCATATGGTTTTGATCCTTCAATTTGTTAATATGGTATATCACAATGATTGATTTGCATATTTTGAAGGATCCTTGCATTCCTGGGATAAAGCCCACTTGATCATGGTGTATCATCCATTTAATGTGCTGTTGGAATCTGTTTGCTAGTATTTTTTTGAGGATTTTTGCATCTATGTTCATCAGTGATATTGGCCTGTAGTTTTCTTTCTTTATAACATCTTTGTCTGGTTTTGGTGTCAGGGTGATGGTGGCCTCATAGACTGAGTTTGGGAGTGTTCCTCCCTCTGCTATATTTTGTAAAATTTTGAGAAAGATAGGTGTTAACTCTTTTCTAAATATTTGATAGATTTTTCCTGTGAAGACATCTGGTCCTGGGCTTTTCTTTGTTGGAAGATTTTTAATCACAGTTTCAATTTCAGTGCTTGTGATTGGTCTGTTTATATTTTCTATTTCTTCCTGGTTCAGTCTCAGAAAATTGTGCTTTTCTGAGAATTTGTCCATTTCTTCCAGGTTGTGCATTTTATTGGCATATAGTTGCTTGTAGTAATCTCTTATGATCCTTTGTATTTCTGCACTGTCAGTTGTTACTTCCCCTTTCACATTTCTAATTCTATTGATTTCAATCTTCTCCCTTTTTTTTTTTGATGAGTCTGGCTAATGGTGTATCAATTTTGCTTTTCTTCTCAAAGAAACCAGCTTTTAGTTTTATTGATCTTATCTATCATTTCCTTCATTTCGTTTCCATTTATTTCTGCTCTGAATTTTATGATTTCTTTCCTTCTGCTAACTTTAGGGTATTTTTGTTCGTCTTTCTCTAATTGCTTTAGGTGTAAAGTTAGGTTGTTTATTTGGGATATTTCTTGTTTCTTCAGGTAAGATTGATTGCTATATGCTTCCGTCTTAGAACTGCTTTTGCTACTTCCCATAGGTTTTCAGTATTCGTGTTTTCATTGTCATTTGTTTCTAGGTACTTTTTGATTTCCTCTTCGATTTCTTCAGTGATCTCTTGGTTATTTAGTAGTGTATTTTTTAGCCTCCATGTGTTTGTATTTTTTGCAGACTTTCCTGTAATTGATATTTAGTCCTATAGAGTTTTGGCCAGAAAAGATACTTGTTGCAGTTTCTTATGTCAGGGCCGAAAGTAAGTACATCACACGAGATGAATTGTGCCAAAACACAGCAGTAGAGGGCTGCTGCTCGCTCAGGCACTACAGCGCTGTCTCGTCCTGCTGTGGTGCTTTTTATTGAAGCATTATCTATGTTTACATGTTAAGACTTGTTTTCTTAACATTCCAGAAATGCCAAAGCAGCTAAATATGCTTTTACTGGTTATACAAGCAACAATGGGCTTTCTTAAGAATATGCCGTGCTTTGTCCTTGAGTGCAGAAGTAGCACAAGGACATTTCCTTGTGTTCCCATTATTCTGATTATACTGAGGACATTTCATGGATCAGTGCCAAAAGTGGCCAGGACTGTTTGCAGTTCTGGCTTTTTCTCATGCACCCAACTTGCCGGGGGGAAAGCTTATGAGTCATGTCTCCTTCCATGTCCTCAGTTATTTCTCTACAGATACTTGATCTGATTTCAATTTTCTTAGATTTACCAATGCTTGATTTGTGACCCAAGATATGATCTATCCTGGAGAATGTTCCATGAGCACTTGAGAAGAAAGTGTATTCTGTTGTTTCTGGGTGGAATGTTCTATAAATAGCAATTAACTCCATCTTGTTTAATGTATCATTTAAAGCTTGTGTTTCCTTATTTATTTTCATTTTGGATGATCTTTCCATTGGTGAAAGTGAGGTGTAAGAGTCCCCTAATATTACTGTGTTACTGTCGATTTCCCCTTTTATGGCTGTTAGCATTTGCCTTATGTATTGAGGTGCTCCTATGTTGGGTGCATAAATATTTACAATTGTTATATCTTCTTCTTGGATTGATCCCTTGACCATTATGTAGTGTCCTTCTCTGTCTCTTGTAACATTCTTTATTTTCAAATATTTTGTCTGATATGAGAATTGCTACTCCAGCTTTCTTTTGATTTCCATTTGCATGGAATATCATCTTCCATCCCCTCATTTTCAGTCTCTATGTGTCCTTAGGTCTGAAATGGTTCTCTTGTAGACAACATATATACAGGCCTTGTTTTTATATCCATTCAGCAGTCTATGTCTTTTAGTTGGAGAATTTAATCCAGTTACATTTAAGGTAATTATCAATATGTATGTTCCTATTTCCATTTTCTTAATTGTTTTCTGTTTCTTATTGTAGGTCTTTTCCTTCTCTTGTGTTTCCTGTCTAGAGTAGTTCCTTTAGACTTTGTTGTAAAGCTGGTTTGGTGGTGCTGAATTCTCCTAGCTTTGCTTGTCTCTAAACGTTTTAATTTCTCCTTCAAATCTGAATGAGATCCTTGCTAGGTAATCTTGGTTGTAGCTTTTTTCCTTTCATCACTTTAAATATGTCCTGCCACTCCCTTCTGGCTTGCAGAGTTTTTGCTGAAGAATCAGCTGTTAACTTTATGGGGGTATGCTTGTATGTTATTTGTGGTTTTTCCCTTGCTGCTTTTAATATGTTTTCTTTGTATTTAATTTTTGATAGTTTGATTAATATGTGTTTTGGCATGTTTCTCCTTGGATTTATCATGTATGGAACTCTCTCCACTTCCTGGACTTGATTGACTGTTTCCTTTCCCATATTAAGGAAGTGTCAACTATAATCTCTTCAAATATTTTCTCAGTCCCTTTCTTTCTTTCTTCTTCTTCTGGGACCCCTGTAAATCGAATGTTGGTGTGTTTAATGTTGTCCCTGAGGTCTCTAAGACTGTCCTCAATTCTTTTCATTCTTTTTTCTTTATTCTGCTCTGCAGTAGTTATTTCCACTATTTTATCTTCCAGGTCACTTATCTGTTCTTCTGCCTCAGTTATTCTGCTACTGATTCCTTCTAGAGAATTTTTAATTTCATTTATTGTGTTGTTCATCATTGTTTGTTTGCTGTTTAGTTCTTCCAGGTCCTTGCTAAACGTTTTTTGTATTTTCTCCATTCTCTTTCCAAGATTTTAGATCATCTTTACTATCATTATTCTGAATTCTTTTTCAGGTAGACTATTTCCTCTTCATTTATTAGGTCTGGTGAGTTTTTACCTTGCTCCTTTATCTGCTGTGTGTTTCTCTGTCTTCTCATTTTGCTTCTCTTACTGTTTTTGTGGTCTCCTTTTTGCAGGCTGCAGGTTTGTAGTTCCAGTTGTTTTTGGTTTCTGCCCCTAGTGCCTAAGGTTGTTTCATTGGGTTTTGTCAGCTTCCTCGTGGTGTGGACCATTGTCTGTGTCCTGGTGGATGAGGCTGGATCTTGTCTTTTTGGTGGGGAGGACCGCGTCCAGTGGTATATTTTGGGGTGTTTGTGACCTTATTATGATTTTAGGTAGCCTCTCTGCTAATCGGTGGAGTTGTGTTCTTGTCTTCCTAGTTGTTTGGCATAGTATGTCCAGCACTGTAGCTTGCTGCTCCTTGAGTGGAGCTTGGTGTTAGCATTGAGATGGAGATCTCTGGGAGAGCTTTTGCCATTTGATATTACATGGAGCCAGGAGGTCTCTGGTGGACCAGTGTCCTGAACTCGGCTCTCCCACCTCAGAGGCACAAGCCTGACACCTGGCTGGAGCACAAAGACCCTGTCAGCCACACAGCTCTGAAGAAATGGGAGAAAAAAAGAAAGATAGAAAGAAAAAAATAAAAGTTATTGAAATTAAAAATTATTATTAAAAATAAAAAACTTTAAAGGTAATAAAAAAAGAAAGAAAGAAGAGAGCAACAAAACCAAAAAGTAAGTCCTCCAATTTTAACTAGTGCCAAAAACTATACTAAAAAAAGAAAAATGGACAGACAGAACCCTAGGACAAATGGTTAAAGCAAAGCTATACAGACAAAATCACACAAAGAAGCATACACATACACACTCACAAAAAGAGAAAAAGGAGAATATATATATATGTAAAAAAAAGAAAAAAGGAGGAAGAGAGCAACCAAATGAAAAATAAATCTGCCAATGATAATAAACTATAAATATTAAACTAAGAAAAACATAAAACCAGAAACAAATTTGATGCAGAAAGGAAACCCCCAGTCTACAGTTGCTCCCAACATCCACCGCCGCAATTTTGGGATGATTCGTTGTCTATTCATTTTGGGATGATTCGTTGTCTATTCATGTATTCCACAAATGCAGAGTACATCAAGTTGATTGTGGAGATTTAATCCACTGCTCCTGAGGCTGCTGGGAGAGATTTCCCTTTCTCTTCTTTCATCGCACAGCTCTTAGGGTTCACCTTTGACTTGGCCCTGCCTCTGTGTGTAGGTTGCCTGAGGGCGTCTGTTCTTCTCTCAGACAGGATGGGCTTAAAGTAGTAGCTGATTAGGGGGCTCTGGCTCACTCAGGCCAGAGGGTGGGAGGGGCATGGAATGTGGGGTGAGCCTGTGGTGGCAGAGGCCAGTGTGACATTGCAACAGACTGAGGCACACCGTGTTATCTCCCAGGAAAGTTGTCCCTGGATCACAGGACCCTGGAAGTGGCGGGCTGCACAGGCTCCCAGGAGGGGAGGTGTGGGTAGTGGCCTGTGCTCACACACAGGCTTCTTGGTGTCTGCAGCAGAAGCCTTAGCATCTCATGCCCATCTCTGGAGCTCGTTTAGGTGGTGGTCTGAATCCCCTTTCCTCGCGCAACCTGAAACAATGGTCTCTTGCCTCTTAGGCAGGTCCAGACTTTTTCCCGGACTCCGTCCTGCCTAGCTGTGGTGCACTAGCCCCCTTCAGGCTGTGTTCACACCGCCAACCCCAGTCCTCTCCCTGGGATCCGACTGAAGCCCGAGCCTCAGCTCCCAGCCCCTGCCCGCCCCGGCGGGTGAACAGACAAGCCTCTCAGGCTGGTGAGTGCTGGTCGGCACCAATCCTCTGTGCTGGAATCTCTCCTCTTTTCCCTCTGCACCCCTGTTGCTGTGCTCTCCTCTGTGGCTCCAAAGCTTCCCCCCTCCACCATCTGCAGTCTCCACCTGTGAAGGGGCTTCCTAGTGTGTGGAAACCTTTCCTCCTTCACAGCTCCCTCCCACTGGTGCAGGTCCCGTCCCTATCCTTTTGTCTCTGTTTATTCTTTTTTCTTTTGCCCTACCCAGGTACATGGGGAGTTTCTTGCCTTTTGGGAGGTCTGAGGTCCTCTGCCACTGTTCATTAGGTGTTCTGTAGGAGTTGTTCCACATGTAGATGTATTTCTGATGTATTTGTGGGGAGAAAGGTGATCTCCACATCTTACTCTTACGCCAGCTTGAAGGTGTCCTCCATCCGTTAGCTTTTGATAAAAAATCGTCCCTTGGTATCTACAGGGGATTGGTTCCAGAATCTACATTACCATTTTATGCTGGCATTATCAGATTTAGATCAGATTAGAGCTAATGTCTTCACAGAGTATACAGAAATAGTTCTCTAGGTTAATATCTTGTATGATTTAAGGCCAGGATCAATTAATTAGAAGGCTATGCCTAAGAAACCCTGGAGGCGACTTTATCTGTGATTACAATCTAAGAGTTTACATATTTCTCAGGTGAAAATAATCAGATTAAATACTAAGTACGAATGAATTCAAACCATTTATCCTTTAAGTTTAATTATTTAAGGAAAAAATTGGGAGGGGGAACTAAGAAAGTACTACTGAGATCTCTAGATGGGATAGTTAAGAGGGCTAAAAGGAGCACTTTTGGTGGACATTAGAATGATTATTAGGAAGAAAAGGTAGTAGGATCAGGAAAACAGGACTCTCTATAATCTCAATTTAGCTTACATTTTTAGATGGAAACGACCATTTAAAAAAAATGTATTACAGATACAGTGGTACATAGCATTCCTATAACTTCATATGTTCAGGGTCAAAACAATTATTAATGCATCATTTTGTAGAAACTGCTTTCACTCATTCTATATTAGGCTAGAGGTTTAAGAATTTTAATTTGACCACAGACTGTAGCATAACAAAGAGGTGAATAAATATGAAAATGATGAGGTCAGTTTCTCAAGCTGAACCACATTATGTTAAAATTAATTAGTTATATTTTATCTTTAATGACCCATGTATGAAGGTAGAAATTTTACTTTGTTGGTAGGGTAATGTACACTTCACCATTTTAAGTTTGTTTGTAAAAGAATATTATGAAACATTTAGCTTTATCTCTTGAGTATAACTAAATAATAAGGTATTCTGGGTTTTAGCTTTCTGTTTCTGAGTACAAGATTTATGTTTTCTTACTATAAATACATTTACCACATGAAGGATAGCTAGAAGTTGGCAGAATAAGTTATTAATGTAACCACAATGTTTATTCTCCTTTTAAAGAAGACAGTGTGCTTTTGCCTTCAAAAATCTGTTTCAACTTCTTTTTTTTCTTCTAGCTTCTGTAACTTAGTTTGCTGCACATCGTGTTTTAAAAAGCCAATTCAAATAAGATGTTTAGTGTCATCATTTAGACATGCTGTTTTCTCCTGCTACAAGGAATTTAAATGACAGCAATATATTTTGAACAATTCCTGAAAACACACTTTTTCTTTTAATCTATACACAAACTCAATTAGCGTTCAGGTCAGTAGGAAGGCATTTATAGAATCAATCATTTTGGGTTAAGGAGTAGACATCCTGAAAGCTTATTAATTAATGGAGTAGAAATAATGCCTGGAACCTCTCCAAACAATAACAGTCTCAATGGAGCAATTAAATATGTATGAAGAATGTTTGCTGAGAAGTTCAAACACATCAACCTGGGGTTTATATTTTTGGTTTAATTTATTCAGCACCTTCCAGTTAGCTGATGCTTAATGGTCTAAAGACATTTCTGGGACCTGTGTACACTGCATCCTGCACAGAGCTTTGACTGACCATCACTCAGAAACCGTGGTTACTTTTAATCATCTCAAGAAGTGCAGGAGAGGAGGGAGAATAGGAGCTTGAGATTAGCATTCAGGTACCCAGCACTGCCTCGTGAATAAATTTGGCACTGTTAAGCTTATGCCATACAGTCTTCAACCCATTTAATTGAAAGTATCAGCATTATCAAAACTCCTGTTTCTGCTCACAGCAGTGGCATTTAGGCCTTCAAATTACAGTTCACTTATGTTATTGCTGTAATCTGCGTCTTCAGATCATTACTTTTCCCTCTCACAAGGAGAAGTCTGTGTGGTAGTGACTAGCTGTACTTTATGCCATTAGTGAATAATGGAGCTATTGTAATATTACTGATTAAATCAACTATAGAAAAGATTTTGTGAAAAAAAGGCAACAGAGTGGTAAGGCAATATTTTCTTCTATGCGCTAGTCTTTTTTTTAATTACAAAGAACATGAAGATATTTAATAGAGAAAGGTTGTTTTGTTTATTTTTCTGGGGGTTTATATTCAAATGTATGTGGGGCACTACCAATGATCCCCAACTGGATAATGATGCCCATTATTCTAGGCTGAAGTCTGCAGTAAATGAAATTATCAAACAACTAGAATCCATATAATGGGCAGAATATCCCAAAAAGGTCAGGGTTTTGAGAGAGTTCTCAGTGGAATGATCACTCTGGTAGATGTCCCTACCCTTTCCCTGTTACATATAATTTGATCCTGGGAAACTGGCATTACAGGGATGAGAGCCATGTAGCAGAGTGAGTGACAACTCTGAGGGATGCACCACAAAGCCCAGGCACTCATCTTTGAAATAGATTTACATTATTAAAGGAAAAGGCTGAAGCATCACCATAATTTAACTGGATATAAAATGAAAACAGGCCTTCTAAAATGGAAACCTAAAATCCCAGGGAGGCATTTAAAAGGTGGTTACTGACAGATGCGTCATGGCCAATTTATGAGCTGTGAAAGCTCCCTGCTTTCAAAGCTTCTTTTAGGACCCCGACATTTAGAGCACATAGGCCATTGGTTGGATGCTTTTCTTACCCCGAGGAAATCCTAAAGGTGCTTATACGATAATTGATTCAGCTCCCCTGAGACCTGGCATTTAATGGTCTGTGATGGCAACATACGGCCAAGTGTAGTTTGACCACTGTCCCAGATCACCGAGGAAATGTTTCACAGCTCCTTCACACATATGTAAGGTAGTTTTTAAAAATGGTGTAATTAACTTATAACCTTGGCCACTGAATATTTAGAAATATTGAATAATCTTATTAGTTGACACTGAATCTACCAGCAGTCCTAACTAATCTTTTCATTAGTGACTCTCGTACCCTAGGTGTACAAGAGTTAAAGAAAATGATGTTAAAGTCCTTCACCTGTAGGTAAGTCAATCACACATTTCTGAGGTCACAGACTAGTAGATAACAAAGTAAAACAGGCATCACTAGCTTCTGAAAATGCTGATTGGGCTGGATCACTTTCAGAAATCTCTCCTATCTCAGTGGTAAGAGCCCAGCCAGAGATCATCCCTACCCCACCCTCACCACCCCCTGCCTCCAGCTTCATTACTAACAAAAAGATAGCTTCTTACCATAGTGTTCAAGGCTTTACATGATCTGGTCCAACCCCATTTGCTGTTTCCATCCTTTGACTTCCTGTACATCAGCTTGCCTGCCATCTACTCACAAGCCCACAAGCTCTACATGCGCATCTTTGGGGAGACATGGACCATATGCCACCCTTGCCTAGAAGGCCCTCCTCCCTTTTCCACTTATTTAACTTTATCCATATCCCAAGATTCAGCTTAAATGCCATTTTTTATGGAGTCCTCCTCCATCTCTATTACATATTTAGGGCTCCTTCTCTTCATTTTTACTTCCCTTGGTTCATCCTTACATTATAGAGTTGCTTCCTAGTATTTGAGTTGGGTGTTGACACGGGCTTGATTTACACTGGGATGGAATGCCCTTCTCAGCTGAGTGACCTGGAACACCTCATTTAACCTTCTGAGCCTCAGTTTTTCCACAGGGTTGTGGAAAGCCCCTAATGGTGTTTGACACAGAGTAAGCATTAAAGGCATTTAAGGAATGTCAGACCCACCTACCCCTGTCCAGGAAAGAACAAAACTTATTGTTCTCCAGCAAAATGAGAACAATAAAGATTATCAACTAGTTGTTGTTGTTGTTGATATAGTAATTACTTAGCAAAGAGAAGAAGACAAAAACAATGATTAAGAAAGAAGAGAAAGAGAGGGAAACGGCAGAGAGAGAGAAAGATAAGAAAAAATGCAATCCTCTCTATATTGAGCCTCTAATTTTAAAAAAATCAATGCTTGAAACACAAATGTCTAAGAACCAATGCATTTTTGATCTATGGTTTTAAACGGTATGTCTAAGATTACCTTCCTACTTCTTAGAAAATTACCCATCAAAACACAGGAAAGAAATAAATGAATGAGAATTTTAAAAATTATTTTTTATTGAGATAATTATGGCATGTAATATTGTGTAAGTTCAAAGCATAAAATGTGTTGGTTTGATACATTTGTATATTTCGATATGGTTACTTTTTCAAATTGGTAACCAAACATTAATGAATATGGTGAGTATCTGTGAGTTGGGGAGGACATATTTGACCTGATTTATTATATTTTTTAATTATACAATTAAAAATTAAAGCAGTCTGATATTGGCCCCAGAATCAAAAAGCAGATCAAAGTATGAGTGTAGACATTGCTGAAATTTTCACCATATTTGGAAAGGATGTTCAGGAGGATCAACTTAAAATGTGGGCTCCTATGATTTATGCACAGCTCAGTCTGCCCTAAGGAGGCACCTTCAGGCAAGAAGCAGCCATCCACTCAACACACTGAAGCTAGAAAACTGGAGCATAACCACGTCAAGAGATGGAGAAAAGACTGGAAATGGGGAATGAACCAGGTGCTGTTGTAAATGCTATGCTAAGAAGGCTGCGATTATTTTCTCCTACAAATAATGAGGCAGGGGATGGCAGTAGACTTACATGAACTTCCCCAAATTGAAAGCCACAAGGGCAGAATTGCTGAATTTCAAGTGTTGGTTGTAAAGAGCTCCTTTTCCCAAAGACAAATCTAAGTAATGGACTCCAGGAGATTAGAAACCGGATTGTTTGATGGCTTGATTGATTCAGCTGGTAAGTCGGTATTCTCTAGGTGCTTTATATGCTGACTTCATGCCATTCTCACAGCATTTGTATGAGGCTGACATTGTTACCCACACTTTGCACTTAGACCATTTGGGCAGAGAGAGATTAGGTAATTTGTTTAAGACCACACACTAATAAGTGGAAGAGCCACACACATCCACTGTGACTTCAGAATGTGCATAAAAGCCACGATGCTGTACTGACACCCCTGCACACCCTGACAACACACACAAACACACACAGACACAATCAAAGGCAAACATTGCAAAAACATGAAGAAAGGTCTTGTTGTCAGTAGAGAAGCTTAGAAAATGATCTTTTGGGAAAAAAATTGTTTGATCCTCATTTCTTTCCCTTTACCCCATTTGG
>NW_020185339.1:33111064-33168774 GCF_003031525.2 Neophocaena asiaeorientalis asiaeorientalis | reverse complement strand
GAAAAAAAAAAAAAAAAAAAAAAGGCAGACTAAACAATTCAAGCAAAGTAATAATAACCACTATGAAACAAAAAATAAAAAGAAGTATTGATTAGAATGGCTTATGTGTGAATAGTTAAGTAACCTCATAACAAATTTATAACCATCAAAATAAAAAATCACAAATGAAAAGATTGTTATATTGACTATATAATATATATGTATGTATATTTGCTTACATATATTTTGGATAGAAAATAGTTATAAAAATTTTTAGATGATTGGCACACTGGAAAACTATTTTCAGAGGAGATGATTAATATTCTTACTAGATAAAGAATCAACCAATTTGGAAAACATTGAGAAAATAGACAAAGTTTATAGAAAATGCATAATTATGACTACTAAAAATATAAATTTAACAACTTATTATTAGTCACAGAAATTCAAATGGAAACTGCACTATACCATCTTCACCCATCAAACTGGCCTAGATATTTTTTAAATTTCTACTAAGATAAAAATAGACACTCTCTTACACTGCTGGTGGAGAGTGTAATTTGAATCAAGTTTCCAAGAAACAACTTTTACAATATGCAAAGTACCATAAAATAATCATACCCTTGATTCAGTAATTATTCTGCTTGTAATAGTATAACTTAAGAAAATACTAGATATTGACTAAGATCTATAATACTGACATATTAGAAACAAATAACAAGTCTAAATAAGTTAAATAAGTTTGTGTTTTGGAGTATTGTTTAATATTAGCTGTTTAGCTAAGATAATGTTTTTGAAGGATATTAAAGTTTTCTGATAAAAAATATCCAATGTAACAAGTCTAGTGTAAAATCAGGAGGCAAACTTGGAAATGGCAGGATCACAGTTTTGTAGTCCACAGTTTTGTCCACACACGTGGACATGTGTACATACACGCACACGGGCATGCACACATAGCTATAGAGAAAATACTGGAATGAAATACAACCAAAGAATTACAAAGCACTGGCAGGAAATCATCCATCAAATTACTGTAAGAGTAATTTTATTTTCTATTATGTACTTTTCTATAACTTTCATGAGTATTAGAACATAATTTTAAAAAGGAAAATAGGTTTTGACAAACAATCTTTTCATATTTTACAATTGTCATTCTAAACATTGCTGGATATTGATGATAACTACAGGATTGTTGTTCAGTGAAGTGAACTGTTGATCACCTGACTTAGAGAGACAATCCAGACAATGCCTCAGATCCCCAACAGCATTTTATATTAAATTATTCATATCAGTCACTTATAACTCCAGTTACAGTACCGGAAACACTAGTTAGGGACATCATTTGTGGTCAGCAGTTTTGAAAAAACTTTGTTTTCAAATATATACATACACACTATATGCACATATATATACACACATATAAAGATGTATATATAATTTATATATACCTAAGTTTATATATAAATTTTATATATCATGTATGTATATATAACAAACTACATGTATATTTTGAAAGGAATAGCATACCTTTTTCTGATTTTTTTATTGCATTTCTGCATTTTTAAAAATTGCAGCCACATCTGACCTATAGTATTTAAAGCTCTGTTGGTCAGATATATAGAATCTCATTATTATACTTAAAGCAGTTAGTATTGAACGTGGACCCAAAATGTCATGTTTTAACCTTTTAAATATGAAAAACGGAAGAAATATGCAATCATATATTTCACTAAAACTAAATTTCATTTCAGCCTCATCTCATTATTTATGATTTGATCAAAATCACAAGATGAAATTACTCTTATAAATAATACATGGGTGTTTCATGTGGATTTTGATGTAGATTTATACAATGTGGAATTTTACTGCCTTATATTACTATGCATTCTTGGATTTTATACCAAAAGTTATGGTCAGTAGTAATATAATGCATTAGAATTTAGTATGATGTCACAAACCCCAAAAAGAATTTACAGATACAATTATAAAGTGTAAAATAACATGAGCTTTTATTTTATTTGAATTCTGCTTCTGAAAATATCATTATTTGTGATAATAAAAGAAATGTTTGTGTTTTAAATCAGTGCCTTTAAAGCATTTTCATTATCTTAAAAAGATGCACAATTTTTTTCTACAGGCTATTGATTTTTACCAATCCCATTATGTGATGATAATTTGTTTGGTTTTAAGTCTTTTTCAAAAGGGTTTGTAACTTGGACATTATGTAGATAAACAGCCCTGTTCTATGCTTAGTCTCTTCCATTTTTCCAGGTCTGTAACTCGGTCCTGCTGCCCCTAACAAATGACCTCTACCCATCCTATTAACCCTTCCTCACATAGAGGAAAAAGGATTTATAAAATGTCTATTATATACCAGAGGCTTATACACATGCTACCTCATTGACCCCTCAAATAGCCCACGTATTAGGTCACTGGAAGAGAGGGGAAGGAGATGTTCCACACCCATGAGACTCTCCTCTTTCTTAAACCAGCCACTACAATCTGGACGCCACTCGACTCCCAATCCATTCATTCTACTCAGTGAAATAAAACACATCATGCAGAAGAAACTTTTTGTTTTGCATTTTCTTCTCAGAACAAAGAGGTATAATACCCAATAAGGAGGAAATCCAGGGGGAAAATATGGTGTTTCTATTTTAAATAAAGTATATGTTGTGCACATATGTTTTTCAGTTGAGCCAAAACTATTTCTGCTATAACATTTCTTAACTCATTGCTGTTCAGTCATAACTTTGGTAGTTTTCATCCTCTTCTTTAGAATAATTTGTATCCCATATCTTTAAAATAAGCAGATTCAGAAAACCTGGAGATTATTTATATTTATTACCATTATAGAAAGAAAAAGCATAATTTGAAATGGAGAGACATTGATTTTGTCAAAGCGTACAAAGTTTCACTTAGGCAGAATGAATAAGTTCTGGACCACTAATATACAGCATGGTGACTATGGTTAATTATACTGTATTGTATACTAGAAATTTGCTAGGAGAGTAGATCTTAAATGTTCTCACCACGATAAAAAGGATAACTATGTGAGGTCAAGGATTTGTTATTTAGCTTGATTGTGGTAATCATTCCACAATTATGTGTTTATCAAAACATCACATTGTACACCATAAATATATACAGTTATTGTCAATTA
This sequence comes from Neophocaena asiaeorientalis asiaeorientalis, assembly GCF_003031525.2. Taxonomy (NCBI): domain Eukaryota; kingdom Metazoa; phylum Chordata; class Mammalia; order Artiodactyla; family Phocoenidae; genus Neophocaena; species Neophocaena asiaeorientalis. The sequence continues at coordinate 33,165,632 of NW_020185339.1, read as the reverse complement.
CACCTTAATAAAATAAAAAAAGAAAATAAATAAATTGTATTAAAAATAGTTTGAATATCACTTTTTTTCATGATGAAACTTAATTACCTTTTTACTAGGAATTTTCTTATCTTGGCTTAGCTTTATTTCAACTCAGTAGGTACTAAAGTGTTAGGTAGAAATTTGTGAACAAAATGCATGTGTGCCATCATGTTTGATGTTAGACAGTAATACAAACCCTTCCAAAGCATAAAAGAAGCTCTCTATTTATTCCATTAAGTTTTTAAAAGTATGTGTTTATATTTTTGCTTTGACATTAGCTCTTGTAGCCTTAGGCAATTACTGTCTATAATGTGTGAACAGGTATGGCCTCATTGAATAATGGCTGTTCTATTTCTTTCAATAGTTTGAAAGACTTGTCGCTCATATGACTGATTATGAAGTTTCATTCACTTATAAAAAAAATTTTTTTTCTTCTTCCCTGATGACATATGGTGTGTATTCTAGGGAAATATTTTTAACATTAAAGCATCACCAGGGAAAAAAAGATTAGAGTGTTTTGACATTTCTTTTATTTAAACTCTTAGAGGAGAAAAATCAACCTTGTTAGATGAAAGAATCTATATTTATTCAAACTCTTTTGAAGAAACATTAAAGATGGGTTCAAAACATTTGCAATTGCATTTTACCTTGGAAAGCTTTCCACAATTCAATAGTCAATGTTTCTTTTAAGGCATCTCGATGAAGAAGATAGATTTCCTTGAGAATCACATGTAAAACTCAGAATTAGCAAATGTGCAGTAGTGACTGTGCTCACAGGCTGCTGGAACATTGAGATTAGTATTGATCAGTTCAGCCCCTCATCCAGGTGTTGCATCAGTCTGCATTTTTCAACAGGGGGCCACCAGCAACAGGTGGCTACTGAGTGTGTGAAATATGGCAGTCTGACCTGAGATGTGCAGTAAGTGTAAAATACACCATGGATATCAAGGATTTAGTAAGAGAAAAAAGAATGTAAAATATCAAATCCCTAAGTTTACATGGATTATATGTTGTAATGATAATATTTAGATACATTGGGCTAAATACATTATTAAAATAAATGTCACCATTTCTTTTCACTTTTTTTTAAATGTGGCTACTAGAAAATTAAATGTTATGTATGTGGCTCACATATGTGGCCTGTGTTATATTTCTGTCTTTGTGTACAAAACATTTGAATGAAAATATGCTTCTCTATTCATGTCCAAGTCACTGTTGCTTACTAAATTACATGTGAGGAAGAACTGCTCTCCTAATGGCCTGAGCTGAGTCCTTCTATGAGGTGGCAAGCCTTATACTCAATGTTCTAGTTATGCAATATGGCAGCCTACAGTATGAATTCCTACAATATACTGGGTGAGTTACATAAATCCACTCATTTACTCTTCTCAACATGCAGTGATGTAGTTATTAACTAACCCCAGGTTCAAAAGAGGGAAACTGAATCTGGCCTATTTAAATTAAAGTGTTAACTTATAAATGCCACTACCTCTCTGTGATAGAACAAAAATCAGAGGTTTATACAAAGCACAATTTCAATAAATAATATTACATAAAAAATAGAAAGCAGGGATTAACACAAATTCTGGTCAAGAAATTTTTCTTACCTAGCTTGCATTCTTAAAGGTAACTGCTTCATTTAGGAAGATAGTAATATTAAAAATGAATCACATTCCATGAAAATGAGTCTTTATAGCCCATGCTTCTTTTTTTTTTTACTGTGAACTGCTTTTCTTTCTTCTATTTCAAGGCTTTCCAGGAAATCTATTGAGATATTGACTTCTATCCAGGAGTGATGTCAAAGTGTATTGATCTTTGGGGGCGATGATCATGATTAGGATGATTATGGGCAACAGTTATACAAGATTTCTCCAACCTTAGCTGCTCTACAATTAGTATGCAATTAAATATGTAACTTGAGGGGCAACAAATCATGGCATTCACTGAAATGGGCATTTTGATATTTCTGTGCACATTTATCAATTTATCAATACAATGATTAAATAATAACAGTGCATAGTAAACATATTAAAAATAACATTAGCATCTTCAAACCAAAATGATTTCTTGGAGAAAAAGGCATTGGAAACCAATTATATACTATAAAAACTCATTATTAAATCATTTATACCCTTGCCCATATTTAGTACTACTACTATTTGATGAGTTGAATAATGAAACCCATTTGTTTATGAAATCATTTTCTTCTTTAAAAAACTAACATCAAAATGATTACAGAGGTACATGATATTTGAGAACATTTAGAATATTGTGTTGATACCTACTTCGACTAGGTTATTCTGGTTCACTTCACTGCTCAAAATTGGCTGTGGGGCATCTTCCCTATCAGCTTAATAGGCCAAGGTAGGGACTGGTGGTATCTGAGGTATTTTTCCAGGGCACATAGTTCTTCTGTCCAGAAGACCCAACTTGGCCACCAAAATAATCCCACAAGTATCCATAGGTTAGAGAAAGGTAAGAAAGCATGTTCTTAAGCAATCTGTAGTCACCACTGTGTTTACAAGGGGAATTCCTATGAAATTGTGCCTTATAGATCCACTGGTGATTTTCTGACTTCTTTCCTGGCTAAGAGGGATCTAAACCTTTCCTCAGATCCTGCCTTGGTAATCAGGTGCACAGATGTAAAAACTCCTTTAATGTTAGATGAGAAGCCATGTGATATCAAAAGAAATTGTACCTAAAGGATGCTATAATTGTTACTTATCGAAAAGAGGTCTTTAGTTAGAAAGAACTTTCCATTCTGTAGGCTTTATCTGATATCCTCTATTTTCAATCCATTGGTCATACCATCCATTATTATCTCCTACAATAAATACAAAACCCCAAAATTTGTACATTATTTCTTACTTGATATTTGGGGAAAATACTATTCAGAGTGAATTCATTTTAAAGCTGGCTACTCCAGTGATTGTTATTTGCCATGACAATAGGTACTTCAGGCTATGAAAGTTTAGGAAGAAAAAAAGACAAATATCAATTCATGGATAGAGTTTAGTTTCGTTTTTTTAAACTATCTTCCATATTTCCTTACTCCCCACTAGTTTTACAGTGAGAAACCATATGTAAATTATAGATCCTGGCAGCTGGAGAAGAGGCAGATGGGCATAAATCTTGAGGTTAAGCATCTTAATCAGACTCCACAAGTAAAAAGAGGGAGAAAAAGTTTTAACAAGCTGCTTTAAAAATATTCAGGTTTGTATTTATGAGTTGCATATTAGAATTTATATAGCATACACTTTAATCTACAAGTATCCTTATTAATTGAATAAATTGAGTTTTTGGGCTTCCCTGGTGGCGCAGTGGTTTAGACTCCGCCTGCCGATGCAGGGTACACGGGTTCGTGCCCCGGTCTGGGAAGATCCCACGTGCCGCAGAGCGGCTGGGCCCGTGAGCCACGGCTGCTGGGCCTGCGCGTCTGGAGCCTGTGCTCCACAGCGGGAGAGGCCACAACAGTGAGAGGCCAGCATACAAAAAAAAAAAAAAAAAAAAAATTGAGTTCTTCACCATTTGTCTTGGAATTTTTATATATTTTTGAACTGTAAGTACATACAGGTTATAAAAATATACTGTATACTGTCCTTCTTAAAATATAAATTTAAAAAAATATAAATTAAAAATGCAAAAAAAAATGAAACACATTTATATTACTTAGTAAGGTTGATTCCCAGCATTTACTATATATTTGCCTTTACTAGTGGGATTTTTTTCTTTCCTATAGATACTGACTTCTTCTTGTAGCCTTTTCTCTTCCATTAGAGAAGACCCTTTAACATTTCTTTTATGGTAGGTTTAATAGTGGTGAACTCTTTTAGATTTCACTGGCCTAAAAAATTCTTTCTCTCTCCTTCAGTTCTTGGTGATAACCTTGCTGGGTAGGGTATCCTAGGTTGCAGACTTTTCCCTTTCAGTACTTTAAATATAACATGCCCCTCCTAGGGGTGCAGGTCCCACCTGGTTGCTTCTCTTGTCTTCCTACCTGATTCTGTGTGATCTTTCTTACAGCCTTGAGTATTATTTACAAGAGTTTCCCTGCCAGTCTCAAGTCAGTTTTCAGCGAGAATTGCTTCACATGTAGGTGTATTTTTGATCTGTTCTTGGGGGCACATGAGCTCCACATCCTTCTACTCCACCATCTTTTTCTCCCCCATCCCCCTTGGAAATCAGGGTAGGTACTACCTTTTTCTCACAGGTGAAGACACTAGGGCTTGAAGAGGGTAAATAACTTACTCATTATCACATAATTAGTAAGTAGCCGAGTTGTGATTCAGACATATGTTTGCCTAACTCAAAAACTAATTTTCCATGCCATTTGATCAAAATATCAAAATATAACATGGAAAGTGAAAAGAATCTGAAGTTTTTGGTCCCTATATCACCAAAATTATGGATTTTTAGTATCTTAGTTAGAAAGCATTTTGATATCATTAAAGATTTGGCCTATTTTCATTTACTTAAAGGTTTATGTTCAAAAAAGTTGATGCTGCAGATATTTGTGAGTATTATTGTTATATGAAAAAGTCATATTAAAAAATAAAGCTTAAGGAAGCAGTCCAATTTAATAATAGGAACATAGATGGAAGATACTGTGGTGTTCAATTACTCCTGCTGTTGATATTATGCCACTTAACTGGTAAAGAAAACCGCTGTAATTTTCCCAGTTGAGTGGTAAATTGAAAAGTAGGAATGTTTGAAAAACCTTTACATGTGCCAGCATTTTGAATGGAGTTTGGAACGATACATTATAGTAAAGCTCAATTAGAAGCAAGTCAGGAAGCCCATCTGAAAGAAGTTCTGGAGTAGCATTTTTTTTTTACTTTGCACCCTGTAAAAATCACCTTATGGTAATTCTCTATTGATTTGAGTATAAATTTCACGATAGTGACCTTTGTTCAAAGTTGGAAAATTACCTTGTTTAATGAACTGGAATGAACAAATTTTTCAGTTTATCACACATAAACATATAAAGTAATGTGTATGTATGTGTGTGTTCCAATTTCTATAAATTTGCAAATAAACATGATTTATTTGTTTGTAGCTGTAATACTATAGAAATAAAAAGAAAACTCACTTTTCCTTTGGCTGAATGTCGATGGCAGGGATCCTTTATTCACTCAGTGAAGAGTAGGGAATTCTGTTCATTCCTGTTGCTTCCACAAATGCACATGTTTGAGGGAGATGAAGGAGGCAGCTTGTCTGAGGTACAAAAGTAATAGATATGAATACCTTCATACTCAGCCACCTAAGTAAAGTTTCATGTGGTTTGTGTTCAATTTTGTATAATTTTATAGCAGTTAACTTAATATGATATACCACTATTTTCATGGAATGTGAGTCATTTTTAATATTACTATCTTCCTAAATGAAGCAGTTACCTTTAAGAATGCAAGCTAGGTAAGAAAAATTTCTTGACCAGAATTTGTGTTAATCCCTGCTTTCTATTTTTTATGTAATATTATTTATTGAAATTGTGCTTTGTATAAACCTCTGATTTTTGTTCTATCACAGAGAGGTAGTGGCATTTATAAGTTAACACTTTAATTTAAATAGGCCAGTGTCATGCTTAAGTGGCGTTTATCCCAGGAATGAAAGGATTCTTCAATACATGCAAATCAATCAATGTGATACACCATATTAACAAATTGAAGGAGAAAAACCATATGATCATCTCAATAGATGCAGAAAAAGCTTTCAACAAAATTCAACACCCATTTATGATAAAAACTCTCTGGAAACTAGGCACAGAGGGAAACTACCTCAACATAATAAAGGCCATATATGACAAACCCACAGCCAACATCGTTCTCAATGGTGAAAACTGAAACCATTCCATCTAAGATCAGGAACAAGACAAGGTTCCCCACTCTCACCACTATTACTCAACATAGCTTTGGAAGTTTTAGCCATGGCAATCAGAGAAGAAAAAGAAATATAATGAAGCCAAATCAGAAAAGAAAAAGTAAAACTGTCACTGTTTGCAGATGACATGATACTATACATAAAGAATCTTAAAGATGCTACCAGAAAACTACTAGAACTAATCAATGAATTTGGTAAAGTAGCAGGATACAAAATGCACAGATATCTCTTGCATTCCTATACACTAACAATGAAAACTCAGAAAGAGAAATTAAGAAAACACTCCCATTTACCACTGCAACAAAAAGAATAAATACCTAGGAATAAACCTACCTAAGGAGGCAAAAGACCTGTATGCAAAAACTATGACATTAATGAAAGAAATCAAAGATGATACAAACAGATGGAAAGATATATCATGTTCTTGGATTGGAAGAATCAACATTGTGAAAATGTCTATACTACCCAAAGCAATCTAAAGATTCAATGCAATCCCTATCAAACTACCAATGTGGGGGGGCTTCCCTGGTGGCGCAGTGGTTGAGAGTCCGCCTGCTGATGCAGGGGACATGGGTTCATGCCCCGGTCCGGGAAGATCCCACATGCCGTGGAGTGGCTAGGCCCGTGAGCCATGGCCGCTGAGCCTGCACGTGTGGAGCCTCTGCTCCACAACGGGAGAGGCCACAACAGTGAGAGGCCCATGTACCACAAAAAAAAACAAAAAACAAAAAAAAACTACCAATGGCATTTTTCACAGAACTAGAACAAAAAATTTCACAACTTGTACGGAAACACAAGGGACCTCGGATGTCCAGAGCAGTTTTGAGAAAGAAAAATGGAGCCGGAGGAATCAGGCTCCCTGACTTCAGACTATACTACAGGGCTACAGTGATCAAGATAGTATGCTACTGGCACAGAGACAGAAATATAGATCAATGGAACAGGGTAGAAAGCCAAGAGATAAACCCATGCACATATGGTCACCTTATCTTTGATAGAGGAGGCAGGAATGTATGATGGAGAGAAGACAGCTTCTTCAATAAGTGGTGCTGGGAAAACTGGACAGCTACATGAGGCTTCCTAACACCCTGCACAGGGATAAACTCAAAATGGATTAAAGACCTAAATGTAGGGCCTGACACTATAAAACTCCTAGAGGAAAACATAGGCAGAACACTCTATGACATAAATCACAGCAAGATCCTTTTTGACCCACCTCCTAGAGAAACCGAAATCAAAACAAAAATAAACAAATGAGACCTAATGAAACTTAAAAACTTTTCCACAGCAAAGGAAACCATAAACAAGATGAAAAGACAACCCTCAGAATGCGAGAAAATATTTGCAAATGAAGAAACTGGCAAAGGATTAATCTCCAACTGACAAAGGATTAATCTCCAAAATTTACAGCAGTTCATGAAGCTCAATATCAAAGAAACAAACAACCCAATCCAAAAATGGGCAGAAGACCTAAATAGATATTTCTCCAAAGAAGACATACAGACTGCCAACAAACACATGAAAGGGTGCTCAACATCACTAATCATTAGAGAAATGCAAATCAAAACCACAATGAGGTATCACCTCACACCGGTCAGAATGGCAATCCTCAAAAAATCTACCAACAATAAATGCTTGAGAGGGTGTGGAGAAAAGGGAAACCTCTTGCACTGCTGGTGGGAATGTAAATTGATACAGTCACTATGGAGAATAGTATGGAGGTTCCTAAAAAAACTAAAATAGAGCTACCATAATACCCAGTAATCCCACTACTGGGCATATACCTTGAGAAAACCATAATTGAAAAAGATTCATGTGCCACAATGTTCATTGCAGCTCTATTTACAGTAGCCAGGACATGGAAGCAACCTAAGTGTCCATTGAGAGATGAATGGATAAAGAAGATGTGGCACATATATACAATGGAATATTACTCAGCCATAAAAAGGAACATAACTGAGTTATTTTTAGTGAGGTGGATGGACCTAGAGTCTGTCATACAGAGTGAAGTAAGTCAGAAAGAGAAAAACAAATACCGTATACTGACACATATATATATGGAATTTTTAAAAAATGGTTCTGATGAACCTAGGGGCAGGACAGGAATAAAGACACAGACATAGAGAATGGACGTGAGGACATGGGGAGGGGGAAGGGTAAGCTGGGATGAAGTGAGAGAGTAGCATTGACATATGTACACTACCAAATGTAAACTAGATAGCTAGTGGGAAGCAGCTGCATAGCACAGGGAGATCAGCTCGGTGCTTGTGACCACCTAGAGGGTGGGATACAAAGGGTGGGAGGGAGACGTAAGTGGGGAGGATATGGGGATATATGTTTACATATAGCTGATTCACTTTGTTATAAAGCAGAAACTAACACAACACTGTAAAGCAATTATACTCCAATAAAGATGTTATTAAAATAAAATATAATAAAATAAATAGGCTGGTGTTGAAGTAGATATTACTTTCAATTTGGGAAGTTAATGATATGGTAAAATAAATTCAGAGTTGCTTTCACCTATAACATTAAGTTTTTTTAGAATTCTAATGCTTCTCTGTATGTTTGTTTAATATGATTTCTCATGCCATTGAGAAAAATATGAGATCAGTTCTGCATTTATTATTTTAAGCATTTCTTGGATGATATGGCACCTTTAAGGCAAGATATTGCCATCTAGATAAGAGGGCTATCCCTGGAGATAATTGGCCATTTGATTGAGCTGCCATCAATGATGCTATACCTTTTTTTGGAATTATTGGAATTATTTATCATTATGCTTCTTGTAAGGAAAAATAATTGAAAATTTCTGTACTGTACATGAAAAACACAAATAGAAAATGCACATATTCTTTCACCAGCTAAAACAAAATAGAGTAATCAAGCTATATTCTTATAGTTCATAATTTATTTCATTGAAGGATCCCATTAACATTTTCAAAGTAATAGAATTGTTTAATGTTTTACAACATTTCAACTTCATAATTAGAATCTCTGTTTTTGGCTCTAAAATATTACTTACTCAGTTTCATGTCTTTCTAAAGAATTCTTGGTATAGTTACAAACAAGCCAACATTGACTATCTATGTATATGAGCTACAGTTAATATGATAGAACTATCAGATTAATGGGTAATTAGGAGATAACATATTGTTTTCTGAATAGGTTATTTTTCCTCTCTTTCTTATTCATTTTTTCTGTCTCTGTTTTTGCCTAAAAGATTTCCCACTAGCTGGAAATTCAGAATCCATTCTCAGTGTTCTCTCTCACCTCCTTGATTTTACAACTATTAATTAAGCTTCACTCTATGGCATTTGTTTTCTTCACCAAGCACAAATGTGAACATTGACCTTCAGCATGACCCAGTAGCAGTGCTATTCCCCTGAATATCTGTTATCTTAACTCTGTGGGTCTGGGGACATAGGACAGTGTTTATGAGAGGAGGGTATGTGTGTGTGTTGGCAGGGGGTGGAGTGGAGAAACCTACTCAGAGATCCCTCAGATGAGAATGACATTGATGAGAAGATGTAAGGGAAGGCAAAGGAGAGGGGAGAAGTCTCACCTAACTGAGGCAATGGAAGTAAATGATAGCATGGGCAACCTTTGTTATTTAGTGCATATGTGTATGTGTGTCAGGTGGACTAAACTACTCAGAGAACCACAGAAATCTGACAAAGCAGATGCTTTTCTAGATACCATAAAACCAACAAAAGGAGAAAATATAAAGATGTGGTTTTACTACATATATTATAATATATATTACATTATATATTATAATATGTATATTACATATAATATAATGCATATTACATTATATTATAATATATATTACATATAATACATACATATAATACTGAATTTCACCATGTATATGGTTATTCACTGAAAGAGCCAAAATAAATAATAGTAACTACCATATATTAAAGCTAGAAACATTTTGAACATTCTATAAACATTACCTTGTTTAATCCTCACAACAACCACCTGATGAGTTATGTACAGATAATGTAAGTGGTTCCCAAAGTGACAGAGCTGGAATTAGAAACCAGGCAGTATGATTGCAGAAAATGTGTTATAGGCATAGTGGATTGATGAACAAACAAATGAAAAACCAGCAAGAGAAAAAATATCAGCTTTGTGAAGATTGCTTGTTGAGAAGTAAAATAAGATGACATGAAAAAGAATGCTTAGGTGACTAGCTTTGATTGGGAGTTCAGAAAACACTTATCTGAGGTTTAAGCTGAATACTGTATAAGAAACCAGGAAAGCAAAGATGAGAACAGGAATTCAAAGGCTGCAAAGCAGGAAGGAACTTGGTGTGATCCAGGAACATAGGACAGGCCGGAGTGAAAGTGGTACCAGATGACATTGGAGATGGAAACAAGGTGATATCGTGTAGGTCTAAGGTAGGGTTTTTGGATTTCATTCCCAGTGCAATTGAGACACCATTGGAGGAAGCAAGTGATACAACCTGGATTATGTTCAACAGGTCATTTTTGTTGCTCTGTGCAGCATATATCATAGGGAATCAAAAACTACAAACAGTATACCAAGTACCCACTACTTAGGTCAAGAAATAAACAAATATAGGGACACACCACCCACCAGCCTCCTAGATTACAGTTCTTTACTCTGTGAGGTAAACAGATTAAGGTAACCAGAATTCATGTCTTATAATAATAATTTATTTGATTTTCTTTTTAGTTTTACAAACTTACACATACATCCCTAAATAATATATTATGGATTACCCATTTTTGAATTTTATGTGATTGTATATATTCTTTTACACCTTGCTTTTTTTACTCAACATTACATCTGTGAGTTTCCTCTGTGTTGTTGGTGTACTTGTGGGTTATTCATCTTCATCACTGTGAATTTTCTTTGCATTAATACAAGGCAATTTACTTATCCATTGAATTAATGTTGCTTCCAGTTATCTCTTTGTTAGTCATTATGATCAGTAATGCTAGAAATATTCTAGTGTGCATTGTAAGAACTTCTTTAGAGTATATACCCAGAAGTGGCTTGTATAGTATGTGCATTTTCAATTATATTACATAACACTAAATGGTTTTCCAAAGTGGTTATAACAGTTTAAACACTATAATTTAGTTCACACTGTTCCATATCCTCAACACTACTTGGTATTGTCAGACTTACATTTTTGTCACACTAGCAGGTGTGTGGAAGTATTTCTTCATGGTTTAAATTTTAATTTCCTTGAACTTTAATTAGTAAGAGCACCATTTCATATTAAGATTGACCCATAGTTTTCATTTTGTTACTTTGTCAGACATTAAATGAATTGGGAAACTTTCTCCTATGCTTTATAATAATATTAACTTTATAGAGGTCTGATACCTAAAACAAGTTTTCTTCTGTCTCTACTGTCTAATGTTTAAACTAGAATGGCTTTGTGGTTTGTTATGTGATGTTATTACCCTGTAACTAATACATTTATTATGGTAAAGTCAAAAATTCAAGTGGCACCAAAAGACATAAAATAAAAAGCAAACCATTACCACCTCTAGGCCCACTCCCAAGAGTGGCCACTTAAAACTTTTCCTGTATTTGGTTCTTCTGGTTTTTCTAATCTTAAATAATCCTAAACAATTTTTAATTGTATCAAGTTTAAACAGTAATAACAACAAACTATCAAAAATAGGAAATTTACTCTCCTATACCACCTTCTAATGCCCCTTCAGCCCAGTCTTTGAAGCGTTTCTTATTTATTTTCTTAGTGTTGGTTCTTCTATTTCTTGCCTTTAAGTAATGGCTCCCTATTTCTCTGTGCCTTTTTTGCCCTTCCACACCCTCCAAGCTTCTATCAGCTATATTTTTTTTACACTGTTGAGGTTAATTACACACTTATTGTTGGAACTGTAATTGCCTTCCATGTTTTGTCTATTGATTCAGCCCAACATTTGTAAACCCACTAATGGTTTTTAAATTATACGCTATATTTTTAAATTTGATTCACTGAAGAATCAAATAATATGACTGATCATGTAATTAAGGTGATGACATTAAATCTGACATTAAGAGAAGACCACGTAACCGTAACCGGTACCAATGTCAGGTAGATCCTCTCTTTTCATATTCAAACAGCTGTCCAAAATCATGGACAGTAAGAGAAGAGAATAGAGAGAATTCTACCATGGCACTTCTCTTCCTGCTTATCATACCTGCCATCTCCTTGCTTTGAGCTCCCCAGAATCTTACTGAAATGAAGACCTCTCTACTAAGCCTTTGTGTGTACCTATGCTCCTGCTTCCTTCATTCTGTGTCACATATATCTAAATCCAATTATCCCCTTCTTCTGGAAATTCAAAATCTTTCTCACTCATGTTCTCCTTGCTATTATGGGTTTACTTCCTTTTATAGATCATCACTAAAACATCAATGGGATTGGGAGTGGTTAACAAAAGAACTGTTTATCATCTTGATGTAAAAGATGTTTATCTTAGCTAATTGTGGTTTAACGTTTGCTAAAAGTCCATAACTGCACCATGACAAAAAAGGCTATTGGTAGAAAAGGAAAAATTACTTTCCCTAACAAGTATAAACAGGTAAGAATTTGAGGCTTGGCACAAGCAGGCATAGGGGTCTAGTCAAGGCTTATCTCGAAAAGCAAAGCATAGATTAAGACAATTTGATAAGATAGGTTCAGAAAACTCTTTCAGGATCAAAAGTCATACATTTAAGTACTAGAAAGAAGGGATTTTAAAAGACTAATTTTCTTTGTTTTTCTTTTCACATGTTTTTCTCTTTTTTCTTTTTTCTAAAATTTTTTTATTGGAGTATAGTTGATTTACAATGTTGTGTTAGTTTCTGTTGTACAGGAAAGTGATTCAGTTATATATAAATATATGATATATATACACACATTTTTTCAAATTCTTTTCCTTTATGGTTTATTTATAAGATATTGAATATCATTCCCTGTGCTATATAGTAGGACCTTGTTGTTTATCTATTTTATATATAGTAGTTTGTATCTGCTAATCTCAAACTACTAATTTATCCCTCCCCCACCCTCTTTCCCCTTTGGTAACCATAAATTTGTTTTCTATATCTGTTTCTGTTTTGTAAATAAGTTCATTTGTATCATATTTTAGATTCCACATATAAGTGATATCATATGGTATTTGTCTTTCTCTTTCCGACTTACTTCACTTAGTATGATAATCTCTAGGTCCATCCATGTTCCTGCAAATGGCATTATTTCATTCTATTTTATGGCTGAGTTTTTTTCTCTATATATATTGCATTGTTCTGTAGTTAAGCTTCAACTCTATGGCAGCATTTCCCACTTCCCCCTCCTATACACATCTCACTTCTCCTTGAGGGTGGCCCATCTGGGGTCTGGAAGGGGAAGAATGTAGGAAGAAAGAGTCCCCACCAGCTAGTACCAACATTTTAGACTCCTGTATCCCACAATGAACAGTTCGAACTATTATCACAAGCATAAGAGTAGATGTTTGGCATTTCTTTTGAAGGTTCCCATCCAGTATGCTGTAATAGTTCTTATTGGGCTCATGCAGTCCCAACATCTCGTTACCAAACACACAGTGAAATTCATGTGGCATCACCAGTGTCAAAAGATCTGTGAACCAGGAAAGAGTATAAACATCTTACAGTGGAAATGAGGAAAAAAGGATGACCTTCTAAAATCCCTCAACTGGAAAGGAAGGCAGAATGGCACTAGAGCCCTTCATTCTTAGATGAGGAATGGATGGTGTTAGAATGATAAGGGTCTAAATTGTAGCTACCGCGAATGGGGCCAGTAAACTAAGTATAATGAAAATGTACAAGTTTGAACTGGATGAGTTAATTCATCCAAATTTTACTTATTTCAGAAAAAAAAAAAACCTCCCTTTGGAAACTACCTACCAGAGAGTCACACACCTTATATCCTTTAAATGTTCTTGAAATTAATCATAATATGATGATAATTTTTGAAGATCACCTAATTTCATTAAGTTAATGGATGATACTTTCCAAGTCTGCATTGGGCCAAATCAGATATTTCTGTGCCTGTGCAAGCACACAACCAGCTCCAGGGTGGGTAGTCTTTTTTTAACTTTCTCCAGGGGGAGGGATAAATTAGTAGTTTGAGATTAGCAGATACAAACTACTATATATAAAATAGATAAACAACAAGGTCCTACTTTTTTTAACAATGCTACCAAACAAAGCAGAGCAAATTATTATCAATGAGAAATAAGGGTTTGTGTGTTAAACACATCACCTCTAAGTTTTTAAAAAAACGCACAAGTCTTATAATTCAAAGAAAATCTCCTTAACTACTTGAGAGTGAGATAATTCGTAGTAGCTTTATCCTTGAATACCTGCTGAATAATTTGGAGAAATAAGCCTAAAGAATGATTGGATTATTACCTTTAAATTATAAAAACAATATTTAAAATCTTCAGTTATCTCACATACATTCCTCACAACATCATAAATAGGTAAGTCAGAATAGCACAGTGGCTAAGAGCTTGGCATTGAAGTCAGAGACACATGGGTTTAAAATCTAAGCTCCATATTTAATAGATTTGCGATCTTGGATTACGTAATCTCTCAGTCCAGTGTTCCTTATGCAAAACGAGGTGATTAATTGTACTTACCTCATACGATTGGTTTGAGAATTGAGTATATGGGTGCAGTAATATAACTACCTAATACTTTATAACTGCTATCATCATCATTTACTTCTTCTTCATCATCATCATAATCATTATCACCAGTTCAGAGATAAGAAATTAATCCTGAGAGGGTAACTGACTTTTCTGAGTGCACATAAATAAGTACTATAAGCCATGACCAGAAGCCTGTTCTTCCCTTTCCCTTGACGAGGTTTTCTTTTTAAATATATGAAGAGTTTTTCTCATGGAGTAGATTCTGACTAATAACCTTTTAGTGCAAGGAGAGTTAAATTTAACTAAGAGAAATTGCATTTAGGTATTAGGTGGCATTTTAATATGCTTCGATGCACTTTGAAAGCATTGTTTTTTCTTGTTACATTTTAAGAAAAGACATCAATAGAACCTTCCCTGTACAATTATTTATGCACTTGAAGACAAGAAGCTGGACCAAAACTTTTTTTAAGGCTAATTTTGGTTTTTTAATTCAGTGAGCATTTTCCTGTGATTAGATGTTTCACAGAAGCCTGGCTTTATTTTCCAGATTGGATAGGTAATGATTTTAATTGATCTTAATTATCTCAGATTTCAAGAGCTAAGCATTTCTATATGTGACTTGGAAATATTTCCAATAAGCAATTATTTTAGGATCCCAAGAATCCTAAATTTCTAGAGCTGTATTCGTTTTCTATTTGCTGTATAACAAATCACCACAAACATAGTGTTTAAAAAAACAACACTCATTTATTTTCTTATAGTCTGTAGGTCAGGGCTGGCAAGATGTGTCTGGATTCTCTGGTCAGGCTTTAGTCAAGTTGTCAGCTGCCTTCTCATCTGGAGCACAGGGTTCTTTCCAAGCTCCTTCCTGTTGTTGGCAGATTTCAGTTCCTTGTAGTTAGAGGACTGACATCCCCATTTTCATGCTGTCTGCCAGGGCTGCTTTCCACTCCTAGAGTGTCTCTCATGTTCTTGTCCCATGACCCCCTCCATCTCAACAACAGAGAACCTCCCTCTCACACTGCAAATCTCTCCAACTGCCTCTACTGCTACCAGCCAGAGAAAACTCTCTGTTTTTAAAGAGCTCATGTGATTAGGTTAGGCCCACCCAGATAATCTCCCATTTGATTAACCAAAGGCCAACTGATTAGTAATCTTAATTAAGTCTGCAAATATCCCTTCTGACATATAAAGTAACATAATCACAGGAATGATATCTCACAGTATTCATAGGTTCTGCCCAGACTCAAGGGGAGGAGATCATACAAGGTCAAGGATCATTGAAGGTCATCTTAGAATTTTGCCCGCTTGCAGGGCCGAGGGTACTACCAGGGCAAATATAGGTTTCTGCAGCTCTCTGAATAGCTATCTCATAGTCTGTTCTCAAACCAACTTTCTTTCCAACTTCCCTACTTCATTAAGTATTATCCGGGTTTAGCATAAGTTCTATTAATTTTGCTTTCAAATATATTTTTTATTTATCCTCTGTATCATTATAACCATATCATTCATGCATTACTGCAGTTGTCTACATTCTACTCTTTGTCGATCTGTGCTTTAACTTCCCTCCAGGACTGAAGCCATCCTGCAAAACAATGATTTTGCTTGCGATATTTGCATAAACTCTAATAAAATTGTCAATTACTTGGCTAATTGCAACCAAATGGTTTTAAATTGATTACCCAAATAATTTGTCTCTTCCTCTTTACTAGTAGAGATCCTGGGAGCAGAACACAAATTAGGCCCATATCTGAGTTTACAGAGAAAATATCTGAAACTATATTTACATCCAATTTTGCAATTTTCAAAGGAGTCGTGTTAAAGAAAGAAGTGTGCTCTACAGTGGTCCATCTTCAGTCTATATCCCATAAAACCTCTATGTAGTATCTGGGGGTTTTGACCACAAATTCATTCCTGAAATTATCTTTCTCTCTGGCTTCTATAATATTGTTTTATTTTGGATTTCTTCATATATCATGTCATATGTCTATGGCCTTGTCATCCTCCAGCCTTCTCTGGATATACCATAAAAAGAGGTGATCTTCAAGACTCTGTCCTTGATTTTCTCTGTTCTTTTTATTCCTTTTTCTTTTTTTATCTGAAAAATTTTATTAATCATCATGTCTTTAACAATTACTTGTATTTGAATGAATCAAAATTCAGGGCCTGATCTTTCCTTGACCCAGATTCCTATCTCCAGTTGACTATTATTCATTCCTGTATAGATGTCCCACCAGCTCCTTAAACTCAACAAGGTGTTCAAAACAGGATTCGTAATATTTCATTCCTGGTTTCTTTCATATTTCTCACTTCAGTTAGTGACGTCACAATCTTTTTAGTCACAAAACCTAGAAACTTTGGAAACATCTGGCACTCTTCCCTAATACTTCACTACCACCCACTACCATTTCCATATTTTCTTTCAAATTCGTTTTTTGCCTGCAATATCCATTCCACTATTGCAATCTACTCATTTTTTAGGTCTAATTTTATTAAATGTCCTAGCTACTTTTCATACCTGAATAAAAATAAATCAGATATTCCTGAAAACTTCCATAGCATCATGGTTTTTGCTTAACTTCGGGTTTGATTGTTTTGTATATACTGCCATCATTTAGCTGGTGACAAGTTCCTTAAGGGCAGAGGTCATTCCTATGTCCCTTCAATTTATGTCTGTGCCTTATATGCTCAATAAATGTTTCTTGAATTCTCTGTGCCCTTGCATGCATTACAATATGACTTTCTCTTTCAAAAGCAACTGTTTTTCAATCTTGTACATTACCTGAAATTGCTTTTTCTACCAAGGAGCTATCTAAATTCTTGATAAAATTACACTTTTACGTAGCTTCAAAATTCTCCACTGGGTTGACCAGACAAGGTGGATGATCTGCTTTTAAATTGCCAACAATCTATCCTTAATTAAATCAAATTTATAAGTTGGTCCTCTGATCACTAGTGCCAACATGCTCTTTCCCTATTTTTGAGTGAGGTATTTTTTCTAGCTGGTCCTGAATTATTTATAAATAAATCAAAGATTCTTCACAGGTTCCCAAGAGAAAATAAATATATATCTGCGGTCATAAAGCTTTAGATGTTTTAAAAAATCTTTTCCATTAGAATTCAAGAATGAATCATGTCCCTTATGAAACCTAATATAAATTTTTTGATCTTCCATTGTGACATGACATTATTTCCTTTAAATATTTTTGCATAACTTTAAGGAATTTTTCTGTTCCTGGAGTCTACTTTGTAGTCTTCTTTCATAAAAGAAAAGTATTTTATGTTCATAATCTCTACTTTCCTAGCCATTATATCATGTCCTCAATGTCTTTGAAAAGATTCTTTCTTCCAGGGATACTTGTGGAGAGTTCTGAAAGCATTCTTCCCAATGGACAGTCTCCTGATGATACATTCTTCAACAGATATTTGAAATGATACTGAAAATGTACTTTTGGTCTTGGTTTGACTTATGTAAACATCTTGGCTGGCTTCAACAAAGTCACAAAATTTTACCTGAACCTTTATTTTTAACCCAGTATGTAAATTCATCCTATTTTTAAATCAAATAAAGCATACTTTCGTCCTGCTCACCCCAGAAGATCCTGGTTTTTCTTATTTTTTAAAAAAACAAATTTAACAGGAAAAAAATGCAACATGGTATGTTTAACTTAAATTTTCTACTTTGCATTTTGAAAAGTCAAAAGTATGTTTGGAGTATCATAGCTATCGTTTTATTTTCATTAAATAAACAATAACGGGTATAGTTCTTGCTGGCATTATCTGTAGTTAATGAGCGTTTATTTATACCCTTATCTTTATTACCACTTTCATTACTGAACTTGTGGTAATATTTTATACCTGGGGTAACAATTAGTAGAGTATATCTCATATGCTTCATCCTACTGAATTGGTGAATTATTTAGTAATTACAAGGTAATTCACTAGGAAGAAAAATTGTGCTGGTGAGTTTGCTAAGAGACACAGAAGATTAACATGCCCACTAAGTCCATGCAACCTAATTTTTCATTGCACAGGCCTCTTTCTTTGCTCTGTAAATACTGGAGGAAGTACCATGAGTTGCAGAAGTATCTGAACTTGGTGAAGGGTAAGGGATAAGTATTTCCTACATCAGGTTAAATAGATTGATTTATTCATACTGTTTTTTAAATATCAACAGTGTGCTGGTCATTGATAATCAGTAATGAATGACACAGCCCAAATCCTAAGGACTTTGCAGTCTACTAAGTACTTTTTCCTAGAACGCGTGTTTTATTCCACCCCTAAAACTATGAAACACAAAGAAAATAAAATGATTTCTCCTGACCAAGACTAACTCTGCTCTGTATCAATAAGCTACTTTTAAGAACCTCTGAGTAAACTAACATCACTCAAACATAGGTAGAAGAATTCAAGCCACTAAAAGAAATGTGGTCATTTCATTTCCACCTCTTATATCAAGACTGCCAATGGCCAGGGCTCCACATAAAGTTGCGATAGTTGGACACTGCAGAACTCCAAGGGACATTGTTTACATAGATTAGGATGCCAGGACACTGTCCACATAAATTACAATCTGTGTGGCCAAATGGCCCAACCCAGAAGTGCCTTTTTCAGCCACCTCTTTCATGCCCTTTCAGGAACAAGAGTTACCAACAAGTTCCTTCTTCATTCCAATTTGCTCAGTGTTTTTTGAGCTCCTGCTATGTTCAGAGCACTTTCCTTCATGGAATAATAGACAGATATAAATAACACATAAATGTATACTTTAATGGACAACATTAGAGTCTAATAATTTCCTTTATAGACTCCAGATCCCAATGCAGCCACAAATAAGACAAGTTAATAACTGCATCTTCTTTCTCAGGGATCCTATCTTAACAAGTGTGTTCAGGTTGGCCAAGAACTGACTGTGATGTTTACTTAATGAAAGCCACATGGAGAAGCTGTGCTCCCTCCCTAGGTCATTTAGCAAACATCACCTTTGTGTTCCCTTGGTGCTTCCTGATCCCAAGAGTGGGAAACTGGAAGGACACTAAAACCATTTCCTTACAGAATTCTAAGGAGCAATCTTGACTTCGTCAGCTAGGCTACAGTACTGAGTAAACTCATGAATTTCAGGATGAACTGGCTTGAGGACCCAAGTGGTGATTGTTTTACTAACAGAGTTGCAATGGCAACATTGATCATTAAAACAAGCAAAATGGAAAGTGTCAGCATTCTCTCATGGCCATCTGTGACTTCTCTGTGCTGGTAGTTGATATTCAGAATGGAACTGGATGCTTGAACTGGCTCTCAGTTTTGCAATGAGAAGTGAAGGAAAGCATTCTTCTGTTTATGCCTGCTTGTTGTATTTTTCCCTCTAAACGACGTGGTGAGAAATTATGATATTAAATCATTTAAAATTCTATTGCCATGCCACATTTCATTTCATGTATTTCATACTTTGAAATATGAGACTATATCTAACTTAATTGTGAGATTAAATTTGCTATCTTGATCCATGCATTCATTCTTTCTTGTAGTGATAACATTAAACCTTTCATTTTTAATAAGATTTGCAGATTTTTATATTGCTATGAGAAATCATGAAACACGATCTGACTTGTTTTGATTGAGTTCCGAAATTTTAACACAAGTATTATAGAAAGAAATTAAAGTGATTTTTTCTTCCTGTAACCATCACAGTAATTGTGCAGCAAGATCAGAAAGGAATATGATATTCATGACTGGAATCAAAGATTATAAACATTTTAGAACATGAAAAATTGCTAATATATTAAAACACATAAAAGCATATTTATTATGTTGAATCACATGAAATTGCTATTTTTAGTAGGATAAAACATGGTCAAATTTTGGCAATTTTGTTTGGTTCAACATATATTCTTTTAGTTAGGAGATTCTGTACATTCCTGCTGCCTGGTTTAATCAAAATGAAATTGTGTGATAACTAACACTGAGTTAGCCCTCTGTGGATAATCGAAGCCTAATGCCAGTTCTTTTCTCTATTGATTTAATCCCTGATTTCAGGCTGTTTAACTATGCAATAAGTCTATCTTAAAGTGGTTATGATTAGAAGAAGAAAAACAATATTAACTAATTTAATTACTTAAAATAGAAGTTCAGTATTTTTTAAAATCCAGAAATTAGTGTGAAAGAGTGGTTTAGACTATGAATTAAACCAAATTGGGGAATTATCTTGATTCATTTATATGTACTACTCTGTTTCCAGTCAACATACACAATAGATATTTGGGTAGGCTATAAAGTATGTTCCCAGTTGAGATCCAGATGATATTAAATTTTTAGCATGGGCTTCCCTGGTGGCGCAGTGGTTGAGAGTCTGCCTGCCGATGCGGGGGACACGGGTTCGTGCCCCGGTCCGGGAAGATCCCACATGTCGTGGAGCGGCTGGGCCCGTGAGCCATGGCCACTGTGCCTGCACGTCCGGAGCCTGTGCTCTGCAACGGGAGAGGCCCCAACAGTGAGAGGCCCACATACTGCAAAAAAAAAAAAAAAAAAAATTAGCATATCTGAAGATTTTTAGCAAAAGAGAGAAAGTGGTTTACTACAGGGCAAGTCCTTGCTCAGAGTAGTTCTCATGGTAGTTCTGTCCTTGGCAGTCTGTGTGACATGAGTGAGTCCCCTAACCTCTCTGGAAACATTTCATTTTTTCACTTTACAGACAACTCGTAGTGCACATATAAATTCACACTTCTTAGCAACTCTGTGATTCCCAGGAGCCCAGCCCAGAGATTGGGAAGCAGTGAATTAAAAAAGCTCTGTTAACCTTTCTTGGTCTCACATTCTAATTCCTATTAATCTAAGAGGAATTAGCAACAATTGAGGAAAAGCAAACAAACTGGAAATCTGAAAACAGGGAAGTGAGACTAACCACTTGAGCTGATAATTATGGATGAGTTCTTTCCCTTTGACTGGTGGCCAGAAACCAGAGACAGTAGAATTGATGAGCCAGGATGTCCTGCTGGTGCTGGCTGCATATTGAAAGGAAATAATCCAGATAATTGTTTAATTGGATGCTATTTAAAAAGAGAAGCTGAAACTCCCAAGAATCGTGATCCAGAGTAAACATCTTTTCAACCATACTGGTTAAATAAAAACCCAAGGGTGCTGCATTGATGGTTAGCATCCCTGAGGGTCCATTTTCACTGCCATGAAAATATCCCTGTTAACTGTTTCCTGTCAGTCCTTGTCAGAGTCTCTGTGAGTTTTACGTTTCAATATTAAGTATTCCTGGATGATAATTTTCCAACATTATACTTATAATAAAAATGGAAAATAAGTGAAATCTTAGCTACAGACCTAGTAACAAGAGTGTAAAATCAAGTGCTTCCTATGAGAGACAATACGTACAATGATTGTGACACATACTGTCATGAGTCAGCCTAGGTTTGAATCATCTTATATCTTATATAACGTATAAAGTCTTTAACTCAGGTCCAGTTATTTGAACTTTCTGTGACTCAGTTTCTGCACTTGTAAATTGGAGGTGGTGACAGTAGACTTGTAGTAAGGATTATACTATTTTGTGTAAAGCTCTTATACCAGACCCTGACACATTACAAGTGGCATATGACTGTAACAGTAATTTGTAATTGAGTCATGGTTCTTTTAAACTGGTGTTTTAACTGAATTATCTTAGCATGGTAAAGTCTATCAATTTTACAAGATGTGGCTCAGAAAAACAAGCCACAAGCAATACATTTGCTTCCATACCTATATCTAGATAAGGCATTGAATATAATTTTGGAGGTGAAATGACCAATTAATGTATTTTGGTCCCCCTTTTCCTTTTCTTTATTCCGTTCTCTTGACTTATTTTTACAGCTTTCTCTGAGCTCTATGGATTCATATTTAATGATTGCCATTTTTATTCTTTTTTTAGTATTAAATATTAAATATAGGGCAGAATACCTCCTTTAATTTCTCTTTAGAGTAATAAAATATTACCAGTAACTTTTTCTTAAGATCTGTAGCAATACTCTTTGTCAAAACAGAAGTACTTAATAAAGCCAGGAAAACACCTATGAAAAGGTCTTAGGAAGAGTATTATTACATATTGGATAAATGAAATGTATCAAATAAAGCAAACATCTAAGACATGAATTGGTGCAGATTTGATCTCAGGAAGCTCTTATACAACAGGCTTTATGATAAATTCTAATTACCAAAGAGTCTTAATGATTAATTTTAATGACTTTATTCACAATGAAATTGTTAGCATGAATAAGAATAACTCCTTTGAACAGATTTGTGGCTGCCAAGGGAGAGGGGGTAAGGCAGGTATGAATTGGGAGTTTGGGATTAGCAGATACAAACAGTTATATATAGAATGGATAAACAACAAGGTCCTACTGAATACCCCAAGGAACTATATTCAATACCCTGTGATAAACCATAATGGAAAAGGATATGAAAAAGAATGTATATATATATATATATATATATATGTATAACTAAATCACTTTGCCGTACAGCAGAAATTAATGCAACATTGTAAATCAACTATTCTTCAATAAAATAAATTTAAAAAAAGAATAACTCCCTTATAAATCTTGTAATAGATGAGGTTTGTGATTTCTCAACAAACGCTTATTCCAAAATCTCAGATTTTGTCACCTAAAAATATTCCTCTGCATTAGTATTTAATTTTACAGTATCAGTTTACATATTTAGACCAACAAAGTAACATTAGAGTATGAATTCCAATGTAATCATCTGTCTTCACAAAAAGAAGTTTCCAGGTAGCTCTCGGGGAAAATGCAAGGATGATATTAAAAATACTAACCTGTTGGGACTTCCCTGACATTCCAGTGGTTAAGACTTTGCCTTCCAACGCAGGGGGCATGGGTTCATTTTTTCCTGGTGGGGGAACTAAGATCCCACGTGCCTCGGGGCCAAAAAACCAAAACATAAAAAAAAAACAGAAGCAATATTGTAACAAATTTAATAAAGACTTTAAAAATGGTCCACATCAAAAAAATCAAAAAAAAAAAAAAAAAAAAAATAACCTGTCAACCACAGGCTTGAACCAACAGGATGGATGCTGGCCATAGAGTTGGAGTGAGGTGCTGGAGTACCCATGTTTCACCAAGACTTCACCCTGTAGTGCTGGATAACAGGAAGGTGTGGGGTCTTGTGAAGGAAGCTGGGGAGGAAAAGAAGGGGGAGCTTGAGAGAATTGGGATCCCAACCATTTACCAACCTGTACGGTCATACAGTACATCCTGAAGAATTATATATATTCATAGCATCCTTGTGAAACACACATATGAAAAGCCAAGAGTGATGAGGAAGTACCCTTATCACCAAAATGAGATTCAAAGAATAGTCAATATTTATCTATTCTTCATGGAAGTTGTTATATTCCTTGTTGACAAAAGAAATTGTGGTAATTGCATTCAAATTTCCTTGAAGTTTCTCAAACTCAAAAAGACAAAAACAAATGAATCAACTTAACCTGGAGAAAATTTTGTTTAAAATTCCAATATTCTTATGTTTGACTATATAATATTTGCAATTTCTTTCTATTTGTATTTTAATAATTATTTTGGATTTCTCCCATGTTCATTTAATCCATTTGAACTTCTGGAAATGCTCAAAGATATTCTAAACAGTAGCAAAGATAATTTTTAATTTATGTTTTG
Organism: Neophocaena asiaeorientalis asiaeorientalis; assembly: GCF_003031525.2. Classification (NCBI taxonomy): domain Eukaryota; kingdom Metazoa; phylum Chordata; class Mammalia; order Artiodactyla; family Phocoenidae; genus Neophocaena; species Neophocaena asiaeorientalis. Next base: position 33,141,418 of record NW_020185339.1, on the reverse strand, counting down.
GAGATCATGAGTCAAATTCTTTTGAGAGTCTGCAATTTTAATAAAATAAGTAAATTTTAAAAAATCTATTTTCCAAAATTAAAAAAAAATGTATATTTTCTATTCATGGGGGAAAAATCTAAAGAGGAGTTCATTATACTTATTTTATCAGAGTATAACTTGTTCCAAATAAGAAGTTGTGAAAAGGAAAACCAAAATTTCAGTTTAGAAATTTGTATTCTGTTCAATTGTTAAGAGAATTCCAGGATGATTCATATTATTCCATTTTTCTTTTCTCTTATTTATTTATTCCTTTACGTTAAAATTATTTTCAAAATATTTGGTGTTCTTTATTTTCCTTTTTATAATTCAAAACAATCTCTGTATACAAATATAGTTCTGAAAGCAGAGGCTTTACAACATTATGGACAATTCTCTGGCATATTGAATTTTCACTGCCCAGATTTCAGATTTACTTTGAACGTCAATATTAAAGACTAATTTAAATATGTTTTGATTTCTATAAAAAGCTTAATTGATAATTATTACAGTTTCAACAAACATTCTTTGAACTCCATCTGCATATAATTATGTAAGATTTTACAGGAGCTACAAAAATAAGTAAGAGAAAAATCTCAGGCCCCTAGTATCTTATAACGATGGATGGAGGATTAGACATGGTGTGACCTGGACAGGTCACTAGGCCACAAGATATCTATGATATGAGTACCATGAGGAGAAGAGGCTACACAGTTGGCCCGTAGAGGTGGTTCCTCTACAGAGCTCATCAGGCTAGGGAATAATGAAGGGACCAGTCTATCTTCCCTCTCTTCTGTAGAATAACCATGGAATCCAAAGACTTCCTTACCCATCTGCCTTATGTTCCTATATATGTTTGTTCACCACCCTCAGTAAAACAATGTATGTGTAATGAGAGTTACAACCAATGCTCTCTTTGGGACATATATTGCACTAACCAAGATTATTTGTAATTTTTTATTGTTAACTATTTGTTCTATAACCATTACCTTATTGCCCTTTAGGGAAAATCTTGGAAAAGATGCTGTCATACCATTTTCTAATTGCTTTTGAAAGAAAGCTCTTAATTTGCTTCTTTTTTCATCTTCCTTTGGTGACTATGCCTTAGGATAGGTACTTGGCAAGGGGTAGACTTTTAATACAGCAGATCACATGCACTCTGCACTGTTTATATTATTACGTCTAATGTTTTTTACTGAGTGTCTTGTTCCTTTCAGGACGGTTCTTTTCACTCTGACATCTGTGGTTGTACTTGTCATTACAACTGACTGGATCAGCTGGGACAAGCTGAATCGGGGATTTTTGCCCAGTGATGAAGTTTCCAGAGCCTTCCTGGCTTCTTTCATCTTGGTCTTTGACCTCCTTATTGTAATGCAGGTAAGTGGCTTTGTATTTTCCTCCTCTCACTGAAGCCACTCCCTGCTTTGTTCTCAGTAAACAAACACTACACAGTGAAAGGCTCCATAAAGCTAGAGAAATGCATAGTTTACAGTTGCTATAAATGGAGCCTTCTCTGATCATATTTTCAGCAATTTTACTGAGAGGATAAACCAACTGGGCTTTTATGAAAAGGGCACCAAAAAGTCATTGTATGACCATTGAAAGGTGGCCCCTGGAAACCATACAGAATGGTTGTGGTATTTTTGCCAAAGCTTCAGGGAAAAAAACAAAACAAAGCAAAACAAAAAAACGCCTGCCATTTAGTAAATGGAAAGCTGCAGAGATGAGGATGATATAAGCCAACAAAGCAGGGATGAGCAATTGCCAAAGCAACTTAGGGCTTTAGAGCAGTTTAAATGGAATAATATAAAAATGCTTTTTCTGCTTATGGAAATTATCACTTTCTTTCAGTATTCACCAGAGATCATTCCATTTTCATGTAAACAATATTTCTGCCCTGCTTAGCAACAGATTCTTTGTACAATGGCATTGTGCTTATCAGTGCTACTCGTGTAATCTTCTGGTGTGAATGCTTTGGGGTCTTAGGGGTGTTCCTTTGAATCGAGCGGAAAGAGACATTAACTATTACTTGGCACTTTATCTTGTTCATTAAATACCCATCCATTTGCTAGACATTTTCTTCTTACTTTCATAAGGCAATTTTGTGTTTTCCTCTCCAGAGGCATTGTAAGTGACCAGAACAAAGGCTCCATTGCTGAAGGGAAAGTAAACTTCATTGTGTTCTGAATTTATGTGAGATTTCACAGGATAGCAGATTGGTTTTCTCATCGCTACAGGCAAAGAGAGGCCTTTATAAGAGATTAAGTGTTTTAGTGTTATTGTTTTGTTTTGGTTTTGGGGTTTTTTTGGTATATAACATAGCCGAGGTGTGAGAGGCTCAAGAGGGTTCCTAGAGTATATTATTATTTTAGTAGATGAGGATTTAAAATACATTATGGTTTTTAAAAATTAAATGAAATTGAATTATTTGTCTCATCTAAAAATTGATGTATTTCTTTTTTATTTCCCATGGGATAGTTTAGCATAGTGAAGAAAGCCCTGGACTTTGAGTAAGGAAGCATTGGCAAGGTTCCATATCTGTCTCTCACTTGCTATAGGACCTCCTCTGGATATTTATAAAATTGAATTTATAGCACTTATGCAATAATGTCGTGCATTACTTTTTAAAGGCTATTTTATCTTTTTTCATCTAATAGTCCTCCTAACATACTATTATATGTAAAATATCTGCTTTGGCCAAGTGGCCTACTGGTACCTCATTGAACCCATCTTAAAGTCAAAGGTACTAGTAGCCAAGTAGACCATTATCTTTTTTTTTTTTTTACGGTAAGCGGGCCTCACTGCTGTGGCCTCTCCCGTTGCGGAGTACAGGCTCCGGACGCGCAGGCTCAGAGGCCATAGTTCACGGGCCCAGCCGCTCCACGGCATGTGGGATCCTCCTGGACCGAGGTACGAACCCACATCCCCTGCATCGGCAGGTGGACTCCCAACCACTGCGCCACCAGGGAAGCCCTATCTTTTAATCTGTTTAAATTTATATATGTGAAAAAAAAATTGTATATGTGAGAGCATAAATTTCCTGATTTCCTACAACCATCCACCACCTTTTACCTTCTTTATATAGTTTTAATTATTCTTGCAATAGGTTCACTAAAATCAGGGACTTGAAGTGGGAAAATGTAACATTAAAATTTGCAGATATTATGGACTCACTCAAAAAGTACTTCATAAAGAGAGATGGAAGGAAGGCTAGTCAGGATTTATGCAGGCAGAGTCAGCAGGATTTAGAAGGGAAAGGCATTCTAGATGAAGGAAATGGCATGAAAATGTGGAGTCAGTAAAGTACTGAAGTGTGTACAGAGTGGCCAGAGCACCAGTTGACTGAAGATGGAGGGCCCCTGCTGAGGAATATATCAGTTTGGACCATTTTGGCTACAAGTAACAATAACCCTGCCAAGCCAGCTTAATCAAAGAAGGAAATGTATTACTGCATTATAAGGATGCCCTGCAGAATTAAAGAGGAGGGATGCAGTAGCATTTTAGGGACACATGAAAGCAGAGACTAAAGTGTAACAGGGAACCCAGTCCTAGCTCTTATTCTCCATCTCTCATCTTTTTCTCTTTCACTTCTGCTTTCTTTTTCTCTCTTACTGTAAAGCAGCTTTTTCAGCTTTCCAGTTCACATAGAAGAAGATAGCCACAGCCAACACCTCAGAGGGAGACTACTCTTGGCTGTCGGGTCTAATTCTGGATTCCAGGGAAGGAATAGCAGGGACTGGATTGTCCTGCATCCATCCGTGAACTGACTGGGGGTGAAGCAGTCCCAGAGAAAAAGGGGGAGAGGTTGGGCCTCAAAAACCAAATTAATACAAGGAGTTGAAAATGGGGCCCCCAAAGTAGATCTGTTAACTCCTTTTCTCTCTCCCCCAACACCTGGTCAGCCAGCCAGGCCTATCGATTCATCGTTTGTTACGTCTCTTGTAGCCATACCTTCCCTGCTCATTTCTCTGCCACCATTCCAGTCCTGGCTCTCCTCTATACTATTGTAAAATAATTTCCAGTGAAACCTTCTGCCTCCAGATGTCCGCTTGTCCCACTCGCCCTACACAGCTCACCTTCCTAAGATTCCAAGCTGAAATGCCATGTTGTATATGTCACTTTTCAACCAAAAATATTGTCAATGACTCCCATTGTCCGAGAATGAAGTCCAGACTCTAGGAGCTCTCTCTCAGGGCTCTCCACAGTCTGCCCTTGGCTGTGTTTTCTCCCATATCTTCTGTGCTCTGGCTCTACCCAGCCCTGAGGGCTGTTGCTTGGCCCCAACCACAGCATGCTTATTCCAGGATGTCTGTGAGCCTCTGTTTCCTCCTCAGGTTGTATCTGTCTCCTGCTCTGCTCATTTACACTTTACCATTGAAGACCATTCCAATGCCCTCAGTAAAGCCAGGGGATGAATTCCTCCTTGCAAGTCCTGCAGCACATTTTACCTGAACTGCAGATCAGCATTTCACCTTTTCCTGCTCTATAGAGCAGAAACCATAGCTTATAATGATATATCCCTGGAGCCTCTCTAGCACAGAGCCTTACAAGGGCGGCAATAGGCCCAGAGTAATAACTGCTTGATGAGGATAAAGAAGTGGCATTTCAGCACTGAGTCTCATGCAAACTCTGTCCCCCTCTGGGAGCATCACGTTGAAGTGCAAGGAACTAGTGCATGTGGTGAGAGAGTGAATTTAAGGAAACAGCCCCAGAAGCCATATACAGTCAAGCTTTTTAAAAATATCTAATACAAATGTCCTAACAAGTCCATAACCAGCTAAACTCTGATCTAATCCACTTTATATTCACATATTTTAGACAAAAGAGCAATAGAAAAGTAGCAAACTTGGTGGAAATGGAGGCAGCAGTTTTACTGAAAGGTTTTCCCTCATTAGAATTAAGTGATTTAAAAGCAATAGACCCTAGGCTTTTCTAATGGTAGGAAAATTCAACTTATATGATTGAAGAGATTTTAATGTTTGGTTAAAAAAAAAAGAAAAGAAACCATTAGAATATGATACTACTGCTGTAAAGATTTTATTTTAACAAAATTAGTAGGCCAATTCTGAATACTTGTAGAGAAAGTGCAATTATTTATTTTTATGAATATTTTAAATAGAATTTTTGTACGTTTATTGTGAAAACTATTGGTTGTATCACATATTTCTGTAGTTTTGGGAAATTCACTAGAACTAAGGCATAAACAGTTTCCAGTAAAGTATAACATGACTCATATAAATCACACATTACTACAGAGCATAAGAGGTAAATTGTAAAGAACACTTCCCTCTGAGGAAATCTTATCTCAAATTCATTTAATATTTATAATTACATCACTTAACTTTTATATACTCCTTTAATTCCTTGCATAAGTATTTAATTTGCAGTTCTATCCCACCTACTCATCTTTTCTGCTAGATTGAAGAAAAGATATACCTAAGACATATAAGAATTAAAAATGCAACATGTTATAGAGTAAGCAAAGAACAAAAATGTGTCTTAGGAGTTCACCAAAAAAAAAAGAGAGAGAGAGCAGTGTAGACGTGTAGCCAACGTAGTAAGGGAAAGCTTCAGAGACGAGATTAGATTAGAAGGACAGGTAGCTAAAATTTGAAAAGGCAGAGCAATGAACAAGAAAAATTTTCTAGCTGGGAGTAGTATCATAATCATCAAGGTAAGAATCAGTTTTGTTCCATTAAGTTCAGAAAACGTTGACAGATTCATTTCTAGTGTGCACTGCACCCGGTGCTGGAGACGGGGGACACGGGGAAGGGAGATCAAAGATCAGTGACACACCGCACAGGAGTTTGTAGCTGCAGAGAGGAATTCACAGTTTAATAGAATAAATAGGAGTAGAAAAGTAGAGACATTTGAGAAAGACTATCTTTATTTGGATGAATGGTTCAGGTAGAAAGTAAAAATTCCCACCTCACACTTTTAAATTCAACTAACCCACGCTGCCAGGATCTATTTTCTGATACAAAGGCTTTAGAAGAAGGAAGTTTCTCTTCATAAGCTAAAGAACATTCTGGGCTTTTTACTAGACAAGAAGAGAGAGAGTGAGAGAGGGAAGAGAGAGGAGGAGACGGAGTAGGAGAGGTGAGAAGCCAGAAAGATGGATACAGGCAGGAACGAGTGCAGGAGCCATTGTGTGGGGGAGGTGGCAGGATTAGGCAGTGGTGATGACCACAGAGGCTGATGAAGTTATATCTATGGGCAAGTTTCTCATAAATGCTTTACATAACTGGACTCTGGCAGATTGGTGTAAGGAGATTAAAAAACTCTTCAGTTTCACAACTGGACCAGTGTAGCCTAGCATCAAGATAGCAACTGCTGAACAAAGTGCCCAGGAGGTGGACACAGTTGTGAGCTAAATTGCTAGAGTTTATAGGTAACTATGGGAAGGTTTTGCACATATATATGTATCCTTGAACCTTTCTTTTCTTTAACAGCCTCTCCCCTAGAAAGCTTCTCGCATCATCTTGTGTGTGTGTGTGTATCTTAGATTTATGTATATTATGTATATAAATAGATACATAATATAGATAAAATACACATCATGTATGTAATAGCTTTATGTGCTTCAAGGTGATGAGAGAAATCTTTTAGAAGAGAGGCTTTTAAAGAGAAGAGGAACGATTCAAGGATCATATTTTGGTGAATATATGTGTGAAAACACTGTTGATACATCTTTTCAATACTTCTCATTCTTGTAATTTATCTATATACCTGCCTATTATCTTTGTACCTACATACCTACCTTCCCCCTGTAACATGTGAGCTTGAGGAGAGGAAATGTATTTTTTCATTCCCACAGCTAACTCATGTTCAGTACATTGCAGCTTTACCATAAATATTTTGCTGAATGAAAGAACAAAGGAATGAACATAACGTTATTTCAACAAAGCCAAAGAACATGAGATTTTTCAAGAAGTAAAATGTTTACCAACAGCAAGAGAATGAACCATCAATACTATTAGATTAAGTCATATCCACTGACGTATGATCCCACAGTAATTAAATATCCACATAAAAATTTGAATAAAATGCTCAGTTAAGTGTTAAAAAGAACTCTTTGGACTAGTTGGAAAGCACGTAGAGAGAAGTGATATTTCCTGAAAAGTCCTGAAAATATTTCAGTGCATTAAGAATTAATGCACTGAAAAAATAATTATGAAAATTACATTCAACAAACATCTCACTGTGTAACATCTAAAAATCTAATTTTTTTTTCTGTTTCATGCATCATTCTTAGAAGCAGATTGACTAGTTTAAAAAAAAATAGACATTATGCCTCTTGGTAGACTTTAAAACTCTGTTGACCTGACTTTAGTAGGGCACTTCTTTTGAGGTCATAATTTTTGAAAGTGGAGTCAGTTCCTTTAGAACGTAGGGCAGAGCAACAAGTGTGAAACTATTTTAATTAAAGAGCCATAGTGTTTTGACAAGTGGTCATATATTTTTAGGATAAGTTATTTCAACTGTTTTGCTTACAGGTTACTTAGAAAGGGTTGTTTAAATGTCTGTCCACCAGTTTTAACATATTCTTCAGCTTTGGGAATACTTTATATAGCTTTATTCAAAATATTTAAAGTTCCTCTTCACATTTATTTTTCACCTTTATTTTTCTTTTGCAAGGTCTACACTCCTATTTGAAAACGCAGTAATGGTAATTTCTGTTATGGGTCCCACATGATGACATGGAATAAGGGTTAATCCTTTAAATAGTTCCTAGATTAACCATAAATGCCTGTTCTCTTCATGATATGTGTCTAAGAGGTTGAATCGCAACTTTATTTACTGTCACCGTTTTGTGCTTCTGACATCATTGTTGGTCCAGTGGGTAGACAGACTGTTATATATTTATATATATACACATATAAATCAATATATTTATTAGTGGTCCCAGAAACTGTTCTCCACATAACAGACAGACTTACCATGGTAAGTCATGTTCACGCAGCCTGACAGAGGCCAGCCAAGTGGGCAGGAGATGCCAGAGAACAGACCTTGGCAGGTGACCCAAGGTATCAGGAACATTTGGCAGAAGGTAATATGTGAGCTGGAAGCATTGGGGTTATCAGGCAAAACAAAATTTAGCATCCAGTCATGGGTACTGGTGTGACAAATACACTCACTCAAAAATGAAACTAAGAGTCTGCTTAGCATATGAAATAGATCACAATTTTGAAACAGGCAGTAAGTTCTATGAGGGATTATTGTGAGCAGGAAAGATCACGGAAGTCTTTATGGATAATGTGGGGAGAATGTAGCTTGAAGGGATTATAAGATTTGGCTAAGCGAGCGGAAAATAGAGACATTCAAATTTTAGCCCCATTTAAATGCTTCAAACCCTGAGGTATTTTTTAAAAAAAGAGCTAGAACGTGTTTTAAAAACTGGGAAGATATAAATTCTATACTACTGCACTACTGCATGAGCAGTAATTTTTTCAAAGCCATGCTGAGGCAGCAGAACAGATCTCCCATAAATTAGTATTTTTCCAGTGGATGCATTGTTTCCAGGTGCTGTGGAATGATCAGTGCTTGATCATCATCCTGAAAGAGTTTTCCAGCCCTGGCCTCCACCCCATCTTTGTGTGTGTGTATCACGGTTCTCCCTGGATGTCTTGTGTAGTGTTGCCACTTATTGCATCAACTGTACATGACCAAAAAAAAGTGCAATATTGAAGACTGACATGGTCGGTCATTTCATCAGGCCCTCAGCTTCACTGGGGCAGGTTTCAAACAGAGTATTATACTTCAGGTCAGAGCTTTATAGGTTTGTTGGAGGAGGTAATGAAGAGGATGTGACCCCACCAGTTGACCCACAAGCAGGACCTAATATTTGAAGACTTCTCCCTGCTCCCCTGTGTTTGGTATACCTGCTGTCCACACTCTTCCCATAGTGGGAGCTGTTTTCAAGGGTGCAGGCTTGAGAGATCAAAATCTAGTGGAGACCATCTGACAGGTAGTTTCTAAGTCAAAGGTCCATTAACTCTGGATTTGAACATGCAAGAAATACTGTGCAGCAAGTGGCTCAAACTCCAGTCTAGTCTAGTTAGACTAGAGATTGGGTCTAATACTAGGAGACCATAGTGAGAACCTTTCATAGTGGAAATGAGGAACAAACTTTGAAGAGGGGCAGAGTGTGCAATGGAAACATAACTGGACTAAAAAGAAAACAGGGATGGAGGGAGACAAGGAAGCAGGAAGGCAGAAAGAAATGTAAAAGGCTAGCATTCACTGAGCACTTACTATGACCTGGATGCCTAGACACACTATATCTTTTTTAATCTTCTCAAACCCCCCTACAGGATTCATATTGTTATTATCTATAATTTTATAAATGAAGATGGGAATTGCCCAAGGTACACAGATAGAGTCTGGCTTCAGCGGAATGGGGATTAAAAAACAGAACTGTATGACTCCAAAGCCCATACATTTTTCAGACCTTGTAATATTATGCATATCAAATTAAGTAATATACACAAGTAATGTCCAAAGCAAAGCACTTGACATCTGGCAGGAAGCTTGGTGAATGACGGGAACACTCCTGCAATAGACTAGAGACAGGACTCTATTGCTTTTCTCTTTTTTAAAAAATAATTTTATTGGAGTAAAATTGCTTTACAATGTTGTGTTAGTTTTTACTGTACAGCAAAGTGAATCAGCTATATGTATACAGATATCCCCTCTTTTTTGGATTTACTTCCCATTTAGGTCACCACAGAGGACTGAGTAGAGTTCCCTGTGCTATACAGTAGGTTCTCATTAGTCATCTATTTTATATATAATATCAATAGTGTATATATGTCAATCCCAATTTCCCAATTCATCCCACCCCCCCCTTTCCCCCTTGGTATCCATATGTTTTTCTCTACACCTGTGTCTCTATTTCTGCTTTGTAAATAAGATCATCTATACCAATTTTTTCAGATTCCACATATATGCGTTAATATACGATATTTGTTTTTCTCTTTCTGTCTTACTTCACTCTCTCTGACAGTCTCTAGGTCCATCTACGTCTCTACAAATGACCCAATTTCGTTCCTTTTTATGGCTGAGTAATAATTCCATTGTATATATGTACCACATCTTTATCCATTCATCTGTTAATGGACACTTAGGTTGTTTCCATATCCTGGCTATTGTAAATAGTGCTGCAGTGAACATTGGGGTGCATGAGTCTTTTTGAATTATGGTTTTCTCTGGATATATGCCCAGTAATGGTATTGCTGGGTCATATGGTAGTTCTATTTTTAGTTTTTTAAGGAATCTCCATACTGTTCTCTGTAGTGGCTGTATCAATTTACATTCCCACCAACAATGCATGAGGGTTCCCTTTTCTCCACACCCTCTCCAGAATGTATCATTTGTAGATTTTTTGATGATGGCTATTCTGACTGGTGTGAGGTGATAGCTCATTGTAGTTTTGATTTGCCTTTCTCTAATGATTAGTGATGTTAAGCATCTTTTCATGTGTTTGTTGGCCATCTGTATGTCTTCTTTGGAGAAATGTCTATTTAGGTCTTCAGCCTATTTTTTGATTGGGTTGTTTTTGTTGTTGTTGTTATTGAGCTGCATGAGCTGTTTGTGTATTTTGGAGATTAATCCAAACAGACAGGTACAAAAGAGGCTAAAAGACTAAGAAATTTTGGTGCTATGATTGCTCCTCCCTGTAATATGAAACAGGCTAGAAAAGTTCTGATTGAAAAGTCATCAGAAAGAGATTCTGAGCATGACAGACCTGCTATATTTTTCCTAATCCCTGAAAGAAGGAAAAGAGGTAAGAATATTATGACTAAGCCTTGACTTACGCTGTCACTGTTGTTAGGAGAGACATGGTGACTCCCCCAGAAGGGCTTCCTTATGGATGGAGTGATGGAGAACTACAACTGACTTTCACATTAGGAGTAAAACCGTCTGTTATTATGGGTGAGAAAACGACACCAAATAAATAAACACTTTAACACTTTAAAAGCTCATAATCCTAAATTCAGTCATAGAGAGTCCATGATACTTTATTAATTTATAAAAATAGCAACCATCTATTTTCAACTCAGAGCTATGTAATATTAATAATAACATCAGTCTGTTTTGTATCTTAGTATAGAATCACTCAAGGGTTCAAACTTAGTGACAGATATACATTTAAATATATATTTACTAAATTTTTATAATAAAATTATAAAAAGTTATGGCTTAGTTTGATGAAGAGAGGAAAAAATTTGTAGATTTTAACAAGGTAAAGTGGGAGAACTTGAAAAAGGGATTCTAATCAAATGAGATGTTGTAACTGGAAACATCTCTAGCTGTATGATCTGGAGGACAATGAACAATAAAAAGGACATAATTTGATTAGAATAAAATGAGTTGATGATGTTTATCAGACAAACCTTGTCATGGAGAAGACACTAAACCTATCATCCTCAGCATGGTCCAGGTGTTAGTTCTTTCTGCATTTGTATGGTTAGCAGCTCAAGAACATTTTCTGTTTGACCCCTAGAGTTCTCTTGATAATACAATGTGTATTTTCTGAGATGGTCCCAATGAGATAAACACTTAAATGAATAATGGAACTTCTCAAAGATCTAGAGGGTTTAGCAGTTTCACTCTTTCTGTTCAAATTCATGAGACACTTCATCTCACCACTAAAATGGCTTTCTGACTTCCTCATCTCTCAGTAAGAATAAGTCTGATGTGTTTTTGAATGTTTTGGACAATTATTTCCATCTCTGAATGATTGTGACTTGCTTATGAAATCAGAAAGAGTAGATCATCAGCCACCAAGCTTGATGGAGGTGGGCCAGTGTAAGTAGTTTCAATACTTCTTTTGAGATCTGTTTTAAAGCTGTGCTATAAAAAAGGGAATTTGCAAATCGAATTAATATACAACCATAGTCCCATGACGCACAGTAACCTTCAGGGATGTTTTAAAGCCAATCTGCCAGAAAGATTATGACAATATATACACCACCAACAGTGACTAAAAATACCTGGCATGGTAGGCAGAATAATGCCCTCCCACCACTACACACACACACACACATGCACACACACACACACACACACACACACACAAAGATATTCACATCCTAATCCCTAGAACCTCCAAATATGTTAAAGTATATGGAAAAGGGAAGTTAAGTTTGCACTGCAATTAATGTTTCCAGTCAGCTGACCTTAAAATAGGGAGATTTTCCTAGAACACCCAGGAGTGCCCAATGTAATTATAAAGATCTCTAAAAGAGGAAAAGAGAGGCAGAACCAGAGACATGGTAGCATGAAAAAGACTTGGCCCAACACTGCTGGCTTTGCAGATAAAGGAAGAGGGCCAATTAGCCAAGCAATGCAGGCAGCATCTAGAATCAGAAAAGGGCAAGGAAACAGATTTTTCCTAGAGCTTCCAGAACAAAGACAGCCCTTCCAACACCTTGATTTTAGCTCCATGCGAACCATTGTGAACTTTTGACCTCCAAAACTATAAAATAACAAATTTGTGTTGTTTTAAGGCACCAAGTTTGTAGTAATTTTTTATAGCAGTAATAGGAAACTAATATATCTTTCTCCACATCTTTGCTAATATTGGGTATTATTGATCTTTTAAACCTTTTGCTAGTCCAAAGGTCAAAAATATCTTACTGTGTTTCAATTTTTTCATTGTTAGTTAGAGCTTATTTCCTTCTCCTAGATATTTGATGGATATTAAAATTGCTTTATGAACATCCAGCTCATGAGCTGATCCTATTTTATTTATCTATATTTTTTTAATATCTTTACTGGAGTATAATTGCTTTACAATGGTGTGTTAGTTTCTGCTTTATAACAAAGTGAATCAGCTATACATATACATATATCCCCATATCTCCTCCCTCTTGCGTCTCCCTCACACCCTCCCTATCCCACCCCTCTAGGTGGTCACAAAGCACTGAGCCAATCTCCCTGTGTTATGTGGCTGCTTCCCACTAGCTATCTATTTTGCATTTGGTAGTGTATGTATGTCCATGCCATTCTTTCACCCAGCAATCCCACTACTGGGCATATACCCTGAGAAAAACATAATTCGAAAAGAGTCATGTACCACAGTGTTCATTGCAGCTCTATTTACCATAGCCAGGACATGGAAGCAACCTAAGTGGTTATCGACAGATGAATGGATAAAGAAGATGTGGCACATATATACAATGGAATATTACTGAGCCATAAAAAGAAACGAGTTATTTGTAGTGAGGTGGATGGACCTAGAGACTGTCATACAGAATGAAGTAAGTCAGAAAGAGAAAAACAAATACCGTATGCTAACACATATATATGGAATCTAAAAACAAACAAACAAAAAGTTCTGAAGAACCTAGGGGCAGGACAAGAATAAAGATGCAGATGTAGAGCATGGACTTGAGGACACATGGAGGGGGAAGGGTAAGCTGGGACAAAGTGATCCTATTTTATTATTGAGGTTCTAGGTTTCTTTCCTTACACATTCATTTGACTATTTGACTATTATGTTTCATTTTTGCTGTTGGTGTCTAACACATTAAGAAAAGTGTTTTCTAATTTTTATCAGGAATTTATGGTGAATTTTTATAAAATAAGGCAGCTTTTCAATATCATGGGAGATTATCACAGATGTGTTTTCTTTCAGTATGTTTTACACTTTGAACTCTTAATATAATAAACTGTGAGAATAGATTTCTTATTTTGACCCATCCTTACATCACTAGAGTATATCCCACTTTGTGACAGTGCATTATTTATAATAAACAGCTGAATCAATTTTGCAAATGTACTTCTAAGTGAGATGTGTGCCACCTTTTTTCCTGCTAATTTTTATCATCTTTACTTTAGTCCTTAAATGAAGTGAAAGCCTCTGACTTTTGCTGTACTCTGGAATCATACAGGAGCTATTTGTGTTACACTCTATTATTCCATGCCTTGCTGCACATCCTCTTTCTCTACCACTTTTTTGTGTAAAGTCAGTAATCTCAAAGATGTTTAGAGAGAAAAGGAAAATACCCATATTATCTCGAACTGCTATTTTGAGTACCTCCTTACCCCCATCTTTTAAAATTAGAGTTTTATTTTTTCACATCCTTCAGCCATTCCTCTCATTATGGAAGAAAAAGGAGGTGAGACATAAGAAAGGACCTCCGTGGAGAAGTGTTTTGGGCAACATAACTTCTCATTGCCCGTAATGTCATTAGATTTCTTTCCCTATGGTGTTTTTTTGTTATTACTCTGACTGTCTTTATCACTATCATGATTATGCCTTATATAAAAGCCTGTTTGTAGTATACCAAGTTATAAATATATTGTTAATTCATCTTTTATTATGTCAACTTGGACTGTACTAATAGAAGTATCCAGGGTGAAAGAGGTAATAGCCCCATGTTATTTTATCATGGTCAGAACATTTCAGCAGAATTGTGTTGATTTGGAGTACTATATTAAAAATGTATTGACTTTCTTTAAATTGAAGTTGATTTCCAGTATTGTGTTAGCGGCAGAAAGGCTTTCAGCTTTTCACTGAGTATGCTGGCTGTGGGTTTGTCATAAATGGCTCATATTATGTTGAGATACGTTCTCTCTATACCCACTTTGGTGAGACTTTTTATCATGAATGGATGTTGAATTTTATCAAATGCTTTTCCTGCATCTATTGAGATGATGTGGGTTTTGTCTTTCCTTTTGTTAATGTGCTGTATCATGTCGGTTAATTTGCATATGTGGAACCATCCTTGCAACCCTGGAATGGATCCCACTTGATCGTGGTGTACGATCCTTTTTATGTATTGTTGAATTCAGCCTGCTAATAATTTGTTGAGGATTTTTGCATTTATATTCACCAAAGATATTGGCTTATAATTTTGCTTTTTTGTAGTGTGTTTGTTTGGTTTTGGTATCAGGGTGATGGTGGCTTCATAGAATGACTTTGGGAATGTTCCCTCCTCTTCAGTCTTTTGGAGTACTTTGAGAAGGATAGGTATAAGTTCTTCTTTGTATGTTTAGTAGAATTTCCCAGTGAAGCCATCTGGTTCTGGACTTTTTTATGCAAGGAGTTTTTTTTTTTAATTACAGATTCTATTTCACTTCCAGTTATCAGTAGGCTCAAATTATTTGTTTCTTCTTGACTCAGTCTTGGCAAGCTCTATGTTTCTAGAAACTTGTCCATTTTTTCTAGGTTGTCCAATTTGTTGCCATATAGTGTTCATAGTATTCTCTTATGATTTTTTATATTTCTCTGGTATTGATTGTTATTTCTCCTCTTTCATTTTTTAGTTTGTTTATTTGGATCCTCTCTGTTTTCTTCTTGGTGAGCCTGCCTAGACATTTGTTTATTTGGTTTTCTTTTCAAAATATCAGCTCTTGGTTTTCTTGATCTTTTCTACTGTTTTTTGATCTCTATTTTATTTATTTCCCTTCTGATCTTTATTATAGCCTTCCTTCTGCTTGGACTTTTTTGTTCCTCTTTTTGTAATTTTTTTGGTGGTAGGGTAAGTTGTTTATTTGAAATTTTTCTTGTTTCTTGAGGAAATCCTGTTATCACTGTGAACTTCCCTCTAAAAACTGCTTTTGTTGCATCCCATAGATTTTGTATGGTTGTGTTTTCATTGCCATTTGTCTCAAGGTATTTTCTGATTTCCTCTTTGATTTCATCAATGACCCATTGGATTTTTAGTAGCATGTTGTTTAGTCTCCATGTAATCATTTTTTTCTCTTGTTTTTCTTTCTGCAGTTGATTTCTAGTTTCACACTGTTGTGTTCAGAAAAGATGCTTGAAATAATTTCTGTCCTCTTAATTTTGTTGAGTCTTGTTTTGTGCCCTAGTATGTGGTCAATGCTAGAGAATGTTCCATGCCCATTTGAAAAAAATCTGTTTTCCGGGGTTTTTTTGGATGTAGTGGCATATAGATATCAAGTCCGACTGTTCTACTGTGTCATTTAGGATCTCTGCTGCCTTCTTGGCTTTCTGTCTGGAAGATCTGTCCATTGATGTCAGTGGAGTGTTAAAGTCTCTTACTATTATTGTATTCCTGTCAATTTTTCCTTCGAGTCTGTTAGTATTTGTTTTATATATTTGGGTGCTCCTATATTGGGTACATATATGTTAACAAGTGTAATACTCTCTTCTTGTATCATTATAGTGTCCTTCTTTGCCTTTCTTTGTGGACTTTATTTTAAAGTCTATTTTGTCTGATATGAATATTGCTACCCCTGTTTTTTTAGTCATTTCCATTTGCATGAAAAACCTTTTTCATCCCCTCACTTTCAATCTATGCGTGTCTTTTGCTCTAAGGTGAGTCTCTAATAAGCAGCATATTGCAGGGTCTTGCTTTTTTAGTCCAATCTGCCACTCTGTGTCTTTTTATTGAAGCATTTTTTCCATTGACATTTAAAGTAATTATTGATAAGTATGTATTTCTTGCCATTTTAAACATTGTTTTCCAGTTGATTTTGTAGTTGTTCTTTGTTTTTTTCTTCTTTTTTTTCCTTTTATGGTTTGATGGTTTTATTTTGTATTATGCTTAAGTTCCTTTCTTTTGTGTTTTTGTGAATCTATTGTACATTTATGATTTGTGGTTACCCTGATTTTCAAGTATGTTAACCCATAACTGTATCTACTTGCTTTAGACTGATAGTCATGTGAGTTCAAACACATTCTAAAAGATCTATATTTTTTACTCCTTGCCCCTACATTTTGTGATTTTGATGTCCTATTTTACATCTTCATGTTTATCCTTTTGCTGTTAATTATAGTTATAATTGCTTTTACACAATTTTTTGATTGGTTTAATCTATGTATGACATTTAAGTGATCTTCAATCCGTTTTTTTCTTTTTAATTAATTAATTTATTTTTGGCTGTGTTGGGTCTTCATTGCCGTGTGCGGGCTTTCTCTAGTTGCAGCAAGCGAGGGATACTCTTCGTTGTGGTGTGCGGGCTTCTCACTGCGGTGGCTTCTCTTGTTGCAGAACACGGGCTCTAGGTGTGTGGGCTTCAGTAGTTGTGACAAGCAGGCTCAGTAGTTGTGGCTTGTGAGCTCTAGAGCACAGGCTCAGTAGTTGTGGTGCGCAGGCTTAGTTGCTCTGCCATATGTGGGATCTTCCTGGACCAGGGCTTGAACCCATGTCCCCTGCATTGGCAGGCAGATTCTTAACCACTGCACCACCAGGAAAGTCCTTCAATCCTTTTATATATTTGCCTTTCCTATTGTCTTCTTACCTTTCCTATAGATTCTTGCTTATTTTCTATTTCGAGAAGACCTTTCAATATTTCTTTTAGGGTAGATTTAGTATTGCTGTGTTCTTTTAGTTTTTGCTTGTCTGAGAAATTCTTAATTTCTCCTTATATTCTAAATAATATTATTGCTGGGTAGAGTATCCTGGGTTGCAGGTTTTTCCCTTTCAGGACTTTGAATATATCCTGCCACTCCCTTCTGGCCTGCAAAGTTTCTGTATAGAAATCAGCAAATAGCCTCATGGGGGCTCCCTTGTAAATGACTTTTTGTTTTCTCTTGCTGCCTTTAGAATCCTTTCTCTTTTTTGCTTTTTAAAATGTATTTATTTTTTAACTTTTATTTTATACTAGAGTATAGTTGATTTACAATGTTGTGTTAGTTTCAGGTGTACAGCAAAGTGATTAAGTTATACATATACATATATCTATCCTTTTTCAGATTCTTTTCCCATACAGGTTATTACAGAGTATTGAGTAGCATTCCCTGTGCTATACTGTGGGCTCTTGTTGTAGAATCCTCTATGTTTTTTTTTAACTAATTAATTAATTTATTTATTTTGGCTGCGTCGGGTCTTCATTGTGGCATGTGGGTTCCTCTAGTTGCGGCACATGGGCTTAATTGCAGTATGTGGGATCTTAGTTCCTGAACCAGGGATAGAACCCAGGCCCCCTGCATTGGGAGCGTGGAGTCTTAACCACTGGACCACCAGGGAAGTCCCTTTTCTTTATCTTTTACTTTTGCCATTTTAATTATGATATGTCTTGGTGTGGATCTGTTTGGGTTCATCTTGCTTGGGACACTATGTGCTTCCTGTACCTGGAAGGAAGGAATTTTGGTAAGTTTTCAACCATAATTTCTTCAAATACAATTTTGATCCTCTTTTCTCTTTCTTCTCCTTCTGGAGCCCCTATTATGCATAGATTGGCACGATTTATATTGTCCCATAGCTCTCATATGTTGCTTTCTTTTTTTTTAATTTGTCTTTCTCTCTGCTGTTCTGATTGGGTGATTTCCATTATTCTATCTTCCAGATCACTTATTCATCCTTCTGCATTACTTAGTCTGCTAGTCATTGATTTTAGCTCAAATTTTATCTTGGCAACTGAGTTGTCTAATTTTTATTCATTCCTCTTTATAGTTTCTAGTTCCTTGTTATAGTGATCTGCATTTATCCATAATCTTCCTTAATTCCTTTAGTAATTTTATTACCTCCTTTTTAAACCTGGGGTCTAGTAGACTGGTGAGGTCTGTTTCACTCTTTGTTCTCTCAGGGAATTTCTCTTTTCGTTTGATTGGGAGTAGTTCCTCTGCTTTTTTCATTTTACGTATGTTACTCTGTCTTTGTAAGTTTAGGAGAAACAGTTATCTACTGTGGTCTTGCAGGACTGTTTTTATGTGGGAGTATCCCTGTGTAGACTGTGTGAGTCCAATATTTTTGGTGTGAGGAGTGTTTTTGGTATGGATGCCAGCCATGTCTTTCCTCAGTGTGTACTGGGTGTTATCACCTTGATAGGGGGTGTGACTGGTGTTGTTGTGACCAGAGCCTGCACTGGATGTTGGGCACTCTTTGTTCTGTGGCTGTCATAGCTCTGTTGGGGATAGGATCAGCTCTCCACTTGGAATAGAAGCTCCCAGATCTGGTTCCAAGCTTCAATGTGAGGTAGGTAAGACTGGAGTGCTCCTGTGGGGAAAGGAGTGGCTGAGTACTCTTCCACAGGATCTGTCTGTGGGACGTGGAATTCTGATGCTGCCCATCACTTGGTGTGCAAATCAACAAAGTCTGCTGCTGGACCTACCCTCTGACCCGTCCCTACTGTGGTAGAGCTGATGATAGGCTCAGGTGTCAGCCCTGCTCCATCCTGTGTGATATCACAAAGCCTACTGCCACTGGAGCCATGGCCTGTTGAGCACACTGACAATGGGTTTCTAATGGCAGACCCATGCCCTGTCCTGTGTGCAGTGATATTAGGGCTCCAATGGTGGAACCACACCCCACCCTGTGCACATTAACAATGGCAGCTAGGGACCACACTCTAGGCCCTTCTGGCTGTCTCTGCGCAGCTAGACTGAGTCCTCTCCCAGGGACTGTCACTGGAGCCTGAGTTTCAGCAATTAGATACTGTGCGTACCAGCAGCCCCATCTGGCTTTGGTTTCCAGCTGGGAAGTACAGCAACTGACAGCCATCAGTGCCCATCTCTCTCTGTCCTGATTGCGAGCAAGCCAGCACCTGCACACTCCTGTGAGCAGAATACACTCCTCTCTAGCTCCCTATCTGTCCCGGGAGACCTCTCAGCTGGCAATGGGGGTTCCCAGAGCAAGAGAACATTTCCTCTTTCACAGATCCCTCCCAGGGGTCGAGGTCCTGTCCTGATGGTTTTTTTCCTTTTTTTTTTTGGTCCTACCCAATTGTAAGGGAATCTTTTTTGCAGCTTTTGTTGTGTAAGAGATCTGCCAGTTTTCAGTTACTTTTCTGTGAGAATTTTTCCACATATAGATGTATTTTCAATGTGTTTGTGGAGGAAAGTGAGCTCCATGTCCTTCTACTCCACCCTCGTGATCTCCACTCCTCATGTATTGACTTTTAAATTACAGAAACTTTACAAGTTTTTGAAAAAAATTGGAAAGCATAGAGCAGAATAAAGAAGAAATACAATTATTTATAATATAATATTCCAGATAAATTCATCATTATTTGTAGACTTTAGCTTATGATAATAATTACATATATTTTTTCTGAAAACAGAATCATCCTCTACATTATTATTGTTTTATAACCTGATTTTTCACTTCACAATGTTATTAAAATTTTCCATGTTATTACATGTTCTTTCACAAAATTATTTTAATCAATGTATTATAATTTTATCAGTGATGGTATTGACAGATTCTCTATTGTTCAACCTTTGTTTCCATTTTATTACTATTTGTGGTGCTTCAATGAACATGACACAGTGAATATTTTCTTGAGATAAATTCCTACAAGTTGAATTGCTAGGTAAAAAGTTGAATTGCATGTTATAATGACTTCTAATATGCTTGGCTTAATTTCCCTCTAGAGGTTGTTTTATTTATAATTCCACAATAAGTGCTGGAAGGTGACCATCCCCCTCAACAGCAAAGAATATTGGATTTGTATTAATAGTTTCCAACTTGACTGGCAAAAAAAGGAGTATTTCAGTTTGATATACATTTCCTTAATTATACTTATCCATGATCATTTTAATTCAACTCTTTAAAATTTGGATTTCTTTTTGAGTTTTAGCAAGATAATACAGATCTGTACATTCTCCAGCCACCTCAGGGGGCCTGGGATAGCATAGCCAACTATAAACAAACAAAACCTTCTGCATCCCTCTGCAGTGAAACATGACTATCCACACTAAGTACAACATACAGAGACTATCAATACCCTCTCTTCTTGATGGGTTTTACCACCAAGTGAGCTCAAGTCAGATTAAATTTTACTGCTGTATGAATGCTGGAAATATCTTTATTTTCAGAGCTTTTCTACTTCGAAATTGAGTATAAGGGATGGTAGACATGTAGTGAAGATGGTCATTTTTTTTCTTCTCTATTGTCTATTTATATTCTTTTTTTTTTTGTGGTACGGGGGCCTCTCACTGTTGTAGCTTCTCCCATTGCGGAGCACAGGCTCCGAACGTGCAGGCTCAGCAGCCATGACTCACGGGCTCAGCTGCTTCGCGGCACGTGGGATCTTCCCGGACCAGGGCACGGACCCGCGTCCCCTGCATCGGCAGGCAGACTCTCAACCACTGCGCCACCAGGGAAGCCCTATATTTATTCTTTTTATAAATTGGTGGTTCTCTGCTGTATGAATGCTGGAAATATCTTTATTTTCAGAGCTTTTCTACTTCGAAATTGAGTATAAGGGATGGTAGACATGTAGTGAAGATGGTCATTTTTTTTCTTCTCTATTGTCTATTTACATTCTTTTTTTTTTTTGTGGTACGGGGGCCTCTCACTGTTGTAGCTCCTCCCATTGCGGAGCACAGGCTCCGAACGCGCAGGCTCAGCAGCCATGACTCACGGGCTCAGCTGCTTCGCGGCACGTGGGATCTTCCCGGACCAGGGCACGGACCCGCGTCCCCTGCATCGGCAGGCAGACTCTCAACCACTGCGCCACCAGGGAAGCCCTATATTTATTCTTTTTATAAATTGGTGGTTCAGCTTTTTATTAGGATGCTTACTATTTTCCTTAATGGCTTGCAATTACTGTTTGCACATTGAAGATCTTACTTCTTTTCCTGTTACATGTATCATTAATATTGTCCTGAGTTTTGTTATTAAGATTGTTTGCAACAGCTGTTGTCAAGCTTGAGTCTACCCAAGAATCACCTAGCTTGTCTGTGTGTGGTGAGGAGTAGCTGTGTATGTGTGCATGCATGTGTGTGTATGTGTATGCACATAAATGTTTGATGCAAATTCCTAAACACTGCTCATAGAAAATATGGTATAAAAGGTCAGGGTAGAATTCTGGAGTCTGAATCTTAGAAGGCCCAGAATCTTAGAAGGCCCAGAAATGTGATTCTGATACAGGTAATCAAAGGCTCACATTTCGGTTTGTGGCTGAGTTTGTTCAGTATGTAGCTGTTTTCAGTTTAGGTCTGGTGAAATTTATCAATCTTTTCCTCTGTGATTTCTGCCTTGTATGTTAAGCTGTGGGCACTGTGTTTCAAAAGAGACATAGACAAACTAGAGAACATGCCCTAAGGCCAACAACCAGGATGTTGAGAGAACCAGAATGACAAAGGAATGATGGAAGGAATGTGATATTTAGCTTGAAGCATAGATTTTGGGAAGGAACATGCTAGCTATCTTCCACTGTCAAGCGGAACAGAGCATGTAACCATTCTCTGCTGTACCAGAAGGCTGTACTAAGAGCAGTGTGTTGAAGTCCAGGGCATCAAATCCATCTTCCATTGTGAATTTCCATTTACAAAATGTCTTTCATCATGTCACTTCTCTGGAATCCTTTATGGCTTTTGTTGTCTCTTGGAGAACACTCAGTGTCCTATGAGAGCCCTCACAATCCCAGCCTCATCTGCCAACCTCACCCCTTCCACACTCACCCAATGTGCTGCCCAAATGAGGGCTTGATGTTTCTCAAAATCTCAACAGGTTCATGAGTCTTTCCTCCTTCTCAAATCTGAGTTTCACAAGCTATCTGATCTGCTAACCCCCCTTCCCTCTGCCCTGAGCCAGATGTTGAGCTCTGGTCAGGCCAGAATCCTTGGGAGTTCATTTCTCACATGATCCTCTTTCTGGACTCTCACCACTGTGACCTTACCCAGAAAAGAAGTCATTGAAAAGCCCAAAGTTGTATTTATATGCATTTACATATATTAATATGTAGTTAATATTTTATAGGCTAGGTATTAGGGCTGTGAAGATGAATAAAATATGTATCCTTTTTTCTAAGATTCTCAACATCTCAAAAAAGAAGAATTAAGGAAAATTAAATGGGAAAGTTTAGTGAATATTTAAAAATTGGAGAGGGCATCACGACTATGTAATTCACTTTTCAGCAGTTATCGAAATTCAAGTGATTTATAGTGCATTCAGACATAAAACTATGTTTAAGAGAATAAATAAAAAAGAAAAGCATTAAATTTGCCTTATTTATATAGAAGACTAGCAGCATTGTGTTCTGAACCAAATGCATAATTTTTGCCGAGATGATTAAATGGAAGATGTTTATGCTTCTGTTGAAAATTTGATTGGTGTTATACAGCATGTTAACTGAAAGACATGCTCATTTTTACTTGCTTAGGAATCCCTATAATGTTCAATAAAGCGGCTGCATGTTTTTGCATAACAAAAGGGAAAGTGCCTAGTTAATCACTGAATGTCTTGGGATAATGAGCCTGTTACACATTTTAGCATCTGTTACATTTATATTTTATTGTGACCATTAATGGATATTTTTCCTTTCCACTGTATAGTAGAAATGTTTTTTTTCTTACTGTCACACAGCAATTTGAAGTAGGAGTTGTAGTTTTTCTAGAAGCAAATTACTCAAGTATATTATTGTATTTGGAGTCACTCCTTTCAGGTATGTGTGGTGTGCCGCTGAATTTCCGAGTCAGTAAGAACCCCACAGTTGCTAGGTCAGAAGCTCTCAATATTTTAATCTTATATCTCCACACTTCCAGAGTTGGTTAGTAAGCTGTCATGGAATGCCCATTAAGGAAAGCATTCCTCAACATTACACACAGTGACTTAAATGGCTAGACCCAAGCCCAAACTTCTATGACAGATTACAAATGTGTTTTACTCTGTAGAGCAGTGAGCCAGCTAAGTAATTTCTAAATAGTAGACTTGTCATCCAAATGCAGTTTGACATTATCTCTAGTTGATCAAAACCCTGAGCTTTTTCTCAAGGAATTAATAACACTTTTATTCTTTGACTATAGAACATCTTGAAATTTGATACTAATTGTATTAGCTGAGGCTGATTTTCTTTGCAAGTTCCAAAGCAATGCAGCATGCACTATATTGTGAGCTCCTTGAAAGCATGAGACATCATATTTATCTTAGCATCACCACCATTTGACCAGTGTGATGCAATAAAAGTTTCCATAAATATGTATTGAGTTGAATTAACTTCATTTGCCATTGATTATAAAAACTACGAAGAATTTCAGCACTATTAACACTCTCAGTTCTACTTAAGAGTTTGAAGCTTTAAGGAACAGTGCATTTTATTCTTCCAGTAAGTCAATGACTCCATGAGAGAACTATTAGCTCTTATAGTTCATTCGTTCAGCTACTTTTGGAAAACTATCATCCCAGACCAGATACAGCAGCAGATTCTAGCCAAGGCAAAGCAAATGTTATAATCGATGTTATAATTTATAACTAAAAGATATCTTTTTTGGGGATTTGGACCAATTTTCCCAATCTTCACCTAAATTTTTTTCTACCATTTCAACTCATTTGTTTCTAAAGAATTCTAGAATCTTCCTGTAGCAGAAAGATCTTCTCTTTACCAGGGAGTTCAGAGACCATTAAAAAGCCTAGTGATATGAGGTAAAGGGAAAGTCAGAAATAGTTTTTAAAAGATACAGTATATAAACAAAGTCTCCTGTTACATCAATAATGTCTTCTCTCAATGACTCTTGAAATCAGGGTGAGTTGCTTAAGGAATTTATGGAGCTGATATGATGTCAGAAATAAGAAAATATATCTTGATATCTCAAGACACAATTGTATTTCCAGAACCCTAGCTTCTGCAGATATGCCACAGGGGCCATTGAGGGGGAGTCAAAGGCCATAAAAGTGGTAGTGAATGGAAAAGAGATTATCCAGCTTCAGAACACCTTCAGTTTTATTGCAGATTCCTATACAATGTCACTCAGAGTTTCACTGTTCAAAATATTTTGGACACCACCCCTCTAAAACAATGGACAAAAGTAATTTTAAATTACTTATGAGGAAGTGTAAGTTTTTGAAAAATCAAGCTGCCAACATACAGAACACAAGCTTAGTAACAGCAGGCATGAAAACATTGCTGAGTTCGAACCAACACCATGCTGTGGCTGCCAAATCAAAAAACAAACAAACCAAAAAACTTAATAGGAACTAAGGCTGTATTAAAAAAAATATGGAATTTAAAATATTGAAGGTGATAAATTCAGTTCTAGTCTGAACTGATCAGCCCAACTTATCCAGAACTGTGTTCAGAAAGATCACATAGAGATTGGTTCAAGATGGTGGAGTAGAAGGACGTGCGCTCACTCCCTCTTGCAAGAGCACAAGAATCACAGCTAACTGCTGAACAGTCATCAACAGGAAGACACCAGAACTCATCAACAGGAAGACACTGGAATGATAAAGGGATCAATGCAAGAAGAGGATATAACAATTATAAATATATATGCACCCAACATATAAGCACCTCAATACATAAGGCAAATACTAACAGCTATAAAAGAGGAAATCAACAGTAACACAATAATAGTGGGGGACTTTAACACCTCACTTACACCAATGGACAGATCATCCAGACAGAAAATTAATAAGGTAACACAAGCTTTAAATGACACAATAGTCCAGATAGATTTTATTGATATTAATAGGACATTCCAGCTGAAAACAGCAGATTACACTTTCTTCACACACGGAACATTCTCCAGGATAGATCACATCTTGGGTCACAAATCAAGCCTCAGTAAATTTAAGAAAATTGAAAACATATCAAGCATCTTTTCCGACTACAATGCTATGAGATTAGAAATCAATTACAGGGGAAAAAAATGTAAAAAACACAAACACATGGAGGCTAAACAATATGTTACTAAATAACCAAGAGATCACTGGGAAAATCATAAAATACCTTGAGACAGGGCTTCCCTGGTGGCACAGTGGTTGAGAATCTGCCTGCTGATGCAGGGGACATGGGTTCGTACCCCGGTCTGGGAGGTCCCACAGGCCGCAGAGCGGCTGGGCCCGTGAGCCATAGCCGTTGAGCCTGCGTGTCCAGAGCCTGTGCTCCGCAATGGGAGAGGCCATAACAGTGAGAGGCCTGCATACCACAAAAAACAAAAACAAAAAAACCTAGAGACAAATAACAACAAAAACACAATGATCAAAACCTATGGATGCAGCAAAAGCAGTTCTAAGAGGGAAGTTTATAGAAATACAATCCTACCTCAAGAAACAAGAAAAGTCTCATATAAACAATCTAACCCTACACCTAAAGGAACTAGAGAAAGAAGAACAAACAAAACCCATAGTTAGTAGAAGGAAAGAAATCATAAAGATCAGAGCAGAAATAAATGAAATAGAAACAAAAACAATAGCAAAGATCAGTAAAACTAAAAGCTGGTTCTTTGAGAAGATGGACAAAATTGATAACCCTTTAGCCAGACTCATCAAAAAAAAGAGGGAGAGGACTCAAATCAATAAAATTAGAAATGAAAAAAGTTACAACAGACACTGTAGAAATACAAAGCATCCTAATACACTACTACAAGCAACTCTATGCCAATAAAATGGACAACCTGGAAGAAATGGACAAATTCTTAGAAATGTATAACCTTCCAAGACTGAACCAGGAAGAAATAGAAAAGATGAACAGACCAATCACAAGCAATGAAATTGAAACTGTGATTAAAAAATCTTCCAACAAACAAAACTTCAGGACCAGATGGCTTCACAGGTGAATTCTATCAAAAACTTAGAAAAGAGCCAACACCCATCCTTCCTAAACTCTTCCAAAAACTTGCAGAGGAAGGAACACTCCCAAACTCATTTTATGAGGCCACTATCACCCTGATACCAAAACCAGACAAAGATACTACAAAAAAAGAAAATTACAGACCAGTATCACTGATGAATATAGATGCAAAAATCCTCAACAAAAGACTAGGAAACAGAATCCAATAACATATTAAAAGGATCATACACTATGATCAAGTGAGATTTATCACAGGGATGCAAGGATTCTTCAATATATGCAAATCAATCAATGTGATACACCATATTAAAAAAATTGAACAATAAAAACCATACTATCATCTCTATAGATGCAGAAAAAGCTTTTGACAAAATTCAACACCGAGTTATGATAAAAACTCTCCAGAAAGTGGGCATAGACGGAACCTATCTCAACATAAGAAAGGCCATATATGACAAACCCACAGAAAACATCATTCTCAATGGTGAAGTACTGAAAGCATTTCCAATCAGATCAGGAACAAGATAAGGATGTCCACTCTCACCACTATTATTCACCATAGTTTGGAAGTCCTAACCATGGCAATCAGAGAAGAAAAAGACATAAAAGAAATCCAAATGAAAAAGAAGTAAAACTGTCACTGTTTGCAGAAGACATGACACTACACATAGATAATCCTAAAGATGCCACCAGAAAACTACTAGAGCTAACCAATGAATTTGGTAAAGTAGCAGGATACAAAATTAATGCACAGAAATCTCTTGCATCCTTATACACTAAAAACAAATGATCAGAAAGAGATATTAAGGAAACAATCCCATTCACCATTGCAACAAGAAGTATAAAATACCTAGGAATAAAGCTACCCAAGGAGGTTAAAGACCTGTAGTCAGAAAACTATTAGACACTGATGAAAGAAATCAAAGATGACACAAACAGATGGAAAGATATACTATATTCTTGGATTGGAAAAATAAATATTTTGAAAATGACTATATTACCCAAAGCAATCTACAGATTCAATGCAATCCCTATCAAATTACCAATGGCATTTTTTACAGAATTAGAACAAAAAAGTCTTGAATTTTGTATGGAGACACAAAAGATCCTGAATAGCCAAAGCAATCTGAGGGAAAAAATGGAACTGGAGGAATCAGACTCCCTGACTTCAAACTATACTACATAGCTACAGAAATCAAGACAATGTGGTAGTGGCACAAAAGCAGAAATATACATCAATGGAACAGGATAGAAAGCCCAGAGATAAACCCACGCACCTATGGTCAACTAATCTATGACAAAGGAAGCAAGGATATACAATGGAGAAAAGACAGTCTCTTCAATAAGTGGTGCTGGGAAAACTGGACAGCTACATGTAAAAGAATGAAATTAGAACACTCCCTAACACCATACACAAAATTAAACTCAAAATGGATTACAGACCCAAATGTAAAACCATAACACTATAAAACTCTTAGAGGAAAACATAGGAAGAAGACTCTTTGACATAAATCACAGCAAGATCTTTTTTGACCCACCTCCTAGAGTAATGCTAATAAAAACAAAAATAAACAAATGGGACCTAATGAAACTTAAAAGCTTTTGCACAGCAAAGGAAACTATAAACAAGACAAAAAGGCGACACTCAGAATGGGAGAAAATATTTGCAAACAAATCAACAGACAAAGGAGTAATCTCCAAAATATATAAACAGCTCATGCTGCTCAATATTAAAAAAACAAACAACCCAATCCAAAAATGGGCAGAGGACCTTAAAAGACATATCTCCAAAGAAGACATACAGATGGCCAAGAAGCACATGAAAAGCTGCTCAACATCACTAATTATTAGAGAAATGCAAATCAAAACTACAATGAGGTATCACCTCATGCCAGTTAGAATGGGCTTCATCAGAAAATCTACAAAAACAACAAATGCTGGAGAGGGTGTGGAGAAAAGGGAACCCTCACGCACTGTCAGTGGGAATGTAAATTGATACAGCCACTATGGAGAACAGCATGGAGGTTCCTTAAAAAACTAAAAATAGAATTACCATATGGGCCAGCAATCCCACTAACGGGCATATACCCAGAGAAAACCGTAATTCAAAAAGATACATGGGGGCTTCCCTGGTGGCGCAGTGGTTGAGAGTCCGCCTGCCGATGCAGGGAACACGGGTTCATGCCCCGGTCTAGGAGGATCCCACATGCTGCAGAGCGGCTGGTCCTGTGAGCCATGGTCGCTGAGCCTGCGCGTCTGGAGCCTGTGCTCCGCCACGGGAGAGGCCACAGCAGTGAGAGGCCCGCGTACCGCAAAAAAAAAAAAAAAAGATACATGTTCATTGCAGCACTACTTATAATAGCCAGGTCATGGAAGCAACCTAAATGCCCATCAACAGACAAATGGATAAAGAAGATGTGGTACATAGATACAATGGAATATTACTCAGCCATAAAAAGGAATGAAATTGGGTCATTTGTAGAGACATGGATGGACCTAGAGACTGTCATACAGAGTAAAGTCAGAAAGAAAAACAAATATCGTATATTAATGCATATATGTGGAATCTAGAAAAATGGTACAGATGAACCAGTTTGCAAGGCAGAAATAGAGACACAGATGTAGAGAACAAATGTATGATTACGAAGGAGGGAAAGCAGGGGGGAGGGGGTGGGATGATTTGGGAGATTGTGATTGACATATATACACTAATATGTATAAAATAGATAATTAATAACAACCTGCTATATAAAAGAAAGTAAAATAAAATTAAAAAAAAAGAAATATCTATGTAAAACTGGACCATTTTCAGAAGAAATTGTCCAGGATAGTGAAGATTACTAAAAAATTTGGAAGAGAAAGTTTTCAATAGAAATAAGATAATTTTCTTAAAATACTAAGACGTTGATATAAGACAGAGACTTTGTCCTAAGGATAAAGTCCTTAATCTTATTAGGTGATGGAAATGAAGTTTTCAAAATTTAGATTGTGAGAAAAAGAGAAGTATGATAGGTATGAGCCATAGCTTGGGGTGGTTTCTTTTTGTAATTTTTTATTGTGGTAAAATAATGATAACCTAAAATTGACCAACTTAACCATTTTTAAGTGTACAGCTCTGTGACATGAAGTACATTCACATTGTTGAGCTTTTGACAAAGGCTCTCTCCTTGACCAGAGTCTAGTCAGGCTCCTCTGAGAGCTCTTCTCCACCAGGCCTCCTCCTTGGGCCTTGTCCTCAAGCCTGCCGAGCCCAGTTGTAGCAAATATCATAATAAATCAGCTTAGAGTGACTGCCCAGCCTTGGATATCTGATCACCTGGCATGCCTTCAGCAAGAATCCTGTTAAGGTCGTTTAGTAATAATCCCCTACCCTTGATGTGTCCTTTTAGTAATTTTCCACCCAGAGACACCACCGCCCCAACCCCCTTCCCCAGCCACTCTGTTCCTTAGATGTAAATTCCCAGCTGTCTCTACTGTGTTTAGAGTTGAGCCCAATCTCTCTCCCTTATTACAGTGGTCTTGACACCTATTGCAATAGTCCTGAATAAAGACTATTTTAACAGTGTCTGTCAGAATGATTTTTTACCATTTTAACAGGTCAAAATGATTTTTTTCTAAACAAAATCATCACCACCATCCATCTCCAGAATTTTTTCATGTTGGAAAACTGAAACTCTGTACTCATTAAACAGTAACTCCTCATTCTCTCCTAACCTAGGCCTTGACAACCATGGTGCTACATTCTGTCTCTATGAACTTGACTTCTCCACGTATCTCATATAAGTAGAATCACATGGTATTATACCTTTTGTGACTGACCATTTCACTTAACACAGTATCTTTAAGATTTATTCATGTTGTAGCATGTATCAGAATTTCCTTCCATTTTAAGACTAAATG
>NW_020185339.1:33061814-33110899 GCF_003031525.2 Neophocaena asiaeorientalis asiaeorientalis | reverse complement strand
GGTGGTGGTGGCGGGATGAATTGGGAGATTGTGATTGACATATATATACTAATATGTATAAAATGGATAACTAATAAGAACCTGCTGTATAAAAAAATTAATTAATTTAATTTTTAAAAAAAGACTGAATAATATTCCATTGCATGGATATACCACATTTCGTTCATGCATTCATCCATCATGGACACTTGGGTTGCTTCTACCTTTTGGTTATTGTGAATAGTGCTGCTGTGAACATGGGTGTACAAATATCTACTTGTGTCCCAGCTTTCAATATTTTGTATATATACTCACAAATAGAATTTCCATATCATATTGTAATTGTAATTTAAATTTAATTCTAATCTTTTGAGGAATTGCCATACCATTTTCCATAGCAACTGCACCATTTTCCATTCCCACCAGTAGAGCACAAGGGTTCCAATTTCCTACATCCTCTCAAACACTTGTTATTTTCTGTTTTTTTTCTTAAATAATACCCATCCTAATGAATGTAAAGTGCTACCTTATTGTAGTTTTCAGTTGCATTCCCTAATGATGAGCCATTCTTGTTTTCCTTTAAAATTATAAACTTTTTTGTATTTCTGAGTTATTTGGAGCCCTCTAACCTCCTAAGCTCCTATGTTGTAAGATAGCTCTGTCCAGTAGAAATACAATGTGAGCTATCTATGTAATTTTAAGTTTTCTAGTAGCCACATTTAAAAAAATAGATGTATAAAATTAATTTTAATAATATATTTTAATACAATATATCTAGAAAACAATCATTTTAACATGTAATCAGTATAAAAGTTATTGGGATATTTTACATTCCTTTTTCATACTAAGTCGTTAGTGTGTGGTTTCTGCTTATAGCATATCTCACTCAATTCTAACTGTCCCCATTTCAAATGCTCAATAGCCACATGTGGCCAGTGGCTACCGTGTTGCACAGGTCTAAGCTCTTGATTCTAATTAAATACTCATTAAATAATGAAATTGAAAAATTATAAGGTAAGAAAAACCAGTTATCAGTACATGACGTACAGAAATTCTTTGTACACGGGCAGCTTGTGGGTGGATGAGGACACACTGCTGCCTCACCACCATCCACATATTGAATACACGTGTACACAGACTCACATACAGAAGGAAATCTCCCTCTGGACAGCAGCAGCCAGAGGGTCTCTCCATTTTGCTATATTACTGTTAGGTGATAGTATTGTTTTCTACTATTTTACATTTTTTAAAAACTCACAATATTTCAACTGAACTCTAAGTTGTAAAACATGGTTCAGCTAGTCTGAACCACAAATGCTTTGACTGCCCAGGAACCAACAAAGTTTGGAATCACATCATTTATGAATTGGTCAGTTTCTGTATAGAGGTGACTTCTTCAATATTTGATTTGTGGATCAAATAAAGGCCTTTTTAATCAGCTCTAATATTTCCCCTATTGGCATGCTGATTTTAAGTTTTTCGTTTTCATTTTCTTTGTTCCAGCAGCCCGGGAGTCACATAAGTGGTGCCATTCAAACTCCTTGATTATCTAAGTGCCTTTCTAATCTCTGCAGAAGCTAAGGCACTATCCTGTAAATAAGGCACCACGGGTGCCAAATCAGAAATTGTCACATGAGATATTAGATTTTCCGAGATCATTGTCGGTTTTAATAACAGTGACGTTTTGTAAGCCAAGAGTCCTCTTTGGGGCCAACCTGTCACTAATAGCCATTAAGTTCTAGCCCATTTCAGTGCTCCTCAGGGTTTCATATTTGTTTCATCTATGTACAGCCTGCATGCCAAAAAGTTAAAGAGTTTTTAAACAATTAAGAAGGAACCTCTTGTCAGTTTAAGCTTAACTGTTGACAGTTTGGATCACAGGGTAATTGTTCATGAATTAGTGATACAGTGAGGTTCATTGAAATTTAATGGACAGTATTGACTACCTTTCTAAGCTTCCTATAGAATTCAACATTTTTTACTACTCAGAGTATTGGATACCCCTTCTTGTACACTGGATTGCTCCCTCCCTTCTAGAGAGTAGCTGCGTGGGGACTGAATCCCTGCCTGCTGCCACTCTTCTGTCCCTCAGGGCACCCAGCTCCACCATAATGCTCAGTGACACGTACCCATGGACTGGCTGGACTGGCAAAGAAAATTTTCATTCTTACACCTTGGCACAGTGGTTTTACCTATACTTCCAAAAATAAATTTAGCTCATTAAAGTAATATTTATTCAATAATTATGTGAGTGCCTACCAAATGCCATCTCTGTGCTGGAGGCATCACACTTATTAATTTATCACATAAATCAAGCATTGATTATTTTTCTGTTATGTGTGTGTAAACTGAGGCCCAGAGGAGACACACCCTTCATGGGTCATTTACCAGCCCTGGTGCACTGGATACGTTATGGAACTTCTCTGGGCTTCAGCTTCCCTTGTTCATGCGATGGGATCAGTAATACTGCCACTAAGTGTTGCTGTAAGAGATAAATTATGTAATGCTTTATTTTATCCCTTTTCTTCTTTTCCTCACTTTACAGAAATGGAATAAGTTTGCACAGAGCATTTCACTTCTTATCAGAAGTGGAAAAAATATCTCCTCATTTAGACTAATGAAGCCAGTCTTTCACTGCATTATACCAGATTGTTCTGTATCAGACAAAGAACTGGGCCAAATGAAACAAAAACTAAATCTGCTTATTTAAGGCTACCTTGGAATGTTTTGTAATAATATGAGCACTGGTGAAACTGTTCTGTAGATCCCTGTTGTAGTCTGAGTTAAAAATGATGACCCCAGGGCTTCCCTGGTGGCGCAGTGGTTGAGAGTCCGCCTGCTGATGCAGGGGACGCGGGTTCGTGCCCCAGTCCGGGAAGATCACACATGCCGCGGAGCGGCTGGGCCCGTGAGCAATGGCCGCTGAGCCTGCGCATCCGGAGCCTGTGCTCCGCAGCAGGAGAGGCCACACAGTGAGAGGCCCTCGTACAGCAAAAAAAAAAAAAAAAAAGACCCCAATATAATCCTAAGACTTTTTTAGGCAGTATCAGCTTACATCTGGAGGCTTAAAAAAACAAAATTAAACTACACACACACACACACACACACACACACACACACACACACACACACGCAAATGTAGAATTATATCACTATGGAAATACTGATATTCAATTTATATTAAATACTGATATTTCTAGTCAAGCATCTGAATGTGTGTATACACAGTTTTAACTAATACCAGAGGATTTTAAATATCTGTAACTTTAAAATACCTTTAAAATAATTTTATATAAAGCTATACCTATTCAGTTGAAAACTTATACTAATAGATTTAAAATAGGTCTTCATATGTTGACAGTTTTTTATCACGTTATATATTTTTATTACAATTGATGAGTGATAGATTACTAGAAGGTTTCTTAATATTTTCAAACCAATAAATAACAATTGTGTTGTCAAAAACAACTCAGACAATTTGAACATCTCTCACCTCTCTGAGACTGTGTTGTTCTTACTGGAAGTGTCTTTGATCAACCACTTCCAAGTTTCTTGCTTCAGACTGCAGGGTATAAATATCATTTGTTTGATAAGTATTTATTAAATGCCAACAATATTCCATGCCCTGGGCATAAAATGTGGTGGATAAAAATGGTATTGCCCTTTTGGAACCTGGAATCTAGTGGCAGAAGCAGATATTAATCAATGAAGTATAGAAATAAATACAAAACTACAAGCTGTGGTGATTTTTCTTATGGAAAAGTACAAGGAGATATGAGAATATTGAAAAGGGGGGATGTGGCATGGTCTGGAGAGCTTGATTACAGATCACTTCTCTGACCAATCAACTAGGTAAAGACGGTGATGTAGGGAAAGACATTGGACTTTGGACGGATATAAGCTTGAGTTTCAAATATGTCTTCTTTGTCCTGAGGTAAGTTGCTTAAATTGTTTGAAATCTCAGTTTTCTCATTTATAAAAGGACTTTATTGTATTTACCACAACACAGCTCTTAAAGACTGTAAAACAGATTTGTTAGTGGCTGGCACATAATGTGCATTTAGTAAATGATAGTGTCCTATCTCTCCATTGCTCCTTTAATAACAAACTTTTTCTTAATGCCTAATAAAGTAGCATTCTTCTTCTTAAGTATTATTACAGATTCTATCCAAGTCAAAGACTAGTAATTACACAATAGCATTGTACCTGCAGTAAACACTAGAATTCAATATAGGGCATTTTATTTCAAGTCAAATGTTTGACCAGGAGTGTAATTAAGAGAATGGATTCATTGACTTTGGGAAAATAGCGTGCATTATGCATATCATTAGCTTGACTGAGTAAAACCATGTGTCTTCATGGAAAACCCACCAAACTAAGAGTTAGGAGAACATGATTGTAAATGAGATGCTTGAAAAGTCAGGGTGCAGCTCTGGGTCTCAGACCAATTTTAAATCCCTTTTAGCTCAATCATCTTGGGAAGCTGAAAAATTAAATTAGTGCCCAGTTCACATGGTTGATTCTTATTCTTTCTGGGATTCTTAGCTTGAGGGTCACCTCCTCTGAGAAACCTGCTCTGACTACCTAAGGTTTGGGCTATTGTCACTCCCCTAGGCTCCCTTAAAAGAAGAATCTGGCTACTATTTACTGAATGTGTGTGCATAGGACTGAATCTTCCCCACACTATGCTCTCCGTGAGGAGGTGAACAGTGCCCACCTCACGCCTCAGCTCTCGGTACAGTGCCCAACACTTAATAGGCACCATGCTGCTGAGACAATATTTGGTGCATCATCTAAGTCAGAAAAAAGATCACCAGTTACGTGCTCAGCACCATAAAAATGTTCTGAAAAACCATATAGGCTGAACTTTCACCTTAAGGAGATTATAGTTAAGTGAGCAGTGCAAGACTAAAACACATCACAGATGTAGAGAATAAACTTATGGTTACCAAGGGGTAAGGGGGTTGGTGAATGGGGAGATTGGGCTTGACATATATACACGACTATGTATAAAATAGGTAACTAATGAGAACCTACTGTATAGCACAGGGAACTCTACTCAATAATCTGTGGTGACCAAAATGGGAAGGAAATCTAAAAAAAGAGTGGATTTAGGTATACGTATAACTGATTCACTTTGCTGTACAGCAGAAACTAACACAACATTGTAAAGCAATTATACTCCAATTAAAAAAAAAAGACTAAAACACAAACAAGCAAAAATCAGACAATATAAGAATGGCATCACTGGACTTCCCTAGTGGTGCAGTGGCTAAGAATCCACCTGCCAACGCAGGGGACATGGGTTCGATCCCTGGTCTGGGAAGACCCCACATGCTGCAGAGCAACTAAGCCTGCACACCACAACTACTGAGCTGGCACTCTAGAGCCTGACAGCCACAACTACTGAGCCTACGTGCCAAAACTACTGAAGCCCGTGCACCTACAGCCTGTGCTCTGCAACAAGAGAAGCCACCCAATGAGAAGCCCTCACACCGCAACGAAGAGTATCCCCTGTTCACCGCAACTAGAGAAAGCCCGCACGCAGCAATGAAGACCCAACACAGCCAAAAATAAATAAATGAATAAATTTATTTTTTAAAAAAAGAAGCGTATCATAAAATGAGGTATGCATCATAAATTCTTCATGGGGTCCAATGATGGTCATGGAAAAGATGGGGCTTTGAAGACTGGAAGAGAATTCACTAAGTAGAATAGGAATGGACAGGCCATGACTGAAATATGAAACTGTGTCAGTCAGGGCTGAAAAGAGCAGCGGGATCCATGGTAGTTAGTTGTGGGAACTGAAGCCGGAAGTCAGGCAGTGGAGGGTCTTGTACATCAAGAGGAGCCATTTACAGTTTTCAGAAGTTTCACACACATGATTTCATATAATCCCATAGTAACCCTCATTTTTAATCCTCTACTCTTACATTGCTCCTCCCTCCTTCCCTCTCCCCACTGGTAACCACTAGTTTGTTCTCTATGCCTGTGAGTCTGCTTCTTTTTTGCTTTTTTCACTAGTTTGTTGTATTTTTTAGATGCGACATACACTATTTGTCTTTCTCTGTCTGACTTATTTCACTTAGCACAATGCCCTCCAAGTCCATCCGTGTTGCTGCAAATGGCAAAATTTCCTTCTTCTTTATGGCTGAGTAGTATTCCATTGTGTGTGTGTATACACACACACACACACACACACCATATCTTCTTTATCCATTCATCTGTTGATGAACACTTAGGGGCTTCCATACTTTAGCAATTATAAATAATGCTGCTATGAATATTGAGGTGCATGTATCTGTTCCAATTAGTGTTTCTGGTTTTTTCAGATATATACGCAGCAATGGAACTGCTGGGTCATATGGAAATTCTATTTTTAGTTTTTTGAGGAACCTCCATACTGTTTTCCACAGTGGCTGAACCAATTTACATTCCCACCAACACTATAGGAGGGTTCCCTTTTCTCCACATCCTTGCCAATATTTGTTATTTGTGTTCTTTTGATGATAGCCATTCTGACAGATGTGAAATGATACCTTGTTGTGGTTTTGATTTGCATTTCCCTGATGATTAGTGATGTTGAGCATCTTTTCATGTGTGGAGAATTTAAAGAATCTTTTGTTAGAAAAAAAAACGCTAGTAAAGGCAAGTTAGGAGAAGGTTGAGAAAGAAAATAATCATGCAAATAGTAAGACTGAGTCAATTGTATTTAAGAAATACAACTTATCTTTCATATTTAGAAAAGATTTTGGCCTAGAATTAAGTAGGTGAGCATTTCTTCTTGAAAGTAGAGCATGGAAATAAAAGAAGAAAATGATTAGGAATGCAAAGAAAGAAGGGATAGAAGGAAAGAAAAAGAAAACACCCAACTGATTCAGCATTTATACCACCTTTGGCACAGGCTCTGTCTTTTTTTTATTAACTTTACATTTAGCTGTGTTTAAACATTTTAATAATGAAAAAAAATCAAGAGGAGTGGGCACTTGATGGGTTTGGAAATGTGGGCCCCTGATGGCATTGAACATGAAACTAATATGCTCATAATAAAGTTTCTAGAAATTTAGGATAGATTTTTAGGATAGAAGTAAGTCTAAAAGAAGGAAGGCTCTGAACAAAGTCATTTTAAAATAATATTTTATATTTAAATAATGTCCTGAACGTCTAACTCATGCCCATTTCTTTTATCTCATTGATCATCATAGCAGTTCAACCAGGTAGGACAGCATTTACAGAGGAAGAACAGATGCTCAGAGAGGTTAAGTAACATGTTCAGGGTCCTCTAGTTAATTAATGGCAGAGTCAGGATTAAAAGGCAGAATTCCTGAATTTCAAATCTATATCATTAAAGTTATAACTAAAATTTATCTAATGGTAGCAATGCTATAGTTCCATTTTTTAGTATGTATTGTCTAAAGACATTTTTACCATAATCTTGGAGAAAACATGTAGAGATTTTTGTTGGTGAGGCTTTTTTGCTTTTAGGTTAAAAGCATATGCATGTTCGTAAACCCACAAAACAGCATTGAAGAACATTAGTCAGATTTTGCTGGATAAACCCAAATTTATAATACTTACATGTAATAATACTCAAATAGTAATAAATGTTACTTTAGCTTACATACAAAAAGCCAGAAACAATTCTTGCCATTAAAACCACATAGACTTTACACTGCAGTTTTAAAGGGAAAATATTTCAAGTATAAGAAATAAAACAAGAAATTAGTATTTACTACAGAGGCTGCTTTTTCCTGTAGAAGAGATATGATATGTGTTCTATAAATAGAGCGAATTTAGGACATGGCAATCAACACGTTTAACTTAATTTCTTGAGTTCTGTTAGCTGATTCATACCCTTTGGCCAGAGAACAATGCATGTGACCATTTACTGCTGAATGCTTTAGGCGAGTCTGTGTAGTATTTGTGCTAAAGAAGACAGATTCTGGAGTCAGATTTGCTGTGGTACAAACCCTGATCCCCCATTTACTAATCTGTTATTTTATGCAAGTTTCTTAACCTCTGTAAGTCTTATTGTCTTTGTCTATAAAATGTGGACAATAGTAATAGTAAATTTTATCTATGAGTCCTTTAAAATAGTATAGGAATAAATAAATGAATTGATAGTAAGGAATAAAAAGTTCTCATGCAAGCAAAACCACTGCTATGCATATGTTTTATACATAGGTACAGCCATACGTATATTTCCTATTTGCCATGAACTACTAATTTGTATTCTGGGACATGTCTATTCCATTCAATTTTCTAACCATTCACTCCAGAAGTGTCAGTGTTAGGTTTGCAGGAAAATGGAATGGAAGCTTTTATGACATTTTACTGATTTTTAGTGATCTGTGGTGATTAATGAAGTTTTATTGGATACCAGAAAAAAATAATTCCTGTATTCCTAGTTTTATGTTTTAAAGCAATCCATTAGGCATTGGAAAAGTGCCTGAAAGTTACATTTTAAAGGCTTTTCTTTTTAAACCAAAGCTTTTTTTTCCCCAATAAGGTTTATATGTAAAACATTATATCAGTCATAGGGTAAGTACTTGTTGGTAAGAGTACTTACTCTATGGCTGTATTTTATAAATGTTTAAATCTAGGTTTTTCTTCCTTGCCCTCCCTCCCCTCTCATGCTGCACTCTACATCTGTTACAAAATTATTCATTCAAAACAACTTGAGTAAACTTCATCAACAAGACCTGCTGTTGGCTAGAGCAGTTCTTGCACACCCAGAAATCGAAGCTGCTGACAGGGCTAGTGCCATGAATTTAAACATGTGAGAAGCAAGACTGATGTTTTAAATATTATTTGAAACTCAATGCCTTCAGTAACTGATATTCTTTTCTGCTGTGTGTGATAGCCTTTGTGGTTGTGGAAACTTGTAGAAAATATCTGGTGGCATCTAATAAGGTAAGAATGTAGCAGAGCTGCTCTGAGGGGATAAAGAGGTCCAAGGAGATGGAGGGGTGATCCCAGTTCTGGTCAGTCACGCCTTCCATCCTTCAGTGACACCCTCTGCTATGGACTGAAAACCGAACTCCAAAGGAGTTCCAAAGGGCCAAATCATATATTTG
The DNA here is from genome assembly GCF_003031525.2 of Neophocaena asiaeorientalis asiaeorientalis. Classification (NCBI taxonomy): domain Eukaryota; kingdom Metazoa; phylum Chordata; class Mammalia; order Artiodactyla; family Phocoenidae; genus Neophocaena; species Neophocaena asiaeorientalis. The sequence continues at coordinate 33,101,843 of NW_020185339.1, read as the reverse complement.
TCTGAAAAGAAAAATAATGTATCTTCTGACAGAGATGAAGACAACCAGCCTTGCAAGAGATCCTTAGGAGTCAGAGTCACAGCATGCAAGCCATTCTAACACGCACATTTTCACATCTAAATGCATCTCAAAAGTCAGTGAATACATTTAATGCATTAATTCTATATTCTTTTCATTCAAAAAAAATTTTATTAAATTAATTGTTAGTGTATCTTATAATAGACTGTATATTCACTATATATGTAAACATATTTATTTCATTTATTATATACTTTATATACACACATATACATTCAAAATATTTTGGCATTAAATGAATTAAGAAATGCAAAATATTTACTTTGTGAAAAATTGTATAAATCAAATGTTGATGAAAATATGTACAGTCTAACAATATTTCATTCCTTTGCAAACCACAGAACAGAGAAAGCAGCAGGGAATGATTAAGAACCACTAATCTATGGTGGGGAAATACTGATGATATTTAAAGTAGAAGGAAAAGCACTGTTGATTTTTGATTTTTTTTTCCATTACTCTAGGGGATGGATCAAAAAAGATCTTGCTGTGATTTATGTCAAACAGTGTTCTTCCTATGCTTTCCTCTAAGAGTTTTATAGTGTTCGGTCTTACATTTAGGTCTCTAATCCATTTTGAGTTTATTTTTGTGTATGGTGTTAGGGAGTGTTCTAATTTCATTCTTTTACATGTAGCTGTCCAGTTTTCCCAGCACCACTTATTGAAGAGATTGTCTTTTCTCCATTGTATACCCTTGCTTCCTTTGTCATAGATTAGTTGACCATAGGTACATGGGTTTATCTCTGGGCCTTCTATCCTGTTCCATTGATCTATATTTCTTTTTTTGTGCCAGTACCATACTGTCTTGATTACTGCAACTTGGTAGTATAGTCTGAAGTCAGGGAGTCTGATTCCTCCAGCTCCATTTTTTCCCCTCAAGACTGCTTAGGCTATTCGGGGTCTTTTGCGTCTCCATACAAATTTTAAGATTTTTTGTTCTAGCTGTGTAAAAAATGCCATTGGTAATTTGATAGGGATTGCATTGAATTTGTAGATTGCTTTGGGTAGTATAGCCATTTTCACAATATTGATTCTTCTAATCCAAGAACATGGTATATCTCTCCATCTGTTGGTATCATCTTTAATTTCTTTCATCAGTGTCTTATAGTTTTCTGCATACAGGTTTTTTGCCTCCCTAAATAGGTTATTCCTAGGTATTTTATTCTTTTTGTTGCAGTGGTAAATGGGAGTGTTTCCTTAGTTTCTCTTTCAGATTTTTCATGATTAGTGTATAGGAATGCAAGAGATTTCTGTTCATTAATTTTGTATCCTGCAACTTTACCAAATTCATTGATTAGCTCTTGTCTTCTGGTGGCATCTTTAGGATTCTCTAAGTATAGTATCATGTCATCTGCAAACAGTGACCATTTTAATTCTTCTTTTCCAATTTGTATTCCTTTTATTTCTTTTTCTTCTCTGATTGCTGTGGCTAACACTCCCAAAACTATGTTGAATAATAGTGCTTAGAGTGGACATCCTTGTCTTTTTCCTGATCTGTAGGAGTTGTTCCACGTGTAGATGTATTTCTGGTGTATCCGTGAGGAGGAAGGCGATCTCCACGTCTTACTCTTCCGCCATCTTCCAACCCCCTCTAAGTGATTTTTGATTTTAAAGGATATTATATGTGTTACATTAGAGCTAAAGTTTGCAGAAATTTGTTTTTAAAATATTTTTATAAGAAATTTTTTTTTAATTTATTGAAATAATTATTTCTTAAAAACAGATCTTGACCTTCTAGGAAATTGATGAATTATTTGAGAAATTTAACACAGTGTCCTGATCTAAATTAAGGTGAAGAAATGTGTGATAAGTGTGAGCATAATTTGGTGGATTCAGAACTGATTGAAGATTGGACTTAAAAATATATTAATTTAAAAAATCAGTGTCAGTCTCTAATGTGACTTCTAAAGGTTTGCAGCAGGCTTTTATTTTTAGGCCTCTCCTATTTAAATTCTTTCTTTTTAAGTACATTATATAAATTGTATTCTGGTCAAATTTACAGATGAAACAAAGATGACACATATAGATAATATACTGGATTATAAAACTCTAGGCCAAATCTAAGAAGATGCAGTTTAACAGAAGTAAAGTGTGACTTCTATCCTTTAAACACACACATATGCGTGTGCACTCACACATACACAGATGAAAAAGATGGTGGAAAATAGTCTTTAAAGTAACATGTATAAAATATTTTTTAAAACAGTGGTTGAAAAGTGGATGTTTATTGACTATAAATTGGCTTTCAAAGCCAGAAACTAAAGGAAATGAGGAGGAAAAAAACCCATAAAATTATAAATGAGAAGAGTAAATAACCATGAATATAGAGGAAATTAAAGGAATAATTTCAAAAGTATTTCAAAAGCATTATGCAAATATATTTGTACCTGTGTACACAGGCACACACACTTTCAAAAGCCAGCAACATACTTAATGGTTAAATATTAGAACTCTCAATACATTTCCTTTCAACTTAGGAACAAGATAAGGATGTTCTCTCATTAGAGTTGGTTGGCAGATAACAGAAGGCATTCTAGCTAGTTTAAGTAAATATGATCACATGGCAGAACTGATTATGAAATTGTTGGAAGAGTTTGTGGAGCAGTCTCTAGGCTTAGCTTCCAAGTGTGTCTCCCAGAATGCCAGTCTAGAACTGGCCTGCCAGGAGAGCTGCTCTCACTGTCGTGATTATGAAGTGGGAAAATCTGGCAGCCACTACCCCACGGCTGGCTCCGTGACCACACCATCTCAGGTATGACCTATGGCAGCAAAATGAATGCCCTGCCCACTACCTCTCAATACCTACAAAAGTAGCCATTAGACAAGGATCTCTGTATGGTTGAGAAAACCTCAAAACCTCTATGATGGTGCTCCTGGTTTGCAGAATCAGCAGACCAGAAGCACAGCCCAGTTTGCCTTACTTCCATCCTCCATATCCCATGAGGAGACATCTTCTCCTTCTCAGTGTGAGATAGATTACAGATAGAATCCAAGCTTGAAGTGACCCTGGGAAACATTGTCTTAGTTTCCTAGCCTTTAGCAAGCAATAAGTCATTTTAAAAGGAAAATGAAGCAGCCATGATTGAAATGATCTAAAACATCTGCCACATTACTACCCCATTGCTCTGGAAGTAGTAGCCAATGAAATTTAAATAGAGAAAGAAAGCAGAAGTATAAAGTAGGAAGCAGAATTATCATGTTTTTAGTTAATATGGACATATACTCAGAAAAACCAAGAGAATCAGCACAAACACTACTAGAAAGTTTTCAGAAAGATATTTGGTTTTAAAATTAATATATAGAAATCAAATAGCTTTTCTATAATCAGTAACCACTTAGACAATACAATGAAAGAAGTTATCCCATTTATAAGCACAACCAGAACAACAAAACATATACCAGCTCCCATAAAATTAATAAAAATGTGTAAGTTTTATGTGAAGAAGGCCTTGAAAATTCCTGCTAGAGTATATAAGAAAAAACACATGTAAAAGCATGCTTTGCTTTGAATAGCAAGATTCAATATTACCAGTATTTTAATTTTCCTTAATCATATGTAAGATATATATATGTATAATATATTTATTATAATATATATTCCCAAGTCAACAAGACTTTTTTTGAAGCTGACAGTTCCACATTTAAAATGAAAAAATATGTATGCAAAATTAGCCATGAATATCTGAGCCAGGTATTAAAATATATCATGAAGCCATAACTAAAATCATTTCTGCATTAGGAAAGAAATAGACAGAAGTTCACTGGATTAGGGTAGAGATTTAGAACACAGCTAAAATACATATAGAAATAATTTAATGTAAAATGAAGGTGATATTTCATATCAGTGGAGAAACGATAGATTATTCAATAACTCCTGAGACAACGGGCTAGGTATTTGGAAAAAAATAAAGTTGGGTCTCAACCTAAATCGTTAACAGCAAAATCACTTCTAGATGAAATAAGTATATTAAAGTGAAAAATTAGTAAAAATATGAAGAGATAGTTGATAAATATAAATGGGTAATAACCATTAAAGGAGGTTCAACCTCACTCATAACTTAAGAAAAACCAATCAAAGTAAAGATGTATCACTTTTTACCTATCAGATCTAAAGGCCATAGGATTGCATTTATAAACACTGTGATCTGGCTGTGCTTTCTACTTTTCTGGAAAGGTTAGCCAGGATTACCACAGTTCAGTTTTAGAATGTCTGGGGAGCCTGCCTGCTCACTTTTTAGCCAGTTTCCAGGTATGAGGTCCTTTCCTGTTAAAAATATAAGAAGCTTGGGGAAGAAACAGCTCATCCTCTCATCTCTAACCATCTAACTACTCAGCTGTGCATGTAAAGAATTTGTTTTCTCAAGAGATACCACATAGTTGCCTTTGGTGGGGAGGTGGGGAGGCGTGGGCTAGAGGCCTTGGAGGAGGGGGAGACTGGTTTTGAATTAGAGGCATCTATATGCCTATAGGCATGTTGGAATTTCTGACCACATGAACATTTTCATATTTTAAAAGCACCCTAGCATCTAGAACAGGGTTGGTGTTTGTCACGCTGTGTCCTGAGGGGGTGAACTGGGCTGGGATTGGGTTCAGATGTAGACACTACCCTCTAAGATTGGTCTGTGAACCAGCCAGAACGTTGTAGGAAAAGCAACCGTGACATAAGGGAATTTGCAGTCATGCCAGAACAAGCATCCGGATGTGTCATGTAGTTGGATGAGGAACCGGGATAGAAATTAGAGCAGTGTTCATGAAAGAGAGTCTGGAAAAGGCATGAAAACATGTTGGCTGTGGGCTCAAGGGATATGATGGCATCAGGGAGGATATTAAAGGAAACAATTTTGGATTGATGAAAGAAGAGAATGCTAAGCAGTGAGGCTCTCCAAGGAGGCTGCCATGTTCGGTAGTGAGTTCTCCCATTGTGAGAGCAGTTCAGAACTGAGCCTCCTGTCAATCAGGTAAGGGGTGCAAAAGGGATAGAGATCAAACTCGGGATTCTACAGACTCACAGACGTAGAGAACAGACTCATGGCTGCCAAGGGGGAGAGGGGGTTGCGGAGGGATGGATTGGGAGTTTGGGGATAGCAGATGCAAACTGTTATATACAGAATGGATAAACAGCAAGGTCCTACTGTATAGCACAGGGAACAAACTATATTCAGTATCCTGTGATAAACCATATATATGTCTGAATCCCTTTGCTGTACAGCAGACATTAACGCAACATTGTAAATCAACTATACATCAATAAAATAAATAAAACAAACTCAGAGTTCTTAGAGGCTGTCATAATCCATCTTGTACTCACTGTTAGTAAGAGTCCCCAGATATTTTAAAAGACAAGAAAGGAATAGTTCTATATAAGAAAACAAACTTAAAATAAGTTTTAAAGCTAGGAGTCAGCCAACTAGTCTCTCAAGAGCTATTCTGGGGAACCAGCTCTTTAAAGCAGAACCACAGCAGAATGTTTGTCACGTCTAAAGGCCACAGGACCACTTTTACTACCTTTTCGATTTTGCTTTTGCTTTGCTCTCTGATTTTTTCTGAAGATTAGCCAGCTTTACTACATCTCAGCTTCCTGGAAAATTGAGGGAATCAACCCTGTTCTTTTCAGCCAGCTTCCAGCTGATGGATTCCAGACAGCTGCTTGTAGGCAGCAAGAGGAGGTGTGACCTTGGGGCAAAGGTGGTAAAGCAACTTTGGTCCGACCTTCCCTTCATCACAGACCACCAAGCCCTGAAAGTGAATGTTTAATACCCTCGGGAAGATTTCTGGCCTTTGTTCCAAACAATTACTGAACTAATCTAAATTACACAAACACAGACCATTTATCAAGGCCGTCCTGCAACGAGTTGTATATCTAGGCAAAGTGTTCCTACTACAAAGGGTGAACTCAGGATAAGGAAAGCAGAAACGAGGTGCTGATTAGTCAAAAAAAAATGACTCATTAAATATCTAACAATGGAAGAGTTTGCAGGCTGTTTACCTGAATGATTTTGTTTTATTAGTATGTAGACAAAAAGATGTTTTTCTTCTTTTATAATAACCCAAGAAACAAAACCCTTTGCAAGTTTAGATTGAGACGTTTGAATTCAAAAGATTTTAACATTTTTGACAAATAAGGAAGATGTGAAGGAAAAGAGACAGCCAGCTTGAGGGAATTGGTGATAGAGACAATATTTCCGACCCAGAGACAAGATCCAACTCTCCTTTTCAGACCTTATTTCCTACAGCGATGAGCAAATTCTCTAAAAGTTAGTGGCTGTCTATTAATTGCCCCTAATTAGAACTGGGACTCTCCTTCAGTTCTACACACTCACCTGAAAAATTTACATCAAAAGTTAATATCAAATAAGCCAGTCCCCAAAAGACAAGTGTTGCATTGTTCCACTTATGTGAGATAACTGGAGTAGTCAAATTCATAGAAGCAGAAAGTAGAATGGTGGTTGCTAGGGGGAGGGGAGAATGGGGCGTTATTGTTTAATGGGTACAGAGTTGCAGTTTGGGCAGATGAAAAAAGTTCTGGAGATGGATGATTATGAGGTTACACAACAGAGTAAATGTACTTAACACTACTGAACTTAAAAATGGTTAAGATGGGGCCTTCCCTGGTGGCACAGTGGTTGAGAGTCCGCCTGCTGATGCAGGGGACACGGGTTCGTGCCCTGGTCTGGGAAGATCCCACATGCCGCGGAGTGGGTGGGCCCGTGAGCCAGGGCCGCTAAGCCTGCGCATCCGGAACCTGTGCTCGGCAGCGGGAGAGGCCGCAACAGTGAGAGGCCCGCGTACCGCAAAAAACAAACAAACAAAAAAGAGGTAAAGATGGTCAATTTTATGTTATTTAACCACAATTTAAAATAAACAAAAAAGTTAAAGATTAGTAAATGATATCCATAGACGAGAATATTATAGTGACTGGCTTAAAAAGGCCACAGTTTTGCATCTGCTGTGTCACAGTCTCTCTGGAATAATATTTTTAGTGGGAAGAGCTTGACACTAAGCTGATCATCCTTGAGTGTGTTGCGCGGACTGAAGTGGACCATGAGTCGGGACCAAGCCCATGGTCCTGGCAGGGAGTTTGGAAGCCTGATAGGGTCAGACAGGGAGGGCAGCTCAGACTGGTAGGTTGCCTGGGTTGGTCGATGCTGAGCTCAAGGGTGATGGGGAGTAAATATTAAAGCAGGTCTTATAATAGTTGAGAAGTAAGTAGGGAGAAGCAGGCTTGCATTCAAAACCACAACTACAATGTCACAGAACTATAGGTAACTAATTAATGCCACCTGAGAACCAAAAGGTATGATGAAAAGCACATGTCTGCTGCTCTACATATTTTTAATAATAGAGGCATCGTATTGTTTTCATATCCTCAGAGGAAAGCCAGCTGGGAGTATGATTTTCACCAAGTGAAGACTGAACAGGCATCCTGGGTCAGCTTCGTAGGTGTGCAGCCTGCGCAGTCACATGGGTTTAAGGCTCTGCTGCGGGGGTCTCAAAATTTTTAATACTTTTTGAACAAGGGACCTGACATTTCACTTTGTGCCGAGCTCCACAAATTATGTAGCCAGTCCTGCTGGCAATAATCAGAACACCAAACGGCTACCTAGGTTAAAATATCATGGTAATGCAAAGAGGTGGATGCACGAGCCGAATCTGGGCAGATAAGGTGTATCACCAAAAGGACTGAGGTTGGTACAGAATCTGGTGGAGTCAGAAAAGGATCACAGACAGGGAAATATGTGCTGTTGTATACATATGTGACTCTAAGCATGCCTGTCGGTCCACTGCTGGGGACAGAGCCCTGTGGGTGGGCAGTGTCGTTATGCAGTTACACGGTTGCAAACCCACATAGTTCCTGCCTTTCTACTCACACCATGAAGGAGATCTTGGATGGGAAAAGGCCAAGGCTCTGTCTCTGGTTCTCCAAGTGACTTGACTTGGATTGCAGGGTCCCCCACGCCTCCCACCGGGACATCTTATTGCTTACTTGCTCTTACAGCTCTTGTTGTCATTTTTCATCTTTAGTCCCCAGCAGGATGGGCCTGCCCAGATTGGGGCACATTAAACCAGTAATCGGGCTTTAGACCAGAGATTTTAACCAGCTGGGAACTGGGAGGGGAATGGGATTTCCAAGCTGCAAGCTGGGACTTGAGGGCTGGGTGAAGGGCAGAAGGGAGAGAGGGGGGCTCCTTTGGCACCTGGCATGGTGGAAAGGAGATGGATCCATGCCCAGGGCTCTCACCAAAGGAGGACTGTTGTCTGGGTGGAGTCACCTGAGCTGAGTCGTCTGGAGGGAATTGTATTAGCTCTGAATTTCAATTCATTTCACCGGCTCCCTTTCCTTCAGGGCATGTTCCCCTCAGTTCCTTTGTCACGTGGAAAAGCAAGAGAGCTATCGCGGCACCTTGTCTTCAGTCTGACCTGAACTCATTTCCTGGAATTGTCACAGAGCAGATGGGAGGGACACTTTGAATAGGTTATTTTACCTCTCAGAGCTGAGTTTACATATTCTTAATTTTATAAAACAGATGAAACACACTTTCATAATATTACTGTGAAGATTAAGTAACATAAAATATGTCAAGTGTAAGAGCACAAAACAGATCCTAAATGACTTGTATCTATTATTAATATTATAGGCATTATAATATCATGCAGATAGCGAAGGGCTGAAAACATATCAGACAGACTAGTACAAAAGTCTATAGGGATTAAGGTGAACAGAGAGCTAACTGTGATTCATTTACATAGTCAACATATCATGATTAGTACTTTATTTTCTGATTGTTAATGTTATTTTGTAGGTATAGATTTAATTAATTCTACATTTTAAAATTGAAAATATACTGAATAGTGAGCCTGGTACTGTTAGAGTCTCTTTTTTTATGGCTCTGCAAATAAAATGACAATTAGTGACAGTAGATAGCTGTCCCTACTGTTAGGGATAGCTTCTTATCCTCTACTAAGATTATTTATTTCGTGTGTAGAAAAACAGGATATTTTAAAGGTAAACGGGACCTTACAGATCATCTACTAAGGTTTCCTCTTTTAACAAATGAAGAAATTGAGATCTGTGAAACTGTGTCTTTTACAGTATTGAATTACTTTCCTCTAAAATTCTATCTGTTCAATAAAAATAAAATCATTTTATTTGTTTAATTCAGTTATCTTTAAATAAGTTAACTTACATCACTTCAGTCTAGGTCCGAGCTGGTAAACAAGACTTCTGTTATTTGGTCCCTTTGCTCTCCTTTTATTACGCTCTTGAAATGATTATTTTGGACAAGTGCTTGCCAGTGTATTTAATTTATAAATGGCATGTTGCTTTAGTAATGGTGTATACCACTTGCCGTATTCCACCAGGGTGGATTTAAATTATTTTACCCGCACAACTTTCAGTTCCTGCACAGTGATGCGTATTCTATGCCCTTCACTCATTCAGTGTGTAAATAGGGTTTTGGTCATTCTGCTTCAAAATACGGAGTATGGTTGTCCATAATCTCATTTTCAAAATACACAGGCAACATGCAGCACACAAAAAACACAACAGAGTCTCTCTCTCAGTCTCCCTCTCTCTCTCTCTTCCTCTTTTTCCTTTTCTCAACAGGAAGAGGACTCATAAGTCTATTTGACTCTTAGACTCTTGCATACACTGCATGATACCCGAGGTCTGAAGCAGCAGAACATGCTTGGTTCCTTGTTTTCTAGGCTGTGTCGCTTCAGCACATGTTGCTGAGTTGCTCCTCACTATGTCAAATGCAGCTTGACCAGTTGAGAGTTGAGTGCCTGCTCTGCGGTTGACAGTCTCTGTGAATTTTAACTGAGTTTTCCAACACAGGGGAAAAGATGCCACAGGCCAAATATAAGTAAAATCTTCAGCTCACTGAAGCGGTTGTGCCTTTGCAAATGGGTGTATTAAGTAAGCATATCATTGAAAATAACGTTCCTCTGAGGGATGCCTTGTGAGAAGAAATCATTTTGGGGGCCAATGAATTAATTTTAATTGCTTTTTGTCTGATAAGGACATTGATTTGGCATTTGTTTACACAACTGAATATAATTTGTTTATTTGTCAATCTTCTCCATCATGATTTATATCCAGTCTATTTTTACACGCACACACACACACACACACACACACACACACACTGTGTGTATGTGTAGTCTTGCAATTAAATCAATCTTACTTATCCTTTAATATTTTATTCCATGGTGAATAGTTTTCTAAGTTAAAAGTTTGAAATTTTCCCCACAGGTTACAGATTCTGGAAGGATTTCAAAGCCATGCATGTTAAACCTCTACTTAAGGTACAAAGATGTAGAAATAAGTTTGAACTCAAAAAAACTCACAACCTGTGATAGAATCATAAAAATCTCTGGTGTGCTCCCAAGTACTCTTGGGTTCAAAGGAACTTAAGTTTTAAGTATTCACAGAGGAAAAAGGTATTAGTTTCTCTGAATGATTCCTGTCTTTCAGCATAACCTCACAGTTTCGATGGCGTGCATTAAGTATGTATTTAGTTGTGAAGGAAATTCTCTCACATAAACCCCAAATCTTCTGTGTATGAACATAGGAGAGCTCTGAAGAGACAATCATCATTAATTAATTTTCTTATATCTGGCTCTGTTCCCAAAATAATTCAGGGTGGCGACATTCTTCAAGTAAGATGTTGCTTCCCTCTTAGGGAATTTTGTGTTTTGCTTAATAATAGAGATCATTTTCTTACAAGAGTTAGTAATCACGGGACCAAAGTGACAGGACAGCATTTTTAAAAACTCAGAGAAATAGAAACCATTAGCTGTCCCTATCATCAGAATTTTTCCTGTAAATGTTTCCGTATTCAGCTCTTAGAACAATGGTTTCAAATTCAGCTGTACATTAGAGTGTCCTGAGTTTTTAACATAAGTGTCCATCAACAGATGAATGGATAAAGAAGATGTGGCACATATATACAATGGAATATTAGCCATAAAAAGAAATGAAATTGAGTTATTTGTAGTGAGGTGGATGGACCTAGAGTCTGTCATACAGAGTGAAGTAAGTCAGGAAGAGAAAAACAAATACCATATGCTAACACATGTACATGAAATCTAAAAAAAAAAAAAATTGTTCTGATGAATCTAGGGGCAGGACAGGAATAAAAACCCAGACATAGAGAATGGACTTGTGGACATGGGGAGGCGAAAGGGTAAACTGGGACGAAGTGAGAGGGTGGCATGGACATATACACACTACCAAATATAAAATAACTAGCTAGTGGGAAACAGCCACATAGCACAGGGAGATCAGCTCAGTGCTTTGTATCCACCTAGAGGGGTGGGATAGGGAGGGTGGGAGGGAGACGCAAGAGGGAAGAGATATGGGGATATATGTATACGTATAGCTGATTCACTTTGTTATAAAGCAGAAACTAATACACCATTGTAAAGCAATTATACTCCAATAAAGATGTTAAAAAAAAAAACAAAGAATGTCCTGAGCTTTTAAAAAATACCTATATCTGAATCTCACTGTCAAATAATTGAAGTGACTTTGTAAGGGTAGAATCCAGTGAGTCAGGAATGAGCACCATGGCCTCAGAGGGATATATTTATACTTTATTAAGAGGGTTAATCACAAACAGGGACCAATAGAGTAATAGAAAATACTTGACTTGGCTTCTAGTTAGAATCTTACGTGGGCATTGTGATAACAAAAAAAAACCCAGAGGAACCTTTGGGAGTTGATTTGTTTGGAGGCTATAAAAAGTGTTTTTAATGGAGATTTTCTTAAAACAAGAACATTATTTAACATAAGGACATCTCAGAAATTACCAAGGCATGCTTTAAGGTAGAACACACCAGATAAAATATTTAGTGCCTAGTAGGTCATGAAACTATATATATATATATATATATATATATATATATATATAATTTTTGTATTTTTTATGTTTGTATCTCAATTTTTTTCTTAAATTTTCTTTGGAATGTTAATACTAGACCTAGTTACATTTAAAAGAGCAAAAGGAAAAGCATTTTTTTCAGTTGTGGTTTTTGTTTTTGTATTAACAAAAGGGGACTTTTTTATCTTTGCGGCAATGTGTGCTGATGGCAGGAAGAACCAAACTAAAAAGCCTCAAGACATAGAATGAAGCTTGAGGGTAAAGCATTGAGATTATTACTATGGACCTCTTCTTCCACCAGAGTTTATTTTTCTCTACAAAGCTCACTTTTTTCTCATCCTTAAAGAGTGTTGCTTTTGTTAAAGAGCTGATTCCTTTACATCCTAGCCTGTATTTCCAGGTTTAAAGTTCTGTGCCAGTGAGATAACTAAACAATATTTTGGGTTGAAAGCCTTTCCCAATCACAGTGAGTACTGAAATTATATTATTATTATTAATCAAATATACATTTTTAACACAGATCCACTGGTACAGGAGTTCAAACAAACTGTATGTTTGCCCCTCTTAAAATACTATAGGCTGATATCAATGATGTTTCCTTATCACTTTCAAAGGCTTAGATCATAAAGTATGATGGAATATCTTCAAACGTTTGCAAATCTATGTTTAATTTTTTTCTGTGAAAGTTAATAGATCAATTTAACTCATTCTTCAGGGCCTCTGTTATATGAATTTTCTGTTGTTTAAACAATAAGTAAATTTCTTTATTACAAACACATGTTAAAAGAAAGCCACCCTTTCAGTAAAATATGAATGAGGTAGTTATTTCAACAGATATGAAAACTGGAATCAGGTTGTCTGGGTGCTTTGGCAGAATTTGTAATGGAGGAAATTAGGCTCCGTTTCATGTGTGTTGGTTTAAGCAGTGCAAGCTGCTTCTTTCTAAGCTCTTGTAGTATGTCTCCATTATTAATCGCAGCATGGCAACTGACATTCCTGTCAGATCAACTTCAGAGTGCTGGGTGCTGGTCTATGTCACTCCATGTGAGAATACATTCTGGAATCTACTCTTGAGGTTCCCAGACAAATGCTGAGCATTCTTTTGGAAGTAGCATCCTTCTCCCCCTGAGGGCTTAATCTGTTATTTTTTTCCTAATTTAGTAAAATGCAGCTGCCTTATAGAATAGATTCACTCAGCCGCTCACTCACTCACCCATTCTTTCGATTTTTTTTTTTTTTTTCCCATCCTCTTACTCTGTTCTCAAAACTCTATCAGGCGCTAAGGACATAAAAGATGAAAAAGACAAAGTCCTTGCCTTCAAGTTATTGCAATGTAGCAGAGAAGAAAGACAAAATCAGCCAACTTGCCATATGCAGAGTACTCCTAATTCAGCCAGGAAAAGCAGAGATGGCATCCAAAGAAGGTCATGAGGATCCTGGCTTCAAATGTCAATGAAAGGAAATGAAATACAGGATGGAGAGAAGTAGCCAACCAATAGGTTATGTTTTCAACTGACTCAGTGTTTATCCAAAGCATATGCTCGTATCATTGATATTTTCTTAAAAATCCTCAATATTATTTTCTATTTCTTCTAAAAATAGTTCGTTTCTGGAACTGGCCTATCTTCACTGGGAAAGACTTGCCTGACATACTTTTTGATTCATTCAAGTCCTATAAATAAATTTTGATTCTGGTACAGAAATCTAATTTGTCACACAGGGAAAATAATAATTACATTTTGCTTGTGTATTTTTAATGAAAATTATTTTAAAATTCAAATCAAAGTATTGCATTTGTCAAAATTCAAGTGAGTTTACAGCAATCAGAATATATTTTAGAGTATTTTTGACAACTCATCCCAAGTGATTTCTGAAAACAGAACTGCTTTTAGAATGATGTTCCTGTTCTCCACACAGCACTGAAATTGGTAGATATATCACCATGGCATAAAAAAAGCTGAAATTGCATTTCACAGCAATCGCCCTCAATAAAGTCTTTTCTGCATTGGGGTCATATAGGAGGCTAGTGAACAGCTTTATCTTCCCTTCATTTTTATTTACTTTTCTTACCTTTTCCCCTTTTGTTTCTTAAGACAGATGTATATGCATGATAACTAAATGCTGTAAAAAGAACATTTTACTGAAAAGAAAGTTAACTGCTTTTAATTTGAGAATTAATTTTTAGTAGTATTAAGCTGTAAAGAGAATGTCATAGGAAGAAATTTTATGTCTTCTAGTTCTTTTGAAAATTCTGTGCAACACCATAATCACTGGAAAAAGCATGAAATTATAATTAATCTGACCAGCACACTTATAATATATAATAAAATAATAAAATCAGCAGACCCAAAATAAGTGGATATACAGTGCTGTTTTTATTATTATTTCCAACGGCTGAGGTAACTAAAGTTTCCTGCATGATGTTGTAAAAATTAAATGATGCACAATAATTTGAAAAATGAGTTTTTCTTATACAAGTTGGCCTTTTCTGCTCTATATTTTTGTTCAGAAGTCTATATCTTTTGGTTGATATTGCTTTATAATGATCAAGTTTCTGTTTGAATATAGTAATGAGATAGTGTTTTGAGCTTCTCAAAATGAAAGTCTAAGACATGAAGAGATTTAGTTCTATTTGATTTGACACTTCCTTTCCATTGGCTAGTTGGAAATTACATAGACTCTACCTGGTTACTCATTTGAGACATGTGGCATTACCCAGGATCACCCAATCTGTATTTACCTTGAATCAGACATGATCACATATGTATGGAGAGCCCTAGGGGACTGGCTTGCCAAGAGTTCATTTGCATGATGGATTGAGGAGGATTTGGGGAAATAATCCATCCTATAGGAATAGAGAAGCTTGATAGAGTAGGCTATATATAGCACCAGAAGAATGGAGTTCATAGAACAGAAAGAATGACTGCAACAGGAGGCTGGATCAGCCTGATTGATACCTGACCCCAAGAAGAAGCAGAACTGGAAACATCTTCAACAGTCATTGGTTGGATGCAAAACCAGTAATTCTAGCAGTGGAGGCAGACAGTTTCACAAAGGCTAATCAGAATCCTCAGTATCTTTCCAGTATTTTCCTAGCAAGTTCATGAATAATATCTTTTGTGGTCAATATCTGTTGTGAGTCAGAAAAGAAAAAAATGGAAAAGGCAGATGCTACTTGGTAAAAGCAAGAACCAAGTTCATGTGCAATTGTGAGACCCATTGGTCAACTTCCTGGTACTAGTGTATGTGTGGCAGTGTGGGGGGAGATGATGAGGCAATTTTTTAAGAATAAGAGGTCTTGAAATGCCTTAACTTCCTTTTCCTCTGGAGGTGTGTTGGGGAAGACAAATGAGTAAGATATGATAAGATAAAGAAGGACAGATTACAAGATTACATGTAAAGCAGATAAAGGAAAAGAACTGCACTTGTCAAACAACAACAAAATGAAACCCAAATTAAAAGTATAAAGATGCAAAATGTAGTTAAATTAAGCTCCTTTCATCCATTTCACACTTATAGTATTGTCTTCTGAATGAGTTTGTGGAGTCAGCCGAATCTTAGGAAGAAATAACAGAATTAATAGGATAAGGGGGATCACAATAGTGCCTCGCTAGGTATTCAACTGAATTCCTATAACCGATTTTCTTCGGTTTATTATATTTGGAATATTTTTTTCCAGTTTCTTTCCAGCTTTGACGTCTTCCCCAAGCTGCAGACCCACATTCCACTTGTCTTCTGGACACTGCCACCTGAATATCCCACAGGAGTCTCATACTTAACAGTCAGGACTTGTTTTATGACCTTACCATTCTCCCCCAAATTGCTCTGCCTCCTATATTTTGTGGTTGTTGTTAATTATGTTACCATCTATTCAGTCTCTCAAGCAAGGAAAATAGATTTGCCTTTTGCTTCTCCCATACCTTTGGTTCTCATATCCAATATATTGACATCAGTGCCATCATTAATTTCTCAAACCTCACTCCTGCCTTCCTAGCACTGGCCTCATCAAGTCTTCCATAGACTTTTACAGTAACTTCTTATCACAAGACCCTCCCCACTCTAGTCATTAATCTACCTACATTATTACTATAGTCATCTTGCTAAGGACAGGTCTGATCATGTCATTCACCCGCTCCAGAATCTCTTGTTGGCCCCATTGCATGTTGCATAAAGTCCAATCATGGAAGCATTGGAAATAAAACCCTCAGGTACTGGCCTCTCAGTCTCATTCCTACCACTCAGATTCAACCATACTGAACTTCTCACCCTTCCCTGCACAAACCTGGCCCATTCACAACTATTTTATGCTCTTTTGCTTCAGCTGGAAAAATCTTAGCCATCTTAGTCATCTTTTCAACAGGAAGACAAAAATCACCTTCTCTGGGGAGCCTTTTTGAATGCTTTCCGGCAGGATGACTTTCTTCCCCCCTCTCTGTCCTTTGACACTTTAGTTCCTACCTGCAACCTAGCACTTACCATATTTATGATAATTTCCATATCTTGGTGTCTGCGTCCCATTAGACTGTGAGATCCTGTAGGACAGAGAAGTATCAAAAATTCTCTGTGTCCCCAGAGCCTCACGGGGAGCCTACACAATGGCTACAGAGTAAGTGTTGACTATGTGAATGAATAAAAAAGCATAATGAAATGGCTAAGTCAGAGGATGGACACTTAGTGTGGCTTCAGAAAGCAGAACAATAGGAAGGCAGGATCTGGCTAAATGCAGAGCAGAACATTCTAAGTGTCAGAGCTCTTTTTAGGAAGTAAAAGTGTCCCTTCTGTAGAAAAGCTCGGAAGTGGTTGACCACTTATGAGTGGTTGGCTAGGGGATTTGTGCATAAAGTAAGGGGTGGCCATACTGTATGCCTCTAATTCAGTTCAGAAGTTGTGTTATTCTTCATTAGTACACAGTCCTCAGATCATCTGACGATTTCGAGTAATCAGTAATAGCTGAATTTTAACCCTAGCTCTGGAAGCTTATTTCCTATAAGTAACTGGGAATGTATTCAGTTGGAACTCAGCAGGGACAGGGAGAGTGGTATATCAAGCAAACACAAATGACACACTGTAATTTTTAGAGGATTGCACATAAAAACCAAAGTATCCTGTTTTTAACCTTGAGAGGAAGTGGGCATTTGCCTTTTGGTACTCTCAGTGCAGGGAGCAACTTCCTCCCACTCCTGCCTTCTAGTTTGGCATTAAGGGACATTGCCCAGTCTGAACTTGGATTGAGTCCAACCCTGTCTCCTTGTGCTAAATTGTAGGTCTAATATCTCTGTGGTTTTATAATAACATAAATCATTATAATGCATTGTTTTTATACAGCACCTTTCTCTAAGGAACATAAAGTGCTGCATGGACGTTATCTCATTAAATCTCACAGTGCACTGGGGACATTGAGAGGATGTAGGTGATATTGTATCCCCTTTGAACCCAGAGTTGAAAAGGACTTGCTTCAACCAAAACTAAATAAAAGCAAGATTGAATAAAAGCAAGATTTATAAGACAATATAAGATTAGAGTTTAAAGAAAGAAATTGTTGGAATTAAAGAGAGATTAAAAAAAAAGGAATTGCTCTGAAAAATGTGAAAGTGTCTAGAGTGTGTTTATAAATATTTGTAGCTAAAAAATTAAAATAATATATGACACTTTAGAAATTTGAAAAGAAAGAGCTTTTTAAACCATTGGTAATTTTACTGCAATACAGAACAAATTTGGTATATTATCTTCATATCTTTTGCTAGCTTTTTGTTTGGTTTGTTTTTTAATACTGTGTATATGCAAGATTACTCTTAGAATTATAGTGTATATTCAATTTTATATTATGTATTTTTAACTTAACAATATATCATAAAGTTTGCATAGTTTTAATTCTGAGAAGCTTGTATAATTTTCCATGGAATGATATAGTGTAATTTGTTTCACTCTTCTATCATAAGATTGTTTCCACTTTTTCACTTTATTGAGTAACAGTAAATTGAAACTCTATCTTTATGCATAAGGATTTTTATATTTTAAATTATTTCCTTAGCAGGAAGATTTCCACATGTAGAATTATCAGATTAATATGGATGTATAAGTATAATCTACATAAACATACTCCAAAATTAACAAATAAGTCAGAAAAAGAAATAGTAAGAAAATAAATCTATCTAAAAGCTTACTATGTTTATAAGTTGGCAAAGCAGCCACTTTAAAAGTGGAAAAGTAAGCAATATTTGTCTATGCACAAACAAGTGTTTTGATTTTATTTTCCACCATGTCTATATTTAATTACTTTGATAGTGTGAAACCAGATAGAAAAGAGAAAGTTGACTCTCATAGAAAACACAGATTTGTACCAGATGTAGGAAAGTAGATTTACTTGGATAGAACAGATAATTTCTCTGCCATTTTAATTTACATGGACAAATGTTCTCTGAAAATAATTAGGTATGTGTGCATATACCAATAAATGAAGTCCCATTTCAAGGAGGTAAATAAGATTGTAGTTTTCTTATTAATTATAGAAGCATTGGGGGAAATGGTATGCACATAGCTGTTTTCAGTGGTGTGTTGTTATAGCGTTATCTGATTTATGCCATAGTCATTTACCAAAGTAATTACCTCAAGACTGAATCAGGAGGGAATAGAAAATATGAACAGACCAATTGCCAATAATGAAATTGAATCATTAATTAAAAAAAAAAAACTCCCAACAAACAGAAGTCCAGGACCAGACATTTACATGTTAGTTCTTCCAAACATTTAGAGAAGAGTCAAACTATTCCAAAAAATTGTAGCAGAAAGAGCACCTCTGAACTCTTTCTACAAGGCCGACACCACTCTGATAATAAAACCAGACAAAGATATCACAAAAAAAGAAAATTATGGGCCAATATCACCGATGAACATAGATACAGAAATCCTCAACAAAATATTAGCAAACCAAATCCAACAATACATTAAAAGGATCATACACTGTGATCAAGTGGGATTTATCCCAGGGATGCAAGGATCTTTCAATATCAACAAATCAATCAATGTGATACACTACCTTAACAAATTAAAGAATAAAAATCATATGCTCATCTCAATAGATGCAGAAAAGCATTTGACAAAATTCAACATTTATTTATGATAAATCCTCTAAACAAAGTGGGTTTAGAGGGAACATACCTTAACCTAATAAAATCCATATATGACAACCTTACAACTAACATTATAGTCAATGGTGAAAAGCTGAAAGCAGTTCCAGAAGATCAGGAACAAGCTAAAAATGCCCACCCTTACCACTTTTTATCCAACATAGTATTGGAAGTCCTAGCCACAGTAATGGGACAAGAAAAATAAATTAAAGTAATCAAAATTGGAAAAGAAGTGAAAGTGTCACTGTTTGCAGATGACATGATGCTATACATAGAAAATCCTAAAGACACCAGTAAAAAACTATTAGAACTCACCAATGAATTTGGTAAAATTGCAGGATATAAAATTAATATACAAAAATTTGTTGCATTTCTATACACTGAAAATGAACTATCAGAAAGAAAAATTAAGAAAGTCCCATTCACAATTGCATCAAAAGGGATAAAATTCCTGGGAATAGATCTAACTAAGGAGGTAAAATATCTGTACTTGGAAAACTGAAGAAGGATATTGAAAGTGACACAAACAGATGGAAAGATACATTGTGCTTATGGATTGGGAGAATTAATATTGTTAAAATTACCATACTACCCAAGACAATCCACAGAGTAATTGCAATCCTTATCATCAAAATACCAAGGAACTTTTCACAGAGCTAGAACAAATTAGCTTAAGACCTTGAATAGCCAAAACAAGCTTGAGAAAGAAGAACAAAGCTGGAAGAAGAACAAAGAGCATTCCCTGATTTCAAACTATAGTACAAAGCTACAGCAGTGAAAACAGTATGTTACTGGCAGGAAAACAGACATATAGATCAATGGAATAGAATAGACAACCCAGAAATGAATTCACACTTATTTGGACAATTAGTCTATGGCAAAGTATGATTTCACTTATACGCAGAATCTAAAAACAAAACAAATGAACAAACATAACTTACAGAAGCAGAGTCATAGATACAGAGAACACATGGGATGATGACTAGACTTATGGTGATCATTTTGAAATGTACAGAAATGTGGACTCACTATGTTGTCTGCCAGGAGCAAACATAGCTTTGTAGGTCAACTACACTTCAAAAACAAACAAACAAACATAGAAAAAGAGATCAGATTTGTGGCTACCAAAGGTGGGGGATGAGGAGGAATTAGATGAAGGCAGTTAAAAGGTACAAACTCCAGTTACAAGATAAATACATACTAGGGATGCAGTGTACAACATGATAAAGATAATTAATACTGCTGTACATTATATATGAAATTTGTTAAGAGAGTAAATCCTAGAGTTCTCTTCACAAGGAAAAAGATTTTCTATTTCTTTAGTGTTGAATCTATATGAGGTGTTGGATGTTCATTAAATTTGTGGTAATCAAATCATGACATATGTAAGTCAAATCATTATGTTGTATACCTTAAACTTACGCAGTGCTATATGTCAATTATATCTTAATAAAACTGGGGGGAAAAGTGGACTTGTGAATGATGATCATTAGACAACCTAAAGTTAGATAAACCAAAATTATTCACTAGGAAAAGTTCATTTGGTCGTGTTTAAAACCAGTAACTCCTCAAATTATAGCAAAGGTGAGCAATTTGTATGGCTCCATCTTATTCCTACAGCATGGTGATGATCTACACACTCTCAATAGCCTGTGGTTACTGTGCAAATGGAAGATAGGAAATGATTGGTTAATTCACTTGTTCTCTCAAGGTTTGAATAGAAACTCCCACTGGGGACCTGTTTAATGCCTCTGTTATTATACTTCCATATTTTCCTGCAGGTACTGTTTAACTTGTTTATTTCCCATGTAGAGAATGAGTTTCTTGAATTCTGATTTATATCTTTGGTATCCCACAGCCTTGTACAGTTTCTGGCACACTGTAGGCACCTTGTAAATATTGATGGATAATTAAACAATGAATGGTTTGTACTTCCTACTATGTATTTAGAATTATGCTGAGGACTGAAACATAAAGAAGTGTACCTTCAAGGAGCATATAATCAACACATAAATATAAAAAGTTAATGAACACCATGCAGTAGTATATCATGTAGCTATAACAGAAGATTCCTTGGTGCCAGCACTGAAGAAAATAACCAAGAAGAGTTACATATACCAAAGACTGTGACATTGCGATGGTTAAGTGAGTGATGGATGGGCATGGCCATGCAAGTTAACCCAGAAATATCAAGGTCTATTCCCATCATTATGTGATTCATGTCTAAATTACCCACTAGACTATAAGAACCAAGAAATCATAGTGCACATAGGCTTTTGTTCACCATTGTATTGCTAGGACCAAGCAGGGTACCTGGCATAAAGTAGAGAATTGAGCACTTGCTTTGCACAATATTCTCTGTTCTTTGTGTGGCTGGATCCGTCCCATCCTCAGTTCTCAGATCAGGTGTCATCTCTTCCAAGATGCCTTCCTGAGTGGCGACTTTGTTATTCTCTTTTTCAGTCTTCAGTTTATTTCCTTCAAAGCACTTATTACATCTTATTTCATTTAATTGACACTAAGTCTTTCATCTTTTGCTCCCTCTAGACTTAAGCTACTTGAGAGTAGGGACTCTGTTGGTTTGTTTTGGTCCCCGTTGCTTTCATAACATATATCACAGTACCTGGTACCTTTCACTGGAGAGGTTTTATCTACCAAAAGATCTTCTCTAACACTATCTAAAGTAGCTTCTGCTAATCAATCATCTTGACTTATTTTCTCTTTAGCACTAATCATTTTCTGAAATTATTCTGTTTGTGTGTTTATGCTACATTCAAACTGTAAACCCCATGAAGTCAGAGCCTAGAACCAGATCTACCTGGTTCCTTACTGTATTGTCGGTGCGGAGAAAAGGGGCTGACACAACCAACTGCCGTGTGTACGAATATTTAGTAAATAAAACATGTGGCATGAATGGAAAAGACAAGATACATTTCTTTTAAAAAAGGCAAAATAAAAAAAACAAAGAGGGGGATTAGCTTTCAGCCAGGATAGCAAAACAAGTGTTAGCTTAGAAATGGTGGTGGCGGAAGCAAGGTCTACTTTTAATGGAAAATAACGTCTGTAGAAATCAGAGTGGGGAGGAGGGAAAAGAAACAAACAATTGTGGCCAACTCATTGGCTCCCTTAGGGCTCAATGTGGAAGACAATAAAACAACAGCAACGAAAAACCAATGGTTAAACTAAGACAGTAATAGGTCATTTAGAGACAGGACATGCTAAATTCCTACTCACCTTCCTGAGTGTGGTATAAAGAACACCGGATATGAGGCTGGGAAGACCTGGGTTTGGCTCCTACTCTTCCACTTATTACCTGTATGATAGTGGGTAAGTCTGGTACCTTCTCTGAACCTGGGTTTCCATAACTGCAAAATGGGAAATAGAAAACCTACTTCATACCATTGTTTTAAAGATAAAATAAGGAAATGTATGTAAATAGCTATGCTGGTGCAGAGCCTGTTTCATTTAGCTCATTGAATAGTGGCCATTTTCATAACAGTTCACCACTTACAGTGCCCAGCTGGAGGTGTGGCAAGCAGAATATTTGATAATATTAGTAAAAAGAAAACCATTTCCTCACATTTAAATCACTTTAGAGGGCATATCTTTATTTTGGACCATAGCACGAGTAAACTATTGATCATGCTATATAATTGTCAGTGAAGGAATGCTAAATCATAAACCACTGACTTGAAACAGAAAAATAGAAAAACTGTTAATTATGCTCATATTTATTTTTCGCATTGTACGTAATTGAGCCTCAGAAAGTACAATTGAAATCTTTCACTGATGCTGAGTTAATTAGCAACTCTTGCAGGTGCTCACATTAAAACACCCAAACATTCTTCATCTGTATTGTTTCCAAAGAAGAGATATGAAGAAGTCTGCATTTCTGGCTAAGGCAATCATGTATTTGTATTGAAAAGCAAATGATACATGATTAGTTGAAGTTTTTTCCAGTTTTCCCAGCACCATTTATTGAAGAGGCTGTCCTTTCTCCACTGTACATTCCTGCCTCCTTTTGGATTTATTATTTAAAAGAGAAACACAATGTTAAAAGTCCTGGTATCTCTGAATTGGGAGTGGGGGTGGGGATCTGTCAGCAAGTCATACCTTTGTAAAACAATTTGGAACCGTTTTCAGAAAACTAATTTCTGAAGATAATCTATTGCCTGAACAGTTTCATAATGATGTTGATTTGCCAACTTCTCCTCTAGTGAGAGGTAATGAATCAAGTGCACCTGGGTTTATACAGGAAAAATAGCATATTAATTGATTTATGTCTATGTGTTGCAGATATCCATAAAGCAAAGCCTTTGGCAACTGGCAAATGTAATAATTTCACGTTTATGTATGACTCACCAAGTACAATCCAGTGCTTGAAGGCAAAATTTTGTGTTTTATGTTTAGTTTTTATGATTGCTTTCATGTAGCTTCTCTGTGCATTAAAAGTCAATTTTCAGAACCATAGGCTTACCAATTTTTACAAATAAACATGTTAGGAGATATTATCCTGAGGTACCATAAAATTATTTTCTGATAATTTTTACCACCTTCCCAAAGTTCACTGTTACTTTGTTTCCACATATGCTTAAGGATATTGTTTGTAATATTTCTAAATATGACGCATTTCATTAGAAATCTGATATATTACACAGAGATGTTATATGGAGCTTCATTATCATAACATTGCCAATGTATTTTTCAATGTTGTTTACACTGATAATTCTGTTTAAAATCAAATATCAAGATGGGCTTTGAATAGATTATCAATAATGTTACATTTATGGAAATTGTGTCATCTTCTACCTGTCATAATTATGAGCAAGAAGAATTAATCCTTGAAGTAAAGGGTGCCCAGTAACATAGTAACTTAGTCCACTGATATACAGAACAAGGAAGACTTGAGATAAAATAAAATCGTTTTTTAGATAACTATGCAGAATATGTATATTTTATATATACATTACATAAAATTATACTATACATACGTATATAGATAAACATAAGAAAAAAAACTATAAGGATAATGTATGTTATATTTGTTATATTGTCCTTATAGTTCTCTTTCTAATGTTTTTGCACTGCCTTGAGTCACCTACGTAATACAAAATTTTATCACTTAATGATATGTCCAGCCACAATGTGTTAACAGCACAAATCTCACTGTCATACAATTCCAAAGAAACATAAAAGTTTTGTCTCTTTAGGAAGTTGCAAAGTTTGATAGCCAACACTAGTGGGCACTAAATCATCCCCAAATCCATCCTGTTTTCCATTGCAGTGATATAGGAGTCTGCCATCAGAGTGCCTATGTATGATGAAAAATTTCCTCGGGTGAGAAAACTGAAGTGCAAAGAAGTTGGGGAGATAGTATTCATTACTAGAAATATTCTAAGTTTAGAGACAAATCTATGCATTGGCAGTAAAAATTCTAAGATGGTCATAAACCATCTAGAGTTAAATGTGCACCTCAACCTGCATATTTTGCAGGCTTTGTCAATGACTCTCAGAATAAACATAGACCCGCTGCCATTGTTTCACTTTGCAGTGGAAGTGAGACAGGATTCCTTCTTCATGTGCTGCAGGTACCAACATTATTTCAAGATAAGCTACAACATACCACTTAAAGGAAAGTTTTCATTACAGATAAGTTAGCATCCAAAGGAAACACATATTGGCATGACAGTTGGCTTTTAGGTGGGAAGATAATTGCAACATTAGAGCTTAATGAAAAAAAGTCATGAACAAGCTTGGTATGGTATAAAAAATATCTTTGGGTTCAGACTAACCTGGGAACCAATCCTTTTGGTACCCATTGTGCAGCATTGGGCAAGCTACTTGACTGTTCTCTTAGCCTCAATTTACTTCCTTATAAAATGAGTAAAAACTCACTTGCCATATATATTTGCATGTGGTTTACAGTGGATCAAATTCTTGACACAGAGCAAGTTTATGATAAATGTTGGTTTGCTTTGTCTGAATAGCATATGAAAATAAAGTCAATCTCCTAAACAGGGTTTGCTTTCTCCTAAATAGGATTCTCAATAAGGCGGATGCAGTGAAATACAGTTCAAGGTGTATTGATTGAATTTCATCTAATCTTTTCTCTACCAGTTGTCTGTTGGGTAATATGGGAAGAATCTAGTGACCTCACTGACCATCACTGTCTATATCTGCAAAAGGAAGAGTGTAATTTCTTTCTTTATTAATGCCATTAGATATTCTTTGAGAATAAATGCTTTGCCGATAGTCAGCATTCAATAAGTATTGAATTCGTTGAATAATAGTGTGATACTATCCTATACGGAAGTTGCGTGAGTTACTGGAAACTTCTGCAAGAAATATAGACTTCACATTCCCTCTAAAAGTGCTATGTGGACTCTATAACCCAAGCCCACTGTAGTCACCTTGGGCTTTTCTGAATGCATCGTGTCAGCATAAGGACAGGCAACTGCTAACATGAGTGTAAGGCTTCTTTACCCCAACTTGGAAACTTGTTTCCCAAAAAGATCCTGAGGGTGGTAGAATCTCTCTCACATAGGTTCCCAACAAGGAAAACAATGTATTTTAGGTTTTTCTTGGCCATTGACCTCTGGACTAAAACTAGGTTCAGAAAACTTTTCATCTCACTGAGGGTATAATTCTCCAGCAACAAAATGTATTTTATTGTTCCCATCCCTCCACCCTGCCTCTATATATCTTGTTTTCCTAGTCTATCCTCTCTTACTTGAGGGTTGATAATTTTTCTCAAGAGCTCAGAGGATGAACACTCTTGACCCAAAACACACTGAAGAAAGGCCTGGGATGTCTGGCCGTTCAAATCCATTGCTCTAAAGGTTTTACTTTCTGTTCGTGTTATCACTGGGTGGTCCGTGGGGGTCAGAGGCAGACATTCTGTGATTGTCTTTACTGAGAAAGATGAAACAGAAGGAAATCACATCGGTAGAGCAACAAGGATCCAGCCTACTGTTTCTAAAGGTCTGCTACTTTCCAGATACAATTAACTTAGCCTAGCGTTGTTTTGTTTTTTCAGGAAAACAGCCATTTTGACTTCACAGACAGTGATAGTCAAAGCATTTAACTACTGATACAGTGGAGGTATTCATCAACCAGAACGGACACCCGCTGTAAACAATCAGCGCATCCACCCTGGCGCACACCAGCTTTTAACTTTAGCCATTGCAGAAGCTACTTAAAATGTAAAAAGGAAATTTCAGGTCCCACTCAGAGTCCCTTATCCTGCCAAAATTGACTTTATTTGACACTAACAAGTTTATTTGAAATTAACAGAATCATAATCTCTCTCCAGTTACTGCCTCTTTACTGTGTTCCCACTCACAGCAAAGCTCCTCATAAGAGTTCTGTAATTATTGTCTCTACTTCTCACTTCCCATTTTCTCTTGAACCAACTGCAGTCAGGTCTTTGTCTCCAACATCAGCTTCCTCTGGAGCTTGGAGGACTTATCGAGATCAACAACTCCTGGGAGTTCCCTGGCGGTCCAGGGGTTAGGACTCCGTGTGTGGGGTGCGGGTTCCATCCCTGGTAAGGGAACAAAGATGCCGCACAGTGCAGCCAAATAAAAAACCCATAACCC
Source organism: Neophocaena asiaeorientalis asiaeorientalis (assembly GCF_003031525.2). NCBI lineage: Eukaryota > Metazoa > Chordata > Mammalia > Artiodactyla > Phocoenidae > Neophocaena > Neophocaena asiaeorientalis. Next base: position 33,075,161 of record NW_020185339.1, on the reverse strand, counting down.
CTCTCCTACAGTACTGAATCCTATGGTTAACTTTCAGTCTTCTTACTTTCAGCTGCATTCAATAAAGTTGACCACTTCTGCCTTCTTGAGACACTTTTCACCTAGCTTCTAGGATGCACTTTCTCCTGTTGTTATACACCATTCTTGCTTTGTTTTCCTTACTGCCTCTTGCAACTTCCAAATGTCAGAGTACCTCAGCGCTCAGTCCCCAGCCCTCTTCTCTTGGCTTTCTGTACTCCCTTTCTAGACGACTTCATCCAGCTTCATGGTTTTAGATCAGTAGGTGCACGGGTGACTTCCACATGACATCTCCAGTCTTGATCCCTCCCCTATGCTTCCCAGCTGCCTGTGCAATACCTCCACTTGATATATAGTGTGTTCTAAATAGACCTCTGGATTTCTTACCCACCTCCCAATCTGCTACAAGTTTATTGGTTCCCCGAATTCTCCCTTCTCAGTACATGATGCTGTCACTTACCAGTTGCCAGAGCAACTGGTAAATCCAGAAACTCAGCTGGCGACACTTCAAAATACATCTTGATCTGAACACCTGACCACCATTGTTTAACCACCATCATCTCACACCTAAATTACTACAGTTGTCTTTAAACTGAACTTTATTCCACCTACAGCCAACCTCCCACTCTCCACATCACTCACACTCGTATAGCCACTCTATCATTGCTGTTTCTGGACATTCCCAGCTCATTTCCTGCTCAGGGCCTTTGCATTTGCTCTTCCTTCTAGCTGATCAACTCCTCCTCCAGAGATTTACAGAGCTGTTCTTTCATACCAGTCAGCACTTCATACAAAGGTCATCCTCAAAGAGGCTTTCTTTTGACTAACTAAACTAGCACGCACCCCTAACTCACCACTCTCCATCACCTTACCCTGTTTTATTTCCTTTAAAGCATTTATCTCTATTTGACACCATATTTTATTGCTATTTGCTGATTGACTGGTCTCTCTTCTATTAGAATATATGCTCCATGAGACATTCTTGACAAAAAATTATGAAAATAGAAATGAACTTATTGCAAGAAACACTAGAGGCCCTTTACCTCAACCACCCATCTGATATTTAGATCAACTTCATACCCTCTCTATTGTTTGTGAAGTGAATATTTTTATATTGAATCACATTTATCCACTGATCTCCACTATTATTAATTTTTTACAGAGAAAAATGACTTCAATATTAAATAAAAATTTTACCAAGGACGATATCTACTCTTTTGACAATATGCAATTAATTTTCCTATATAGCCTATAGAAGAAATTAGTCATTCAGACAATTGAATGTGACCATTCCTGGCAGCATGCATAGAGCCAGAACAGATACTGGAGCAGTGACATTTTATACCAAATGTCCAAATACAATAAAGCACAGAATAAGCAAGGGCTATGTGACATTGAACCGCAGCCAGTGTCTGAAAAAATAACATGGAAGTATGCTGTCTAAAAATTTCCTTCCACTAGATTTCACTCTTTCCTCTTTAGGAAAAGAGGAGTTATTAGGAGTTCTCATTTAATTTAAAAAAAAATCAATTTATTATACAGCTAATATTCACTCTTCTTAAGAAGTGCAAAGTAGGTCAAGTTGTTGTTTGATGATGGATGGAAGACTTTATCCAAAAGGATCTATCATTGAGTTATGACACTGTGTTTCTTTAGACTTTGCACTAGCTTTAGTTGTCAGCAACTTGTCCTAGTCAATGGTTTGTCTACACACCTCCACACACATATACACATAGGAGTCTCTAAAATGTCAAGCACTCTTTCTTTGCATATTGGTGAACTCTATTGCCCTAGTGAGGGATATTGATTTCCTATTATTCCTAGATGCCACATGATGCATTTCTATTAGTTGTAAACACTTACAAGACTGACTTTTATTTTCTACTCCATCACATCAGTCTGCCAGGGCAGGACATCTGTAAATGAGGCCCAGTGCCATTTCATCAGACACTCTTCCACCTTGGTGCTTAAAATAATGATGCTTTCAAGCTGTCTAAATATAAAAAAACTTGTCTTTAACAACCCACTGCTATCTTGCCAGAGCCTCACAGTAAAGTCTCTTAAAAGTAACAAACTACACTCACTTCTCAAATCTACTCTGGGCTTGACTTATTTGCTTTTTCTACAGGCACTAAACTGTTACTTATATCTCATTGATGTATGTTGGCTTCAGAATTAAACAGGAAAATTCCTGTTGGCCTTTGCAAGTAAGAAAGATTACTGATGAAGAAAATACATTAAACCACACTACAAAATAGGCCTTCAGGATGAATTAGATTGTTTAGACAACGACAATTTTGAGAGTTTATCGGTATCTTGGAATGCATAAAAAGCACGTGTCAAGTTCTTTAAACATTTTAAGTAAGGATTTACAGTTTGACTTGGATTTATTTTAATGATGCATGAGATCTGCCATCTCTTCTACTTGTTGAAAAAAAGCCTACTTCAACCAGAAAGCCAAGATTTTTCCCCAAAGGTTTTAAATCTTTTAAATAGCATATGTGACTCCTGAGAGAGAACTCCAAAAGGTTATGGAATTCATTTGCCATTGAGGAAAAAAAAAACAATAGTTAATATTAGGAGAAAATAAGAGTATAACTTATAAGAAGAGAATATTTGTCAAAAGACATCTAAGAAGTAAGCTGCTGGTCTTTCTCTTTAGTACATCCTTCACATTTACTGCAGGGTGTCTCTGATATTCAACGTTGCCTTGACCACCTTCCTGGCATCATCCACTGCTGGAAATGATCCTCCATATTTTTTTAATCACATGTTGGTTTACATTCTCTTTTCATGTTCTCTGACTTGGTTGGACGTGTCTCATGAGCTTCTTTACATTTATATGGTAACTAAAAGTATGTCTTGGATCATCCCAATGAGCATTTTTACTAATTTTCCAAACATTAACTGCCTCATCTCACAACATTTACATTTGACCACTTTCTTCCTCCCATTATCCACTCTCTCTTCTCCTCTGTGATCTTTGGCAAATGGCTTTATCTTTAGGTTACTCCCTGTGTAATTCCAGTATACCTTGTTTATAGGGAAAAAATAAAGTAACAATTTTCTTTCATAATAATGAATCTCAGTTTGACGTGTAATATTATTTACAAAAACAAGTATTTTTTGTCTCTGTTTACCTAAATTCCATTTACATGAAACCAAAAAGAGATGGTTGTATATCTTTAACCTTCAGAGAGCTCCATTCATCAATTCAACAAATATTTGAGTTCTTACTATATGCTGAGTACTACTTCAGATATGGGGAATATAACAGTGAACAAAACAGGAAAAATTTCTGTACGCTCCTTGGAGTTTACATTCCAATGGGAGAGGCAGGTAATAAACAAACAAATGAGCAACATCTACTATGTGTCAAGATTTCCAAGGATTTATTCAGCTAAGTGACACCATGGCAGTTTTGCTAATTAGGAGAAGCATAGGGTTACTGAAAGAAATCAGGCACTCGAGATTCTTAATAAGAAACAAAAATATCACCCAAAGCATGAGTACAATTCTTCAGGCCACCACTGCTCACTGTCATCTAAAATCTTGTTGCTAGGACATGGTAAACATAGAAAAACTAAGGACACTTTACAAGCTGAGGACATTTTTGGTAGAATGATGTTCTGATATTCATGGATCTAAATTCAGTTCTGAATAGGCAAAACAGAAATTAACAAAGAGAAAGAAGCATATCTGTAAAGTTGGCTTTTGAAATTATTTAAAGCTTTATAATCTAATGCCTATAAAGAGGAGATATACAAATTATTACATTGAAAAATGTTGATATTTTATTGGTATTTAGGAATCTAATTATCATTCTATTCTAAGTAGTTATCAATACTTTTTGTTAAACTATAATATAATTTGCGTCTTAAATTTCTCAAAAACCAGGTGGCCAGTCTTTAGCCTCCAAAATACGACTTTTGTTCTGACACCATGGTTTCATTTTTGCAGGGTAGAGTACTCAATGTTATTACATTTTTATGCTTTAACGCTTCTCTAAATAGAAATGGGGTCCCTTCATTTGATTTGGGAAATTAAATGCCAGTTGGGGAATTCAAAACCATGTTGGTTTCAAGCTTGAGTTTCTCTGCACAGTACCAAGTTCTTTTCCTTGGCCCCAAGGCATATGTCTCAATGAGAAAATGTGGGGAAATGATGAATCGAGGATATCCTGAGACCATCTTGCCTATATACTTAACATTGTCCTGAAATTCTGTCTAGATGTGGCCCATGATTAATAGGGCCACACTTGGATGGAATCACATTTAGTCACATCCATCCAAATTACATGTCCAAATGCAATTTGCACATCAGTGTTCAAATGTGATTTTTATAGCTATAGGCAAAAGTAAACCATTGTACGTAAGAAATAGGAGTAGATGCATACCATGGTGCTGCTCATTTATTTTTATATGGGAAATATACCCTTCTGAATAAAAATTAACTTTTTCTCCTATATGAAGCAAGATACAAAGTTGGAACTCTGTTCATCACCATAAACTGATGAGAACTACAATAGGGTGTGTGACACAATGTACCTAAATCGTTCTCACATCACTGAGTCACAAATGGGACAGACAGCTGAAGGCATTGTTAGATTTGATAGCAGACTGTAATAAGGAAGCTTTGAATTACTGAATACTGATAATATTTCTTAAAGAACAGAGTAAATGAACATTTTATAATATACAATCACAGGACCAGCCTGTCTGTACCCTGGTCTTAGTAACCAAACACATCTTGCCTTGTAATTCTCTTAATTCAACACTTTCATCTGGTTTTCAAAATATAATTTATAAAACTTATGCAGCGGGGAGACCTTCAAGATGGCAGAGGAGTAAGATGTGGAGATCACCTTCCTCCCCACAAATATATCAGAAATACATCTACATGTGGAACAACTCCTACAGAACACCTACTGAATGCTGGCAGAAGACCTCAGACTTCCCAAAATGCAAGAAACTCCCCACGTACCTGGGTAGGGGAAAAGAAAAAACAGAGACAAAAGAATCGGGACGAGACCTGCACCAGTGGGAGGGAGCTGTGAAGGAGGCAAGGTTTCCACACACTAGGAAGCCCCTTCACTGGTGGAGATGAGGGGGTGACGGGGGAAGCTTCAGAGCCACGGAGGAGAGCGCAGCAACAGTGGTGCAGAGGGCAAAGCGGAGAGATTCCTGCACAGAGGATCGGTGCCGACCAAGAGGCTCGTCTGCTCACCTGCCGGGGCGGGCAGGGCTGGGAGCTGAGGCTCCGGCTTCGGAGGTAAGATCCCAGGGAGAGGACTGGGGTTCGCTGCTTGAACACAGCCTGAAGGGGGCTAGTGCGCCACAGCTAGCCAGGAGAGAGTCCAGGAAAAAGTCTGGACCTGCCTAAGAGGCAAGAGAACACTGCTTCAGGGTGCGCGAGGAGAGAGGATTCAGAGCACTGCTTAAACGAGGTCCAGAGACGGGCAGGAGCCGCGGCTATCAGCGCGGACCCCGGAGACGGGCATGAGATGCTAGGGCTGCTGCTGCAGCCAACAAGAAGCCTGTGTGTGAGCACCTACCCTTCTGGGAGCCTGTGCAGCCCTCCACTGCCAGGGTCCCGTGATCCAGGGACAACTTCCCTGGGAGAATGCACGGCGCGCCTCAGGCTGGTGCAACGTCACGCCGGCCTCTGCTGCTGCAGGCTAGCCCCGCATTCTGTACCCCTCCCTCCCCCCCGGCCTGAGTGAGCCAGAGCCCCTTAATCAGCTGCTCCTTTAACCCTGTCCTGTCTGGGTGGGAACAGACGCCCTCAGGTGTGGCCAAATCCAAAGCTGAAACCCGGGAGCTATGCAAATAAAGAAGAGAAAGGGAAATCTCTCCCAGCAGCCTCAAGAGCAGCGGATTAAATCTCCACAATCAACTTGATGTACCCTGCATCTCTGGAATACCTGAATAGGCAATGAATCATCCCAAAATTGAGACCGTGGACTTTGGGAGCAACTGTAGACTTGGGGTTTGCTTTCTGCACCTAATTTTTTCTGGTTTTATGTTTATCTTAGTTTAGTATTTAGAGTTTATTATCATTGGTAGATTTGTTTATTAATTTGGTTGCTCTCTTCCTTTTTATTTATATATATAGATATACCTATTTCTTTCCTTTTTCTCTTTTTGTGAGTGTGTATATGTATGCCTCTTTGTATGATTTTGTCTGTATAGCATTGCTTTCACCATTTGTCCAAGGGTTCTGTCTGTCCATTTTTTTCTTTTTTTTAGTACAGCTTTTAGCACTTGTTATCACTGGTGGATTTGTTTTTTTGTTTCCGTTGCTCTCTTCTTTCTGTCTTTCTTTTTATTGTTTTTAATTTTTTTTATTTTCAATAACTTTTTATTCTAATAACTATTTTTTTTTCTTTCTTTTTTTCTCTCTTTTCTCCCGAGCCATGGGTCTTGGTGCTCCGGCCAGGTGTCAGGCCTGTGCCTCTGAGGTGGGAGAGCTGAGTTCAAGACATTGGTCCACCAGAGACCTCCCAGCTCCATGTAATATCAAATGGCAAAAGCTCTCACAGAAATCTCCATCTCAAAGCTAAGACCCAGCTCCACTCAACAACCAGCAAGCTACAATGCTGCACACCCTAGGCCAAACAACTAGCAAGAGAGGAACACAGCCCCACCCATTAGCAGAGAGGCTACCTAAAATCATAAGGTCACAGACACCCCAAAAACACACCACCGAACGTGGTCCTGCCCACCAGAAGGACAAGATCCAGTTTCATCCACCAGAACACAGGCACCAGTCCCCTCCACCAAGAAGCCTACACAACCCACTGAACAAACTTACCCACTGGGGGCAGACACCAAACAATGGGAACTACAAACCTGCAGCCTGTGAAAAGGCGACCCCAAACACAGTAAGTGAAGCAAAATGAGAAGACACAGAAACACACAGCAGATGAAGGAGCAAAGTAAAAACCCACCAGACCAAACAAATGAAGAGGAAATACACATTCAACCTGAAAAATAATTCACAGTAATGATAGTAAAGATGATCCAAAATCTTGGAAATAGAATGGAGAAAATAAAAGAAACGATTACCAAGGACCTAGAAGAACTAAAGAGCAAACACAATAAATGAAATTAAAAATTCTCTAGAAGGGATCAATAGCAGAATAACTGAGGCAGAAAAACAGATAAGTGACCTAGAATATAAAAGAGTGGAAATAACTACCGCAGAGCAGAATAAAGAAAAAAGAATGAAAAGAATTGAGGACAGTCTTAGAGACCTCCAGGACAGCATTAAAATTGCCAACATTTGAATTATAGGGGTCCAGTAGAAGAAGAGAAAATGAAAGGGACTGAGAAAATACTTGAACAGATTATAGTTGAAAACTTCCCTAATATGGGAAAGGAAGTAGTCAAGTCCAGGAAGCATAGAGAGTCCCATACAGGATAAATCCAAGGAGAAACATGCCAAAGACACATATTAATCAAACTATCAAAAATTAAATACAAAGAAAAAATATTAAAATCAGCAAGGGAAAAACAACAAATAACATACAAGGAAATTCCCATAAGGTTAACAGCTGATCTTTCAGCAGAAACTCTGCAAGCCAGAAGGGACTGGCAGGACATATTTAAAGTGATGAAACGGAAAAACCTACAACCAAAATTACTCTACCCATCAAGGATCTCATTCAGATTTGACAGAGAAATTAAAACCTTTACAGACAAGCAAAAGCTAAGAGAATTAAACACAACCAAACCAGCTTTACAACAAATGCTAAAGGAACTTCTCTAGGCAGAAAAGACAAGAGAAGGAAAAGACCTACAATAACAAACCCAACACAATTAAGAAAATGGTAATAGAAACATACATATCAATAACTACCTCAAATGTAAATAGATTCAATGCTCCAACCAAAAGACATTGAATGGATACAAAAACAAGACCTGTATATATGCTGTCTACAAGAGACCTACTTCAGACATAGGGACACATACAGACTGAAAGTGAGGGGATGGAAAAAGATATTCCATGCAAATGGAAACCAAAAGAAAGCTGGAGTAGCAATTCTCCTATCAGACAAAATAGACTTTAAAATAAAGACTATTACAAGAGACAGAGAAGGACACTACATAATGATCAAGACACCAATCTAAGAGGAAGATATAACACATAAATATTTATGTACCCAACATAAGAGTACCTCAATACATAAGGAAAATGCTAACAGCCATAAAAGGGGAAATCAACAGCAACACTATGATAGTAGGGGACTTTAACATCCCACTTTCATCAATGGACAGATCATCCATAATGAAAATAAATATGGAAACACAAGCTTTAAATGATACATTAAACAAGATGGACTTAATTGATATTTATAGGACATCCCATCCAAAAACAACAGAATACACTTTATTCTCGAGTGCTCATGGAACATTCTCCAGGATAGATCATATCTTAGATCACAAATCAAGCCTTGGTAAATTTAAGAAAATTGAAATCATACCAAGTATCTATTCTGACCACAATGCTATAGGACTAGATATGAATTACAGGAAAAAAATCTGTAAAAAATACAAACACATGGAGGCTAAACAATACACTACTAAATAACCAAGAGATCACTGAAGAAATCAAAGAGGAAATCAAAAAATACCTAGAAACAAATGACAGTGAAAACACAACGACCCAAAACCTATGGGATGCAGCAAAAGCAGTTCTAAGAGGGAAGTTTATAGCAATACAATCCTACCTCAAGAAACAAGAAACATCTCAAATAAACAACCTAACCTTACACTTAAATCAGTTAGAGAAAGAAGAATAAAAAAACCCCAAAGATAGCAGAAGGAAAGAAATAATAAAGATCAGATTAGAAATACATGAAAAAGCAATGAAAGGAACGATAGCAAAGATCAATAAATTAAAAGCTTGTTCTTTCAGAAGATAAACAAAATTGATAAACCATTAGCCAGACTCATCAAGAAAAAAAGGGAGAAAACTCAAAACAATAGAATTAGAAATGAAAAAAGAGAAGTAACAACTTACACTGCAGAAATACAAAGGATCATGAGAGATTACTACAAGCAACTACATTCCAATAAAATGGACAACCTGGAAGAAATGAAGAAATTCTTAGAAAATCACAACCTTCTGAGACTGAGCCAGGAAGACCTAGAAAATAGAAACAGACCAATCACAAGCACTGAAATTGAGACTGTGATTAAAAATCTTCCAACAAACAAAAGCTCAGGACCAGATGGCTTCACAGGTGAATTCTATCAAACATTTAGAGAAGAGCTAACACCTATCCTTCTCAAACTCTTCCAAAATATAGCAGAGAGAGGAACACTCCCAAACTCATTCTACGAGGCCACCATCACCATGATACCAAAACCAGGCAAAGATGTCACAAAGAAAGAAAACTACAGGCCAATATTACTGATGAACAACCATGCAATAATCCTCAAAAAAATACTAACAAACGGACTCCAACAGCACATTACATGGTTGACACACCATGATCAAGTGGGGTTTATCCCAGGTATACAAGGGTTCTTCAATATACACAAATCAATCAATGTGATACACCATATTAACAAACTGAATGAAAAAAGCCATATGTTCACCTTAATAGATGTAGAAGAATCTTTTGGCCAAGTTTACCACCCATTTATGATAAAAACCCTCCAGAAAGTAGGCATAGAGGAACTTACCTCAACATAATAAAGGCCATATATGACAAACCCACAGCCAACATTGTTCTCAATGGTGAAAAACTGAAACCATTTCCTCTAAGATCAGGAGAAAGACAAGGTTGTCCACTCTCACCACTATTATTCAACAGAGTTCTGGAAGTTTTTGCCATGGCAATCAGAGAAGAAAAAGAAATAAAAGGAATCCAAATCAGAAAAGAAGAAGTAAAGTTGTCACTGTTTGCAGATGACATGATAGTATACATAGAGAATCCTAAAGATGCTACCAAAAAACTACTAGAGCTAATCAATGAATTTGGTAAAGTAGCAGGATACAAAATTAGTGCACAAAAATCTCTTGCATTCCTATACACTAATGATGAAAAATCTGAAAGAGAGATTAAGGAAACACTCCCATTTACCATTGAAACAAAAAGAATCAAATACCTAGGAATAAACCTACCTAAGGAGACAAAAGACCTGTATGCAGAAAACTATAATACACTGATGAAAGAAATTAAACATGATACAAACAGATGGAGAGATATACCATGTTCTTGGATTGGAAGAATCAACATTTTGAAAATGACTATACTATACAAACCAGTCTGCAGATTCAATGCAATCCCTATCAAACTACAACTGGCATTTTTCACAGAACTAGAACCAAAAATTTCACAATTTCTATGGAAACACAAGAGACCCCGAATAGCCAAAGCAATCTTGAGAAAGAAAAACATATCTGGAGGAATCAGGCTCCCAGACTTCAGACTACAGTACAAATGCTAAAGTAACCAAGACAGTATGGTAGTGGCACAAAAAAAGAAATATAGATCAATGGAACAGGATAGAAAGCCCAGATAGCACATACTGTCAGCTTATTTTTGATAAAGGAGGCAAGAATATACAATGGGGGAAAGACAGCCTCTTCAATAACTGGTGCTGGGAAAACTGGACAGCTACATGTAAAAGAATGACATTAGAATACTCCCTAACACCATACACAAGAGTAAACTCAAAACAGATTAAAGACCTAAATATAAGACCAGACACTGTAAAACTCTTAAAGGAAAACATAGGCAGAACACTCTATGACATAAATCACAGCAAGATCCTTTTTGACCCACCTCCTAGAGAAATGGAAATAAAAACAAAAATAAACAAATGGGACCTAATGAAACTTAAAAGCTTTTGCATAGCAAAGGAAACCATAAACAAGATGAAAAGACAACCCTCAGAATGGGAGAAAGTATTTGCAAATGAAGCAACTGACAAAGGATTAATCTCCAAAATTTACAAGCAGTTCATGCAGCTCAATATTAAAAAAATAAACAACCCAATCCAAAAATGGGCAGAAGACCTAAACAGACTTTTCTTCAAAGAGGATATACAGTTTGCCAACAAACACATGAAAGAATGCTCAACCTCACTAATCATTAGAGAAATGCAAATCAAAACTTCAATGAGGCGTCACCTCACACCAGTCAGAATGGCCATCATCAAAAAGTCTACATGCAATAAATGTTGGAGAGGGTGTGGAGAAATGGGAACCCTCTTGCACTGTTGATGGGTATGTAAACTGATACAGCCACTATGGAGAACAGTATGGAGGTTCCTTAAAAAACTAAAAATAGAACTACCATATGACCCATCAATCCCACTACTGGGCATATACTCCGAGAAAACCATAATTCAAAAAGAGTCATTTACCACCATTTTTTTTGCAGCTCTATTTACAGTAGTCAGGACATGGAAGCAACCTAAGTGTCCATCAACAACTGAATGGGTAAAGAAGATGTGGCACATATATACAATGGAATATTACTCAGCAATAAAAAGAAACGAAATTGAATTATTCGTAGTGAGGTGGATGGACCTAGAGTCTATCATGCTGAGTGAAATAAGTCAGAAAGAGAAAAACAAATACTGTATACTAACACATATATATGGAATCTAATTAAAAAAACAAAAAATGGTTCTGAAGGACCTAGGGGCAGGACAGGAATAAAGACGCAGACATAGAGAATGGGCTTGAGGACACGGAGTAGGGGAAGGGTAAGCTGGGACCAAATAAGAGAGTGCCATGGACATATATACACTACCAAATGTAAAATAGATAGCTAGTGGGAAGCAGCCACATAGCACAGGGAGATCAACTTGGTGCTTTGTGACCACCTAGAGGCATGGGATAAGGAGGGTGGGAGGGAGATGAAAGAAGGAGGAGATATGGGGATATATGTATATGTATAGCTGATTCATTTTGTTATAAAGCAGAAACTAACACACCATTATAAAGCAATTATACTCCAGTAAAAATGTTTAAAAAAATATGCAGAAGGAAAGGAAGCCATGGCTCTCATAACATGTACATACAATCTGTGCATGAAACTACTATACATACATAGATTTCATGCCAAGAGAATCTCAGTAGTTTCTAGTAATCTCCCGTTCGTCAAATCTCCCTACTCAGCAGTCTGATTGGAAACCAACTATCCTGAGGCAGTTGCTTAGTGGAGAAAAATTTACAGTTGGTCTTCTTGTTCAAATTAGGGTCAAATAAAATATGAGAACCTTATGTGGTGGCAGGGAGGGATAGTTTAAAGCCCCTCATGGAACTGACTTTGGGTGAGAGATGAGCAGGTGATGAGTGTCATCAATGATTCTCTATTAGAACAGGTACAGCAGGTACAAATAATTCCATTACTGAGTCAAAAACAAAAAGGGCTGTCACTTTTCATGGTTAGAGCCTGCATGTCCCAGCAGAAAGTATGTATTCTTTGGCCCGGGCTCTGCCACATGACAGCTACATTATTTTGTGACAATTCAACCTTTGTGAGGCAAATTCTTCTCATCCATAAAATGGGTTAATAATAGCAACATTTGGGGATGATTTTGTATGTAATGTAACTCTGTAGCTTAGGATGATGCTAGAATACTGCCAGTGCTTGATACTTCATACCGCAAGCATCCGCAGGTTTCCTTTAGCCTCTCATGTTGCTGGTTTACCAGCTCCCACCTACTCAGTAGCAGTGCCAGCCCCACCACACTGCAAGTCCCCCACAGTTATTTGTGTGTCGCCACAGTGTGACCCACAATTTGCTCCTGTTCTTCTATCCTTCTTTGAAGCCACCTCATGCATCTCTTTGAGAGAGGTGCCCTTCTCTATGGCCCAGCTCCTGGTGCCCTCTGGGAGGACTCAGCTCTGACCCAAGTCCCATCAGAGACCTCAGAAGGCTAGTGCTGTGCCATGGATGAGGGCAGAAAGGAGAAGATGGCTGTTTTCCTTTTTCATCTGGACCTTGAGGCAGCCCTGGATGCGATCCTCCTGAAAACAGACCTATCTGCTTCCTCTGCTTCACTCTCAGGATAACCCTGACCTTGGAATCATGCTCAGAAATCAACCTTGCTTGCTGGCCTGTCTCTGTCTCTTCCATCTGTCTCCAGCAGTGCGCTAATTGCTGTCCAGGCATTGTCTCATCCTCACAAGAAGCTTGTAAGATTGACAGATGAAGATGGGGACTCAGAATATCATCCTCTCTCCTCTTCTATCTCCTATAAATAAATACTTGGGGTATCACCACCCTCAGATGCCCCCATTAAGATGAGTCTAAAACATATTGCAAGTGGTAGCAATGGTTATTTTTTTTTTTTTTTTTTT
>NW_020185339.1:32982609-33061788 GCF_003031525.2 Neophocaena asiaeorientalis asiaeorientalis | reverse complement strand
CGGCAGGCGGACTCTCAACCACTGCGCCACCAGGAAAGCCCGGTTATTATTTTTTTAAAGACTTTTTTGATGTGAACCACTTTTAAAGTCTTTATTGAATTTGTTACAATATTGCTTCTGTTTTATGTTTTTGGGTTTTTGGCGGCGAGGCATGTGCGGATATTAGCTCCCTGACCAGGGATTGAACTCACACCCCCTGCACCGGAAGGTGCAGTCTTAACCACTGGCCCACCTGGGAAGTCCCAGCAATGATTATTATTATCATTCCATTCTAAGTCAAGGTCAAAGTTTATGCTGATTCAACGAGTCTGCAGAAATATGCAGAGTAGGAACTGAACTACAGAAATCAGAGTACCAGGGAGAGTATGGGGATAGGGAGTTAGAAGACTAAGGAAGACAGTTTTGAAAACCAAAATCTGGTCATTATAAAAAATAACATATAAGGGGAGAATCTAAGAGAATTTACGTATCATCTCTTTTATTAGTTCTCTTTGTTTTTAATTTATTAGATGGCATAAGACACTTCTCTCACACTTTCCCCCCAAATCCCTGCCTTGATCCCTTCTTTAAAAAACTAAAAGCACAAGTAATGCCATCTTCTAGATGAAGAGCAAGACTTTCTCTTCTCTTTCCCCTACTTTCCATTTCCTTAATTCATCTTTCTATCTCCAAGTACAGGTGGGAAATAATTGAGGAACAATTTTGGGCGGAATGAAATTTTGATCCCAGTCTACAAGAAATCTCTAGAGATTACTTTCAAACTAAAATTGATTTCATACCCAGTAGAAAGCTTTCATTTCATGAAATGAAAAGCTAAATGATAACAGTCTAAGAACATCTTTCCAAAAGAAGGCACCCTTAGTACACTTGCCCAATTACTACCAAGAAGTATTCTCTTCCTTTTTTTTTTAACTTTTTTTAAAAAATTGAAGTGTAGTTGATTTACAATGTTGTATCAGTTTCAGGTGTACAGAAAAGTGATTCAGATATATACATAGAAAGAGATACAGATATAGGTATTCTTTTTCAGGTTCTTTTCCATCATAGGTTATTACAAGGTAATGAATATAGTTCCCTGTGCTATACAGTACGTCATTATTGTGTATCTATTTTATATAGATAATAGTGTGTATCTGTTAATCCTAAACTCCTACTTACACCAAGAAATAAGAGAGAGAATTTCTCTATTGATCACGCTCTGTGTTTTTTATCCAGGCCTAGTGAAATATATTCTCTGGTTACCATTGCCAAGCATAAATTTTTTATGGCAGATGTCAGTTATATTTTAGTAAAAGACTAAATTCATTTTCAATTCTCTTGCAAGAGTCTTTCAAGTAATATAGAAAGAACAAGATATTATCAGTGGGGGGAAAAAAAACAAAATCAAATGCACTTTAATAAAATGCAATCGTTCACAAGTATTATTACCGATCCACTTCCTACTAATATTTTAGATCAAAATGTTCCAAATTCATTCGGCTCCAATGCTTTGGGTTTTCTGAATTTCCAAAATTACACGTCTATTTGCTGCTGAAATCTGGAAAACCAAGAGAGGCAAGACCAACAAGAAATTTGCGTACACACCAATAGAAAGGGATGCTATTGCATCATTTTCTTCTTACATATTTATTTCTTATTAGTGGTTTAAAGTGATCCATTGATCAAGAAATTAATAGACATTGAAAAGTTTCCTGGTTACCACCACTCACATACTCGCCTTTCCTTTAAGGTCTATTCTGCCTTAATCAGAATTTTTACCAAAGAGGGGAGTGGAATGACATGGAAACTCCTAAAATGTTCAGGCACACTATTATCAGTACACCTCTATTAGCTGCATATATAGAAATCTTGGGAAAAAATAAGTTTTTTTTTATTGAGATAGCAGATTGAAATCTTAAATTAATATTTTGTTTTTTTTCATATCCAAGTTTTTAAAAAAATATTCTTTAAGTATAGGACTGTTAATTAGTGATCATTTCATTACTAGAAATAAAAATATGGATTCAGCTTAAAGGTTGCTTCATTATTTAGTGTATTTCTTCTTCACATGCTAGTTATGAACTTTAATTTGGTACCTCTCTCCAAAAATCAAGAGCAGATGAGACACCTAAAAATATCTTCATTTGCATCTATTTTCCTTCCTTATGAGAAAGAGAGTCATCCCACCTGATTTTGCCTTGACAACAAGGAAATAACTAATGACAATTTGGGAATTAATTCACTGTTCATCTCGCAAGCTAGTATGTCAGGCCCTCCATCGTTTGGTTCAAATTGATACTAAATTGCAAGAGGGTAGGACAGGAGTCTTTGGCATTTTTCCATTCCATATAGTTGCTAGCAGAGATGATTAATAAAGCTCCCTTGATGTGAATTAAGGAACTCGGTTAAGTGAATTAGATCCTATTTACTCTGTCTTCTTACACAAATATGCTGTTATAAGGTTCTTATTTTTTTAAGTAGTGGAACAAAATATAATTAAATTACCCCATATTTTTAAAATATGGATCACTTCCTTCCTATAAAAATTTAAGACCAGGTCTCCAGAAAGAAAGACAGAAACATGTATTGATGCACATCAAATCTGCATTGGTTTCTTATTATCACATTAAAGAGACAATCTAAGGATATAAGTTATGACTTAATTTTGATTTTGTTTGCATACCACTACCTAATGTACATAAAACAACCATCACAGAACAAAACAGATACACCCAACAGCTAGCTGCATTTAAATGATTTTAAAATAGGTGCTTATAAAAAGTCAATTTTTGGTGTTTAGCTGCTTAGGAATGAAACAAATCACAGATATGTTTTCATGTTGATTTTCTCTGGCAGGACTGGGAATTCCCACATTTCATGGGAGACGTCGATGTAAATCTTCCCGGTTTGCACACGCCTCACATGCAGTTCAAGATTCCTTTCTTCCAGAAGATCTTCAAGGAGGAATATCGTATTCACATAACAGGTATAATTTTGAACACAATTTGATTGTCTCCTAGTTAGAGTCATGCTGGCTGCTATAAAAGGCAAAGCAAATGGTAACATTTTAGAGGCATACAGGAATATGGTTTTATTTTACTCACGTAACAGTGCGAGGCGGTTCCAGATCAGCAAGGGGCTGTGGACCATCATTCTGGGACTTAGATTCCTGGTGACTTTAACAATTTCAACTTCAGCATCCACTGGGCAAATGGGAATAATGAGAATGGGGAAAATGACTAAGAGGGTTTGCCTGTTTCTTAACTCCCTGGCCTGGAAATAAAACATGTCACCTCCATGCACATTCCATGGGGAATAACTAGTGAGATAGCCCCACGTAGAGTTGAGGAGAGCAGAGAGATATGGTCCCCCATTGGGCAGTCACTTGTGATGTCATGTCTCATGTTCTAGCCTAGGAGTATCAGAGATGAGTCATATCTTTGTTATGGAATGTTTGCTATCTCTGCCACACTCCATAGACCACTACACCTCAGTTTTGTTCATTAAGTGGGTTTCTTTTTCACAACATACAGCTCAGTATATTTTTTTGTCGTGAATACTCTTTATGCTTTGTTCTTCATTTGCTTCTGAGATCAAAACAGTGGTACCCTAGAGCTCCAATCAGACCATGTGCCTTTAGGGAGTTGGGCCACTTCTCATTTGATTGAGTAAAACTTATTGCTGTGGCAGGGCTCATGTTTGTCTCAGGCGATTCTCTTGTGGATCCTCAGATTATTCCATTTTCAGATGTGTCCTGCTCTTGAAGTAGCTCGAATATGATTTATTATAATCTTCTTCCATGACAACTCAGTCATTCTCATCTAAACAAGGCTTCCCAGAGCTTCGTTTTATACCACTTTTTCTCTTTATAACAAGAAGCAGTCAGCTGAATGTTCACAAAGAAAGAATGGCATTGGTTCTCAAGCTGTTCAAATGCAGGTAATGAATGTGTGTGTGTTTTAAGGACAATGGCCTAGGATCCCACACCTGCTATAATAAAAACTGCTGAAGAAATCTGTGCTTACACGACCGTCTGTGCTGCCGAATAAAAATAGCCTGAGCACAGAAAACGTGAACATCTGAGTACTGCAAAAAACCTTTGCTCAACTTGAAGGCTGTTTTTTGCTTTGAGCATGAGGCAACCTCCCTAAATTGGAGAATGAGCTCATGAATAGGGAAGATGCAGCAGGTTTCTTTTCTATTCAAAATGATTGAGGCTCTTCTATTAAATTCACTGGGTAAATCAATCAATTTGAGTTCAGGTCACATAGTGTGGTTTCAGAGTCCCCACTTAATCTCTGCAGCATGCTACCCTCTCCGACTTCTAAAACAGCTATGACACACGTGGTATCATCATATCCCTTTGGGTGGGCTTTTGACGGGACCATCTGTTCTTGCTATCAGCTCTTGTCTCAGACCATCATGGCACTAATATTGTCTCTGACTGAATATCAGAAGCCTTATCAAAAATATATTGTTTGAGTGCAGAATATCAGGTTTAAAAAAGGGGGTAATAGAGGAAGACTCAGAAAATCCACCAACCAGAAAGAAAAATAAAGCTGTTAAAATATTTAATTTCGGGTGCTTTTGCATGGCTTTGTCATATATGCTGCCATTTATAGACAGGGGCAGGGGTAGGTTTCGTGGTTCCCAAAGCTTACACAATTTGGAATGCTTTACTTAAGAATATGAATACAAAATTACAACTAAAACTTGTATTCAGTGTCTGGGAAGGGAGCCAGGCACACAGGAATCTCTGATGATTCAGCATCATTACTTTCAAGGTAAAGCCTCCTGTGCCTTTGAACTAAAACATTCATCCCACCAAGTATTATTTTCTAAAAATGTAAAAGGAGGAAAGGCTAGCTAAGTTTTTGCAATAGAGACTTCACATTAATAAAGTTTTCCAGAAGATGGAAATATATTATAATTAAGGCTTTGGGGTAGTATTTGCCAAATTATGCTGATTATCATATCATCCAGGAATTTTATAAATATACAGATTGTTGGGCCCCATTTCTAGTGGTCCCAACCCAGTAGGTCTGGGCAAAGGCCAAGGAATGGGACTTTTGTAAAGCTGCCCTGGGTGATGCTGACCGTTGAGAACTGCTCCTTTCTGATTGAGAAGACACCGGTGCGGTCAGACTGTCTCCCTGAGAAGAGCCATGCAAATGATTGGGTATCTGGACCTACTAGGAAGGCTTTCGAGGATTCTGGCGCTTAAATTCAAAATAAGATAGGATACATGTGGGCTTTGGGGTGAAGGGCTCCACCATAAACTATTTAAATCCAGTTTGTGGTAAGATGGTCATGTGCTTCCCCAGATCCAAGATAAAAATTTCTAGGAAAATGGTGACAGGTTTGGAGGCTGAAAAAAGAACTTTCCCCTCTTGTTTTGTTCTGTTGCTCTCTTTGTTCTGTGAATTGGTGAAGAGGTTGCTGAAGCCACCCTGGAGCATCACCCATCTCCCCTGAAAGGCCTTTGACTTTATCTGATGTTGTAAGATAGTTGTTTCTGGGCAAACCCAGGCAAAACCCCCCAAACACAGTGCTACATGTTGTATTTTAACATGCTCAATCGTTAGTAGCCCACAAATTTCCAAGTGAACTACAAACGCTAGCTTGATAGGTTCCTTCAAGTTCTGCTTCTTTTCGTAAAGAGACCCTAATGCTTTCCTTGTTTAGCAAATCACCCCTGGGAGTATTAAGTGTGAAACCCTCTATATCCATCTATGTTTCTCAAACTTTATGTGTATGAGAATCACCTGGAGAGCTTGTATAAAAGATCAATCAGCCACACACCCAGAGTCAGATGCCTGAGGTAGGAGGTGGAGCCTAGAATCTGCCATCCTCTGAAGCACCACCAATGCTGCCTACGCAGGCAGCCAGAGAACCACACTTTGAGAAGCACTGCTACTGAGAAACATTTTCTATAGTTAGAATTCCTCTCATCTCAGCTTTTATTTATTTTCTATGCACTTCTTAAAACAAAAGCCAAGGGGCAGAATGCAAATTCAATAGAAATGGGGTAGCCAGTGAGAAAGGCATATGGTAGGGGCCTGACAGGAGCTAGAAAGTTCAGAGCTGGGACCAACAGACGAGGTCCCAAAGCAGAGCATGACCAGAGAAAAGGTCCAGAAGAAGCTGGAGCCAGGGCTAGGAAGGGATCCTGCAGACCTCCAGATAGCTCTGTCTATTGCTTTCTCTGTCTGTGTTTGTTCTGCACCAGAAGAGCCTCGACAAGGCTGGCTGGGGTTCTCCCAGGGTCAAGGATGCCTTGATGGCCTCAACTATTATTTCTCTGTGATCTAGAAAAGATGTTCAGTGCATGCTGAGGCAATGGAATGTAAAGACTTGGTGCATAGTTTCCAGCCCTGCTACTAACTGGTGGCAGGGCCCTTGTCAAGCTCTTTAACCTCTTAGAGGTTCAGTTTTCTCATCTGTTAAATGGGGACAGTAATGGTACTTATCCCATAGGATTGCAGTGAGAATGAAATTAATTAATATGTACAAGGCACTTAAAACACTGCCTGCCGTGAAGTAAGCATTCAATACGTTCTCAGTATTTTTACCTAAAGCTTTTCCTTTCATCCCTCCAGAATCTGGCTTTCCTATTTAATTCACAAACATTAGGTAGCCTGAGAGAGGGCTCTCAAATTACTTTTCCACTATTCTGAGTCCTTTCCTGTTATTTACTGTGCTGAGTCCTCGAGAAAGAGAAATCTAAGAATGAAAATTAAAAAATCTCTCTCCCAATGAAATGCTCTGTATGTAGACGGTTATCTGACACTGATGAGTTCCCATTGACATTCTAAAAGCCTTTATGATTTGAGTATTTTTTAATCCTAGTTCCTAGCTAGTTTTATTTATGCATGTCAGAAATAACTTGAATTGTTTCATCTGTTTAGCTCATCTGGATCCCCCTTGACAGATGGTTTGCTGCAGTATGTATGAGCTTTCAGTTTATAAGCTGGGCTACAGCTTATAAAAAATAAATCATCTCTATCCAAGGGTGTGTTAAAATATTTTTTTCTGGGAATTTTGACTTCAGTAATAAAGGGGCTAAATGTAACGTGATTCAGTCACATTGGTGCTTTTAGCCCAAGTCCATTGTTCTTCTCCTAAAAGTAAGTGCTAAATGCAACTGTGTAATTATCTCTTTTGCCCTCTTCCCTTTTACCTATAAGGTGAGTGCAAAGATGGATTCAAAATGTGATGCACTAAGTCTCAAGAGAGGAATGGCCTCTCAATTTAGTCTTGGAAGCTTCTATGAGTCCTATTAATGCCAATCCCGGTGGAAGCTCTGCCATCTGTCATCCCAGCCAGACAAAGGAAGTGTCCCATTGGTGGCCATCATCTGAGTAAATTAGGAGAGGGTTGGGGGAAAGGCCAGAAGGAAGGCCTGTGCATCTGTGAGGAGAGAATTCACACTGCTGGCACGATGATTCCCATGGGAAGCCTTTCGGCAAAAATGGAAAATGTAGAAGTAAACAAGCCTCTGTAGGTCTGTGTTCTATTTCAGTTTCCTGAGATGCGTGAGGGCACAGGTGCTTTACAATGGTGAGAATGTGGAAAATAATGCTGAAAACCCCTTCATTTTATTTCCATAGGTGCCTGATTTCTGGCAAATGAGCTCCCAAAGATTGTTTTTTAAAGAGCTCTCCTGTGTCAAACAGATCATGGAAAGTGCTGGCGAGGGCAGGCCAGGGGTCCATCCAGCAGAATATTTTGTCTGGCAAAGTTAGCAAGGGACTTGTTATAGGGAAATACAATGCATCCCCTTCACCATGACAGTCCCCAGTGATCGTGAATTTATCCAAAGTACACAAGGATCTCTTGCTATTCTCTCAGTTATGAACTTTCCTAAACCTTTCCTGAAGCAATTTCCATTTTCAACACATTTGTGAAGCTCTAGGAGTTTACTATGTAAGTAAACTATGTTTACTTCTACACAAAGCAGCAATCCCTTTTATTTGTCCCAAACTCATCTTTTTCAAGGCCATGGTTGCTTTGCCCACTGCCTGTCAGTCCTTGCTGTCCCTAAGCTGGTCTGTCCTGTCCACGCTGAGATATTCTGGGTTCACTTATGCATAGATGAGGATTTTTGTCATAAAACTCAAGTGATTTTCAGGAATTTGTCTTTACATCCAGAAGAAAGACTTGAAATATATAATTAATATAATCTTTGAGACGAATGTTTTGTTTTTCCCAATTTTCCAGATTTTATCTTATTTTTATCTTAATTTTATTTTATTTTAGCAGTATCCTGGAATTCACCAGATCATGGCGACACGTGTATTTGACTTGAAAGACTAGAACTTCACTCCTCGAAATTTTTCTGGACACAGTATCTCAGACATTTACCTAATGATTAGTGGACATTTTTTGAGTTAACATGTGTCTAAAGCTAAGCTAAGATCTAGGGAATACGGAAATGAGTGGCACAGTTCCCAATCTCAAGAAAGTCAGAGTTTGAGGGTCATCTAATTCACTACAACTGCATGGCCCTTTCTTTCACATTTTATCATCACAAGTTTCTACCTCTATTCATCATATTGGATTATGTCCTAAAGGTGTAGTAGTCCACTTACGGAAATGACAATGACAAGAGAGGTACTTTGAGACGCTATATTCATTTGCTTTTAAGTCTTAAGGAGATAATTTATTAACTCAAGTTAACTCTCATTAGTTCATCAATTATTTAGTCATTATCTTCAATTTGCTAAATGGTCTCCTCATGGCCCAAGCACTTAATGTGGTTTCTAGATATCCCTAAAATACCTAGGGGGGCATAAAGAGATGCTAACTCAGTAAGCACTGTTTTCACTGATCATGTCTGGAGTGAGAGGACATTGAATACGGCCAAGAAGCCTGTTACAGCAAACTGTTATTTATTTAATTATCCGAACGTTGTCTTCTTCAAGGCCATGGTTTCCTGCTATCCCATAATGGATACTAAATGGCTCTGTGGAGCGTGACCACTGGACGCAAGAGTCTGGCTTAGCGGTGACACCCACTTGGTATAGAGGGTGCTCACAGCACAGCTCAACCTCAATGCTGACTGGCAACCCTACTGGGTAAAAGATTTTACAAAATATTATAATTGCATATTTGAATCATGAAAGGTTCATTATATGGTGGAAATATCATCACTTATAGCTTTTTTCCTTAGTTGAAAAAATAGCACTTTCCCCCAAACTGTTGTCATTTCCTATGCTGAGTGAGGGTGATATTTAATGAAGAATTCTTTTAAAATTAACTAGCCCAGGATTCTATAAACTCCCACAAAGTAAAATGATAAAACTACCACTGTAATATCATTTTTAACAATCAGTAAGATTCATTAAAAGCACAAAACACAAGAAAGAGGTAATCCCACCAACACCATGCAGGGATTTCTCATTAAAGGCGACAATGAGGTATTTCGAGAAGGAGATTAATAGAAATAATGTATGGATTATTACCCTTCCTCCTTGCTGATTACATTATGCTATGTAGTTGAAACAGCAGGGGAAAATGCAAAATCTCTCATGTGATAAATGCCAAAATACCAAGCCTCTTGTTATGGTTGATTGTCGGTTCACAACACCACACATGGAAAAATGACAGTAGAAGCACTTCTAGTCTTTTTTTTTTTTTTGCGGTACGCGGGCCTCTCACTGTTGTGGCCTTTCCCGTTGTGGAGCACAGGCTCTGGACGCGCAGGCTCAGTGGCCATGGCTCACGGGCCCAGCCGCTCCACGGCATGTGGGATCTTCCGGGACCAGGGCACGAACCTGTGTCCCCTGCATTGGCAGGCGGACTCTCAACCACTGCACCACCAGGGAAGCCCTTTTTTTTTTTGAGTCTTTTGTTTTTTGTGTCTTATACCTTGTCATGTGTGTCATTTCAGGGACTCAAAATTATCTTTTTATGGCAAACTGTTTCTCAGAATATACAATCTTTTTTTTAAGGAAGGCTTTCTGCATCTGAAAATTGTGTATTGCACCTTTTTTGCTCTAGTGGTGAGAATTTTCTGGTCCATCATAAAACACTGAGGTTTAGGTGATGTTTATTTCACAGAATCATCAAAGAGACTTTTAGGACAGGGAAGAAATCTCAAGGATTATATGGCTCAACTCCTTCACTTTATAGACAAGAACACTAAGGTTGAGTTGTCTCACCTGATTTTGCTTTCTAGTTTGCTGCATCTCAGAAAACTGGTTTTTAAAGAGGAGAGAGTATTACCAAAGTAATAAAACACTGTATAGGAAAATGGAAGAATGGATGATAGAGAAAGATAAACATCCTTCCTTCTACAAATGGATAAATGGACCAGAATTTATGTCAGGTGGGCAGGAAACAAACAAAAAGTAAGAAGAGCCATTTCTTCTATATTTTCAGCTGTTCCAAGTTTCGACTGAGTGGCTACAGCAGTGGGGGGAAGGACAATGCTACCTTCACAGAGGAGAAAAGGAAATAAATCAATAGGGATCCTGCTTCAGTTGATTCTCTCCTCTCTGCACTTCCCCACCTCCCAACACGATCTGTCTGCAGAGGAGGGGAAGAACCTATCTGCTTCCAAATTTGTGTGTATAAAAGACCTTGTCTCTGGACCAATACTACTGCAAGCTGTAGACAAATTACAGTTGCTAAGGATTTTTAACAAGTTAAATATGGTGATTCAGAAAGCATATTTACATATAACTACACACTAGATCCTCTTGGATAATTAGTCCAGTGATATCTACCCAGTAATGTCAGTGCTTAGTAATTTATTCTGTTTTATCCAAACTGAAACATTTAGGATATATCTTTGTTACAAATCCTTACACACTCTTCTCTCTCTCTTTTCTATCACTAAGATCTTGTATTAACTGGATTGAAGAAGTAGAAGGAAGAACTGGCAGAAATAATGTTACCCTACATTTTTGGCAAACAATACATTTCAGAGAACATTTAAATATAACCTCTCATTTTATCCTCACAATAATCCTTTGAAGTGGTTATGTTGGTATTATTCTCCATTTCATAGAACAAAAAGTTGAATAGTTAATAAGTAGAAGGATTTGGGGGAAGAGGACAGAATCATAGAACTGGGAGGCATCTAGTTCTGTTTCCTCAATTTGAAAATAAAATTGCTGAGATCTGGAGAGGTTAAACAAGTTACCCAAGGTTGTATTATTTAAGATGAGTATTAGATCTCCATCTGCTTGTGTCCAGCCTGCAGTTTTTGTCACTATGGTACTCTCTCTCACAAATCAGTAAAGATGTGTTAGAGCAGGGTGATGGTATCCCTGTCAGGCAACACATTCTTAATGCATGTCTCCTTCATCCTATCTAAATATTCAGACACCAGGTCATGTGAGAAGCAGCATAACGTGATCCTTTAGTGTGACAGTTTAATGGTCAAACTGACCCAGCACCATTCATCTTGGGTAGAGAAAATAATTTGAAAAAATGGAAAAAATCCCCTTCTATCCTCAGGGTTCCTTCAGTTTGATCGCTGTACATTCACTACCACTTTTATTCTCTGCTTTTATTTTTTCCTTTGACTATTAAACATTCCCTGAGCATCTTCTCCCCACCAGGAAAGCACCCTTCTCCAAGCTCCGTGAGCATTCCTCTTTTTCCTCGCTGATTCCATGATGCTGCTAATGTTCCGTTTCTGACGTCATTACCCTGGAAACAGTCCTTTATGAAGGACTGCTCTGTTCATGAGTGTATAAAAGTGACCAAGAGAGGGTACACATTTTTCCAAGGGACCTTTATGAGTCAAGAAGGTGATGGTCAGTCACACAAGTCCAAGGACCTCTTCCCCTCACCATCCAGTCTGGCTTCATAACCCATGTAGGTTACAACAAGGGAATAAGTATGGATCTTCTTCAACAGAGAAGTATCCAAAGCCCCTCTCCCAACTGCTTCTATCACAGAAGCTACAAATTAGTGCCTCCGAGATACTGAAGGATAATCCCTGAACTTTTATATATCACCTGTCTCTCATTCTGGTTGGCCTTTTTTTCCTATGACAGTCTCCATTCTTTCCCTTCTCTCTCCCCTCAGGCCCTCTCTTCCACATTACCTGATCTTTTTCTGTATGTTATTCTATCTGCAGCAAAAAAAAAACACATACTAGAAAGAAACATAACATTTTCCAAACCGTTCCCTGTCTTGCTTTTCTTTCTGGGACCATATGAATTGCTATTTCCTGCAAAATCTTTTCTGCAGAATTTAGCCCTCAGTTTTTATTCCGTTTTCTCAACATCTGCAGAATTAATGGTTTGTATCACTCCTTTGGCACCTCTTAAATGTGGCCTCTTATTATTATTTATCTGTTGATGTCTCTTTCCTATTTCCCCCATAAGATGATGAGTTCCTTCCTAGAAGGCAGTAGCATATGTCTTCAGCATCTACTAAGGTACCCTCCACAGAGTCTATTCTGAGCACAATAAATGTTTGGCAATGACACTCACCTTTGTATTTGAATTTCTCTGGCTTGAGCTTTCTTAATTTGTTTTATGGTTGATTCTGTTTTCGTTTTGAAGATTCAAGAGGGCAGGAGTGGTTTGAACTTAACAGTACCAGATGTTATAAACATTTTATCATATCTGGAAAAGTTTCCAATGTTCTATCTTACTTTGCAGTTTGGGTGTGCCAAATAAATCATTCAGGCAAGAGCTTCCATTACAAATATTATAAACCCTGTATAGTTGAATGATTTCAGGACAGGCAGAGTTATAATTTCCCTTCATATGATTTATATAACTTCTCTTCATAGAGAAGAAGTTGCACCTTCCCATGCAAATGAAGACATTATCATGACTTAGGCAAGGCTTTGATGATAATAATAGTAACAATTACTGAGTTCCTATTATGTACCAGGCATTGTGCTTAGTATCTAATAATCTCATGAAATGCTAACAGCTTAATAAGTACTGTTATTTTCTGCTTGTAAAGCAATTGGAGTTTAGAGAATTTAAACAACTAACCCAAGGTCACATAGCTAGTAGGTTTGGGAGCCAGCCCCGGATTAAAGTTCTTCAACCTTGCATATAATAGGAGATTGAAAATGTGTAATGATGATGATAAAATACTTTCTTAAACTCTTTACAAAGTTATATTTTTATAGAGCTATGTGTTCTATTGGAGTACATATTTAAAAATACATTTTTACCAATCTTAGTTTAAGAAGTTTGCCCAAGATCCTATCTCTCATGTGAAGCAGTAACTTAATAATGTTCACTGTCACTATTTTTAAATACAAAATAAAATAATTTTGACATAACACATATAATTATAACTAAAACTTTTAGAACCTGTTATAAATATCACATAATTTTGCAAAACTATGAGCTGAGTATTACTATATTATTATGACACACTAAAACTTGGAATAAATTATAATAAAAATTATAATGGAATCTAGTATCCCTTGAAATTTTTTCAACATTCTTTCCATTTAAAGATGCAAAGATTTCACTAGGTAGTATGTCTCTAAATAATACCTTATTTATGTAAGATTTTTAAATACTACAAAGAAGTCATAATAATTACAGTCTCTCCAAATCATGTCTTCTACAGCTATGGTTATATTTATATGTCTGATAAATGGATTCTGTTCAATGAGAATTTGATGCAATTATTTTTAAAGTCTTGAAATGAATGCTCAAGGATTATTGATCTGAATCACATCAACTAATGGTTTAATCAACAGGTCACCTACAAAGAGTAATGTGAATTCAATTGATATACTGCTGTGCTTGCACTGCAAAATGATTTCTTTCTTTCCCTGGCTTAATTATAAAACTGTAAGAGATAGTCAATCATACGTTGGACTTTTCTTAAGAATTTCATCAGAACTTTGTTTTTAAACCTTAATTAAATTGTTCTATAGAATAACCTACATGGAACCAAATTTGAGTATAACTGTGGTGCCTTAAAAACCAGGAGACTTAATCTAGAAAGTGTAGTTACCATAAATTACTGGCTCTGGGATCTACAGTTACATTTTCACATGCCTAGAATCCATTTAGGAAATCCCCATTGCCAATTCACTTAATGGCAGCATAACACTCTCAAAAAAATTTTAGCAGGTCTAAAATATTAACAATTTATGCTATAATACCAGTATCTCCATTTTGTAGGAGAAAACTCTATTGCAGTTTTATAGGTCTTTGACTAATATGCAGTATTTCTTTTTTAATGCAGGTAAATGGTTTAACTATGGGATTATCTTTCTCGTCTTGATTTTGGATCTTAATATGTGGAAGAATCAGATTTTTTATAAGCCTCATGAATATGGACAGTATATTGGCCCAGGGCAGAAGATATATACAGTGAAAGACTCAGAGAGTCTAAAGGATTTGAACAGAACCAAGCTATCCTGGGAATGGCGGTCCAATCACACCAACCCTCAGACTAATAAAACCTATGTTGAGGGAGACATGTTCTTACACAGCAGGTTCATAGGGGCAAGCCTTGATGTCAAGTGTCTGGCTTTTGTGCCAAGTCTGATAGCTTTTGTGTGGTTTGGATTCTTCATTTGGTTCTTTGGACGGTTTTTGAAAAATGAGCAAGGCATGGAGAATCAAGACAATACTTACACACGCATGAAAAGAAAATCCCCATCAGAACAAAGCAAGGACATGGGAATCACGCGAGAAAACACCCAGGCCTCAGTGGAAGACCCGCTGAATGACCCCCCCTTGGTGTGCATCAGGTCTGACTTCAATGAGATTGTCTACAAGTCTTCCCACCTAACGTCAGAGAACTTGAGCTCGCACTTAAATGAATCGACCAGCGCCACGGGGGGAGGCGACCCAGATCCAACGACTTCTAAAAGTACACCAACGAACTAGAACCGATTATTGGGGGATAGCACAAAGAGCAACCCTGGGTGTAACTTTCAAAAGTTAGTCT
The DNA here is from genome assembly GCF_003031525.2 of Neophocaena asiaeorientalis asiaeorientalis. Taxonomy (NCBI): domain Eukaryota; kingdom Metazoa; phylum Chordata; class Mammalia; order Artiodactyla; family Phocoenidae; genus Neophocaena; species Neophocaena asiaeorientalis. The sequence goes on along the minus strand of NW_020185339.1, from coordinate 33,046,911 downwards.
TTCCTTTTGTAAATGTTAAGGTTTACATAGCGTTAGGTAAAGAAATACAAATGATGCCACAACGGTGCTCAACATGCTTTTTCTAGGACTCATTGTTTTCTATTTGTATTATGATACCTGTGCCTACAGTATATCTAACAGTCCTCTAGAGATTGCTTTTTCACAGTTGTACAAGCTACTTACTGACTTTACAGCCTAGTAGATTAGCTGGTTACCCATGTGTCTGATGTTCAACCATAGTGGTGCCTTGAGACATTAAACTTTTTAACTGTACCAGAAACGAAGTATGGAACAGTTCTCTAACCTGCTTCACATGGGTTTTTTTTTATACAATTATTTTGATCTCCACTTGATGTCTGAGCAGGACACAGATATAGTCAAGATGTGGCTCAGGAAGTATGTCTCGGTTTCTTATTCAGCAGCGGAGTTGGTACTTTGACAGCTGGACTGCAGAGAAGCATTGTGATTACCTTTGAATTTTTATTGGCTGTCTGCCAAACACAAATACAGATGCAGAATTCAGTAATAGGAGAGTGATAATCCATCATGGGTCACTACTTGTGAAATGTGACTTTCTCCAACCAGTAATTGCAATTAGATAATAATACCTAATTATGTTTTCCCAAGTAAGATAAATTGCTACCTGATTAAAAATCCTGCCCTTCACCTTTAGGAACAAAGGTTAAGATGCACAGTTAGGTGAACTCTCAAATTTATTGGCATTTACACAAAGCCCTAGAAAACCAAGAAACTGAAGTTTTAATTATGTGAGGGTTGCACAGCCTACCATTCACAATATTTGTACATCTTTCTGTAAATATGGTTGTTGACAGTGAAAATTGAAAAACATATGCCAACCCTGAGCAAGGGAACTCCTCTAAAAAACCATGCTGTGGAACTATGTAAGGTAGAAAAAAGGATGTGCATGAAAGAGTCTGTTTACTGGCTTGTTTTGTGTGTGTTTTGTTATTTTTGTTTTCTTTTTTTAAGAACTAAACATCACACATTAATAAATCAGAATTATACATCAGTAATTATGTATTGTAGTTTTTTGTTTATAGTAGAAGAGATCAATTGTATCTTAGTTTAACAACAGCTCATTAATTTTTTTTTTTTTAACTCAGAGCCAAGCAGGCTAAGAAATGGAATGCTCCCAACTTGCTTTAATTTTGTTCCATAAATTGTGGTTACATGTTCCTTGAGGGGGTTGGGGAAGATCACTTTTAAGGCAAAATTATTTTCCTGTCACATACTGACATAGCTGTATTTTGTCTTTATGATTTTTTAAAACCTCTATTGTTTTGATCTATCTTCTTTTAAGCTTGCAGCATGTTAAATTTAGCATACGTAATAGAACTCTGTCACTTGAGAGTCAGCTTTAATAAACATCTTTCTATGATTGTTTACTAGGCAATTGGAACCATACCCCTGCTGTTTATTTTACCTTTAATAGCCACACATGGGGTACTTAGAATCATAAGGATCTCTGACACTAAAATTGCAGAGATCAAGCTCACTATAGTAACCCACTGACCGTTCTGTACAAAGAAACTTACGATGTTATCCCTGACATGTAGGAACATTGGCCATGACCAAATTTGCATAGTGGACGATTCAACTTTTGACTCTGGGACAAGTAAATAATGCCACTTAGGACTATATTTTTATTTATTCTGAAAGTCATTGTCTTGTAGAATGAACATGAAAGTTGATTTAGAAAGTGGGTGTTATTATCAGTATGTAGTCCTTATGAGAATATTATTTGAGAATCTTTATGTGGCTTTTAAGGAAAAAGTGCTTCAATGAAGGAATCTAGTCAGCAGAAGTAAGATAGAAAACAAACCAACCAACCAATCTTAGAGCACTATGTTTATACATTTCAAAGGATTGACTAGAGAAACTGGCTATCAGCTGATATGAATATTTGTCTTTAAAGTTTCCAGGAGTTTAGTATCAAATAGAATAATATCCAGGGATGACACTTTAATAGTCAAACAAGATTTGATCCTTCAAAGGCTTCCAAAATTCAATTGTATAGACCAACCTTGACCTTTTTATCTACGTGTGGGTCTCCCTCCTTCTTTTCCTACCTCTTTTGTGTATTGCACATTCCTTTTGCACCTATTCCAACTAAAGATTAGAAAATGAAATAAAATCTAAGTCAAAATCTCACCCATCCATGTTTAGTCTCAGATCCTGAGTCATATGTCACTGGACTATGACCCTGCAGAGCTTTATGAATACCAAAATTTTTGGACTATGGAGGACACTTAAAAAATGTGTAGTAAATTCAGAAACATTTTAAAAATTCAGAAAAATGGTGAGTTTAAAAGGAGGATTAAAAAAATTACTAACCAAAATTCTATAGAAAGCATAACAAATATGATGCCTTAATTGAAGTGATGCTTAAAGACTATAAACAATTATATATCTACTGTTCAGTAATTATAGTATTTTCTTTCATGCAGTTCAGAATTTGTACTTATTTGACACAACTTTAGTATCTGGCATCATAGAGAACTTCATTGGTAGTATAAATTGAAAATTAAATAAACTCTATGACTTTATGCCTGATAATATATGCCTAGACATAAATCTTATCACCACATGCTCATTTAAATTATATAGCCACAGTCAGTTATCCCATCTCCCCATGGTGGCTCCTTATCCTGTCCACTTATCTTCTAGCACATCTAAAATCATCAGTGAATCCTATTAGAAATGCTAAGAATTATTTCTTCCTCATTTGTCCTAAGAGTCAGCCAGACATAAAGTCTCCTGTCACTTTTATACCATCGGAATTCACAAGTAGTGTCCAATAGCACTACGAGCTGACAGTACAAGGAAAGAAGTTGTTCAACACAGACACTCAGATTTGAAGGTGCGAGTAGCACTGTCGTGTCTCACCACTGGGCTCTGGAGCAATTCTGTTACATTCTTTGGCTGTCCTGTGAGTCCCAACACAACCCAAAACAAAACATGAGAAAGGTAATGCTGACAAGCCTCTTATATAGCCTCTTCCACCAGAGGGCAGACAGCAGAAGCAAGAAGAACTACAATCCTGCAGCCTGTGGAACAAAAATCACATTCATATAAAGATAGACAAGATGAAAAGGCAAAGGGCTATGTACCAGATGAAGGAGCAAGATAAAACCCCAGAAAAAAAGCTAAATGAAGTGGAGATAGGCAACCTTCCAGAAAAAGAATTCAGAATAATGACAGTGAAGATGATCCAGGACCTTGGAAAAAGAATGGAGGCAAACATTGAGAAAATGCAAGAAATGTTTAACAAAGACCTAGAAGAATTAAAGAACAAACAAACAGAGATGAACAATGCAATAACAGAAATGAAAACTACACCAGAAGGAATCAATAGCAGAATAACTGAGGCAGGAAAACAGATAAGTGACCTGGAAGACAGAATGGTGGAATTCACTGCTGTGGAACAGAATTAAAAAAAAGAGAATGAAAAGAAACGAAGACAGCCTAAGAGACCTCTGGGACAACATTAAACACAACAACATTCGCATTATAGGGGTCCCCGAAGGAGAAGAGAGACAGAAAGGGCCAGAGAAAATATTTGAAGAGATTATACTCAAAAACTTCCCTAACATGGGAAAGGAAATAGCCACCCAAGTCCAGGAAGCACAGAGAGTCCCATACAGGATAAACCCAAGGAGAAACACACTGAGACACAGAGTAATCAAACTGGCAAAAATTAAAGACAAAGAAAAATTATTGAAAGCAACAAGGGAAAAATGACAAATAACATACAAGGGAACTCCCATAAGGTTAACAGCTGATTTCTCAGCAGAAACTCTACAAGCCAGAAGGGAGTGGTATGACATATTTAAAGTGATGAAAGGGAAGAACCTACAACCAACATTCCTCTACCTGGAAAGGATCTCATTCAGATTTGATGGAGAAATCAAAAACTTTACAGACAAGCAAAAGCTAAGAGAATTCAGCACCACCAAACAGCTCTACAACAAAGGCTAAAGGAACTTCTCTAAGTGGGAAACACAAGAGAAGAAAAGGACTTACAAACACAAACCAAAAACAATTAAGAAAATGGTAATAGGAACATACATATCGATAATTACCTTAAACATGAGTGGATTAAATGCTCTACCCAAAAGACACAGGCTTGCTGAAGAGATACAAAAATAAGACCCATACATATGCTGTCTACAAGAGACCTACTTCAGATTATCAATAGCAGAATAACTGAGGCAGGAAAACAGATAAGTGACCTGGAAGACAGAATGGTGGAATTCACTGCTGTGGAACAGAATTAAAAAAAAGAGAATGAAAAGAAACGAAGACAGCCTAAGAGACCTCTGGGACAACATTAAACACAACAACATTCGCATTATAGGGGTCCCCGAAGGAGAAGAGAGACAGAAAGGGCCAGAGAAAATATTTGAAGAGATTATACTCAAAAACTTCCCTAACATGGGAAAGGAAATAGCCACCCAAGTCCAGGAAGCACAGAGAGTCCCATACAGGATAAACCCAAGGAGAAACACACTGAGACACAGAGTAATCAAACTGGCAAAAATTAAAGACAAAGAAAAATTATTGAAAGCAACAAGGGAAAAATGACAAATAACATACAAGGGAACTCCCATAAGGTTAACAGCTGATTTCTCAGCAGAAACTCTACAAGCCAGAAGGGAGTGGTATGACATATTTAAAGTGATGAAAGGGAAGAACCTACAACCAACATTCCTCTACCTGGAAAGGATCTCATTCAGATTTGATGGAGAAATCAAAAACTTTACAGACAAGCAAAAGCTAAGAGAATTCAGCACCACCAACCAGCTCTACAACAAATGCTAAAGGAACTTCTCTAAGTGGGAAACACAAGAGAAGAAAAGGACTTACAAACACAAACCAAAAACAATTAAGAAAATGGTAATAGGAACATACATATCGATAATTACCTTAAACATGAGTGGATTAAATGCTCTACCCAAAAGACACAGGCTTGCTGAAGAGATACAAAAATAAGACCCATACATATGCTGTCTACAAGAGACCTACTTCAGATCTAGGGACACATGCAGACTGAAAGTGAGGAGATGGAAAAAGATATTCCATGCAAATGGAAATCAAAAGAAAGCTGGTGTAGCAATACTCATATCAGATAAAATAGACTTTAAAATAAAGAAAGTTACAAGAGACAAGGAAGGAGACTACATAATGATCAAGGGATCAATCCAGGAAGAAGACATAACAATTATAAATATATATGCACCCAACATGGGAGCACCTCAATACATAAAGCAACTGCTAACAGCTATAAAAGAGGAAATTGACAGTAACACAATAATAGTGGGGAACTCTAATACCTCACTTACACCAATGCACAGATCATCCAAACAGAAAATCAATAAGGAAACACAAGCTTTAAATGACATAATAGACAAGATAGATTTAATTGATATTTATAGGACATTCCATCCAAAAACAGCAGATTACACTTTCTTCTCAAGTGCTCACAGAACATTCTCCAGGATGGATCACATCTTGGGTCACAAATAAAGCCTCAGTAAATTTAAGAAAATTGAAATCATATCAAACATCTTTTCTGACCACAAGGCTAGGAGATTAGAAATCAATTACAGGGGAAAAAAACGGAAAAAACACAAAGACATGGAGGCTAAACAATAATGTTACTAAACAACCAAGAGATCACTGAAGAAATAAAACAGGAAATCAAAAAATACCTAGAGACAAATGACAATGAAAAACGATGATCTAAAACCTATGGGATGCAGCAGAAGCAGTTCTAAGAGGGAAGTTTATAGCAATACAAGCCTACCTCAAGAAACAACAAACATCTCAAATAAACAATCTAACCTTACACCTAAAGGAACTAGAGAAATAAGAACAAACAAAACCCAAAGTTAGTAGAAAGAAAGAAATCACAAAGATCAGAGCAGAAATAAATGAAATAGAAACAAAGAAAAAAATAGCAGAGATCAATAAAACTAAAAGCTGGTTCTTTGAGAAGATAAACAAAATTGATAAACCATTAGCCATTCTCATCAAGAAAAAGAGGAAGAGGACTCAAATCAGTAAAATTAGAAACGAAAAAGGAGAAATTACAACCGCAGAAATACAAAGCACCCTAAGAGACTACTACAAGCAACTCTATGCCAATAAAATGGACAACCTGGAAGAAATGGACAAATTCTTAGAAAGGTATAACATTCCACGACCTAGCCAGGAAGAAATAGAAAACATGAACAGACCAATCACAAGTAATGAAGTTGAAACTGTGATTAAAAATCTTCCAACAAACAAAAGTCAAGGATCAGATGGCTTCAGAGGTGAATTCTATCAAACATTTAGAGAAGAACTAGCACCTATCCTTCTCAAACTCTTCCAAAAAATTGCAGAGGAAGGAAAACTCCCAAACTCATTCTATGAGGCCACCATCACCCTGATACCAAAACCAGACAGAGATACTACAAAAAAAGAAAATTATAGACCAATATCACTCATGAATATAGATGCAAAAAACTTCAACAAAATACTAGCAAACAGAATCCAAAAACACATTAAAAGGATCATACACCATGGTCAAGTGGGATTTATCCAGGGGATGCAAGGATTCTTCAGTATATGCAAATCAATCAATCTAATACACCATATTAACAAACTGAAGAAGAAAAACCATATACTCATCTCAATAGATGTAGAAAAAGCTTTTGACAAAATTCAGCACCTATTTATGATAAAAACTCTCCAGAAAGTGGACATAGAGGGAATCTTCCTCAACATACTAAAGGACATATATGACAAACCCACAGCAAACATCATTCTCAATGGTGAAAATCTGAAAACATTTCCTCTAAGATCAGGAACAAGACAAGGATGTCCACTCTCAGCACTATTCAACATAGTTTTGGAAGTCCTAGCCACGGGAATCAGAGAAGAAGAAGAAATAAAAGGAATACAAATTGGAAAAGAAGAAGTAAAACTGTCACTGTTCGCAGATGACATGTTACTCTACATACAGAATCCTCAAGATGCCACCAGAAAACTACTAGAGCTAATCAATGAATTTGGTAAAGTTGCAGGATACAAAATTAAAGCACAGAAATCTCTTGCATTCCTATACACTAATGATGAAAAATCTGAAAGAGAGTTTACAGAAACACTCCCATTTACCACTGCAACAAAAAGAATAAAATACCTAAGAATAAGCCTACCTTAGGGACACAAAAGACCTGTATGCAGAAAACAGACATGATGAAAGAAATTAAAGATGATACCAGCAGATGGAGAGATATACCATGTTCTTGGATTGGAAGAATCAATATTGTGAAAACGACTATACTACCCAAAGCAATCTACAGATTCAATGCAATCCCTATCAAATTACCAATGGCATTTTTCCAGAACTAGAAAAAAAATCTTAAAATTTGTATGGAAACACAATCGACCCTGAATAGCCAAAGCAGTCTTGAGGGAAAAAACAGAGCTGGAGGAATCAGACTCCCTGACTTCAGACAATACTACAAAACTACAGTAATCAAGACAATATGGTACTGCCACAAAAACAGAAATATAGATCAATGGAAGAGGATAGAAACTTCAGAGATAAATTTGTAGAGAACAAACATATGGATACCAAGGGGGGAAAGTGGCAGGGGGTGGGGGTGTGATGAATTGGGAGATTGGGATTGACATGTATACACTGATGTGGATAAAACTGATGACTAATATGAACATGCTGTATAAAAAAATAAATAAAATTTAAAAAGAAAGGTAATGCTAATAAACCATTCTTAGCTGCCCCTATAACTAATGGTTTATGATGCCACTGTATTATCTGACATTCACCCAAAATCTCAGCACCCCACCATTGCTTGTCACCTAGCTGTCCTCACTGTGAACTGACCCTTATTTTAAATTAACACTCTTGGATACGCAACCCCAGTCTGGGTCTTGTGCTTTTATTGTCTTTTCTTCCCTCAGACAGTGAAATGGCTTCTCACTCTAGCTGGCCTGATTTCCTCCAGCTTTGTGTTTCAGGACACAACTCTAATGTATTAGCCAGCCCTGCCCTTAAGAGGGGTAGAGCAATTGAATTCGTTTCACAACAGATACACTGGCACTTTTCTCCTTGATCCCTATTTTTATTTTTAAAGACGTTTGTGTGCATGGGGTTGTGATTAAAGAGAACAAAAATAGATAAGAGACTCGAGGTCATACATGTTTGGCTTACTACCATTTTGGCTGGACCAGAACTGTACTATAATTTGAACAATTAGAGAAGTTGAGATGTAGTATTTGTAGCTCACAAGTCACTCTTGTTGAAGATAATTGGAAAAAGCTGTGGATATTTAGAATGGAAAGACAAGGTAAGGCAGATGGTGGAGAGTGGATGGAAGCAGCAGCAAGGAAGACTTGGAAACGAAAAATGGCAGCTGTAGTGCAAATGAGCTTTAAAACTTCAGGGAGAGGAGGGAGACGTTGTCAAAGGAACTTCAACTTAAAGTTATCATGAGTGCAGTACTCCTACCTGTTAGGCAGAAGACTCAAAAACATATGTTCAACACAGCTGAGGGGGTTACACAAAAGGTTGGTTGGTTGGTTTCTTAAGCATCCTTGCTTGCACTCAAGTTATGCCACTTCTGCCCCAGGGAGTGTGGTGAGACCGGGAGAGGAGGCGTGGGACCTGGGAAACAAACTACAGAAGTAGGTGTGGGGAGAGTGGGCAACACGAGAAGAGAAGGACAAAATCAACACAACATTTCAGAGAGACTGCAGCATCCTTAACGGGAGAACACACACGAGGGCAGAGTCTGTCTGTTAACATATTATCAGCAAATAAAAGCCAACATCTTGTAAATAAAAATATTTTGCAGATACTTTGCAATAGACATTCTGAAAAATTTTAGTGAGAAACAAAATTCAATAGTATTATTACTAATTTAACACGTGTAAAATACCACTGATATTATTTTAATTGTGTGTGAAGTATCAGTTATTTTACTTCAGGGAATATAAAACACATACAATGTATTTCATAGGTTTATTCTAAAGCTCTGTCCTCTAACACAGTTTTTCATAAGGTCTTAAGTTTTTTAACACCAAATAATTGTGCTATTGGGCATTTTGAGGACTTAACCTGCATGATTGAGAAGGACCACTATAATTTATAACTGAGAACTACAGTAATAAAACAAATTTATAGATGTTCCTCATCTTAATAAATATCTTGCTCTATCTAGATCTTTGTTCAACCCTCATTAATATTATACCATTTTGAGTATTTTCTATGTGCAAACAAATTATCCCACTTAATCCTCACATTAACCATTAAAGGTAAGTATGCTTAATTTCACCTTATAGATGATGAAACTGAGATTCAAAGAGGTTTCTTAACTTGCTCAAGGTCACGAAGCTGGCAAATGCAGAGTTAATATTTGAATGCGTTTGTCTGACTCCAAAGCCCCATTATTTTCCATGACAATCCTTCATAAAGATCCATCCAAACTAGAGTGTCTGTTTCAAACAGGATCTTTGCTGAGAATAACCTGAGGAGCAGTTGTAAAACCATAAGATGCTTGATTTCTAGCTGTTTTTATCTCTCAAGAATCTAAGTTAAATAGTTTCTAACAGCTGTCTGGAAGCAATTTACAAGTTAAATCATATGATCGAAAAGATAAGTCTGAATTAAATGACAGAAGCATGCCCTTCATTGCCAGGTGTTCTGATTTAAGCTACATTTATAAAACCACAGCACAGATTTGTCCTAATACAATTTCCGGCATTGGCAGTGGTTTCTTTCATGGTTTCACTTTCCTGGGGGGAGGGGAAAGAATGGACCTCTGCACGTTTTGAATACATCCCCAGGCAGATGTCAGGAGAGTAATAGGTAGGTATGAATATTTAAACTAGGGAAAAAATGATTAGAGATTGGCCAGTTTTAGAAAGCATAATTTGAATATGGGCTCTGGAAACAACTATATTTTGAAGTAATCGTCCATAATTTATCTTTTAAAATCTTTACCAAGGTGAGCAAGCTGTACTGTGGTATAAACAAGCACTGATACTGAAAACATGTCCCTTGAACACTGTGAACCTTAGTTTCTCATCCCCAAAATGGGAATAGCGCACAGAGTTTTTTAAGAGAATCAGCTTAGACTGTATGTGAACACATTCTGTGAACTGCAGTGAGCCGTGCAGTTGGAAGGTAATATCACAGACGTGAGCTCCAGTTCCCTCCGGTGCCCCCCTTTCAAGGGAGCCCACTGGGCTTGCCTTCACCAACAGCTCCAGACACCCTTGAACATAGTTAGGCAGTTTGTTCCCAATTTTCTCTCTCTCTGTAGTTGTTTTGAACTCTACAAACTGCAATGTAATCCCTTTTCACTTTCAACAGAAGTTCATGTTCCTTAGTTTAAAGCAAGTGACTAAATTGTCTGAAATCAATGGCCATAATCCCTTGGAGCTGCTGGGCCAAACTTATTCCTCAAGGTTTCCTCTGCTCTACAGTTCTTCAATTATTTCCTTCCTTTTATGATTACTCTACCAGCTTCTCTTATAGGGACTTTCTCATCATGCCAGTAATCCACCACCTTTCATAAATCCTGAAGTGAAAGTGCTTGTGTCTTCGCATTTAAATGAGAGCCAACACACACACACCTGAGCCCCTGCCCTTCAGCATCTTCCGGCTGTATTCGGACGCAGTTGAGGTAGTCACTTCTGAATCAGGGTGTCACCCCAGCCTTGCCTTTTAGGAAGACCCCACCTCCATATCCCATGGCATCAAGCTGACACCTCAGCCAAGCCACGGTGCTTTATAGAATGATATTTTCAAACAGGATGGTGGTTTTCCATTCAGCTTATAGGCCTATTTGCCTTGAATTCATTATTTTATCTGGATAGCCCCGTTGACTTCAATCTAACCAACACCAGAACAGATCTGCAGTTTAAAATAGTCTCTCTTGACTGAAACAAAATGTGTAAGATCGGAGAAAGAGCAATGGTCACATCAGGAACTCTAACACTTACTATTCAGATTTGATAATGATGAAATTACTATAAAATTATCCTTGAACGAATTATAATGTTTCTTAATTTTAAGAGCAGTATTTAGAGCTTGAAATATGCCAGAAAGCTGGGAGATCCTTCTGTTTACATATCCAAATGGCTTCCAGTGGGAATAGATTGTATTTACTTTGTGTCTCACAGGTCTTCTCTCCTACTGGCTGTCATTATCACTGAGTGCCATGCAGAGATCTCATCGTCTCTCCCCAGGATAGCTGCAGTGTTGTCTTAACTGGTCTTCCCAATGCTCCCCTTATCCAGTGTAATCCATTTTCCACACATTTACTGGAACAATCTTTCTAGAGCCTGATCATATTACTTCGCCTTTTCAGTTATCACCGATTGCTCAGTAGTGGTTTTTAATGATATTGTGAACAATTCCACATTCCCGACGCCTTCACGCAGTAAGATTTCATTTCTTGCTCACGTTGCCATTGAACTGGGTGTCCACCGGCTGGCCTTCCATTCAGCCATGTGGGGATCCAACCTATTCCAACAAGCAGTTCCTTGACTCTAAGTTTTCTGCGTATCTAGTTGGCTGGTGAGGAAAGAGAGAGGGTGAGGAAAATCTTACAGAAAATTTTAGGAAGAGACCTGGAAGTGACATACATCACTTTCTGCATGCCGTTAGCCAGAACTCTGTTGCGGGGTCTGCCTAACTGCACGGGATGCTAGGAAACGCCTTCAGCTCTCTGCCTACAAAGGACAGGGACAGTTGGAGTAATTTCTAGTCAGAGAAGCATTTACAAAATATAAACTCAGCCAAGTCTCACGTCTGCAAGTTCATACTCAGTGGCTTTAGGATACAACAGCAGCTGAGCTGAGTTTTAAAAGTTCCATAGGTGACTGTCTCACAAACATCAATTTGGGGATCATTCATAAAATGCAGAATCCTCTCTGGCACTAAGGACCCTCTCTGACTCTTCCATGCCCAGAGGGTTCTGATCATCCATCCATGTTGAACTACTTACTACTTTCCTAATGAGCCACCGTACCACTCAACTCTGCTATTGTCACAGTGTCTCCTGTTTGGAATCCCCTTTTCCACCATGACACCTAGGATTAACTCAACTATCATCTCTTTTAAGTCTTTCTTCCCCTTCCAAAGTGAAAATTACTGCCCGTCCATTGTATTCCTACATGACCTACCTTTTATCTACCAAAGCGTCTTTAACATTCTCTTCCTTTTTAGGTTTGCATGTCTGTACGTCCTGTTCAATTATAAACTCCTTGATCTTGCATATAATGATGACATGAGGTAAAATTTGATTGAATAACTATGTAGTGAAGCAATGTACTTAGAACTGACTCATTTGTGTTGCATAATATTCTCAAATTCTCTGATCCCCTTGATGATAAATATTGTAGGGGAGTGAACTCTGCCAAACAAACCCTTTCAGTTAGGTAGGAGGCAGAGTCATTATTTACATTTGATCTGGAGAGTGAGGGTTCTTTAGAGAAACAGAACCAATAGAATATAGAGATATAGATGTAAGAGCTACAGATATGTACATACAGATATGAAGATTTATCATGAGGAATTGGTTCAAAAGATAATAGAGGCAAAGAAGTCCCACAGCTGCTCTCTGCAAGTTGCAGACCCAGGAAAGTGGTGATGTAATTCAGTGTGAGTCTGAAGGCCTGAGAACCAACGGAGCTGATGCTACAAATCTCAGCCTGAGGACAGGAGAAGATGAAATGAGACATTCCAGCTCAATCAGTAAAGCAAGGAAGGAGGGACAGATTCCTCCTTCCTCTGCCCTTCCATTCTCTTCAGGCCGGCAGTGGATTGGATGATACCGATCCACGCTGGGGAAGGCAATCTACTGAGTCAACCAACTCAAGGGCTTATACCCTCTGGATACACTCCTACAGACACACCCAGATACAGTATTTAACCTGAGCATCCCAGGCCCCCTCAACGTGACACATAAAGTTAACCAAAATCTAATTGAAAGGGAGCGTCACAGTTGAGCCAAAAAATGTGTACAAACTCTTCCTCAAGTAAAGGAGGCTCAAGATAGGAGCTAAGAACCAAACCAGGACAAAGCATGAGCGAAGAGAAACAAATCAGAGCGGCAACTGGAAGTCTATGTTCTGATCCTGAGACAGAGGTTCTAGATCCTCACCTGACGGGTCAGCTGCTTCTACTACAGATTAGCATGGGTGAGTTTACTGTGATATTGGGTAGGCAGTGACATGATGACTGACTGTGTATCCTGAGACGCTGTCTCTTAGAAGAAAGGAAATACACTACTTCGTTCTATGTAACTTTGTGAGCAGTTCATAGCTCTCTGCAGACCCAAAGCACTCAGGGAATCCAGGGGCAGAGCACCACAGAGTGAAGAGAGATGATGGAACAGTTTACGGGATTTTACGTGTTGTTCTCTGGAAGCCAAAATTGGAAAATAAACACAAGTCAGGAGCTCTGAAACTCAGATGAACTGTGATTATAGCAGTACTCCTATAACTTGTATCTCAGAATTCCTTAGAAGCCATTTACATATTGAAAACATCAATTATTCCTCCCATTTGAAATACGTAGTCCTTGTAATCAACTGCTTTGAGTCAATGTTCAGAATTATTCATGAAAGAGTTATATTTTAATGGCCTTTGGTGAGAACCAGCAGCGGCATCCATTAATTTGATTAGTTTTGTATGGTCTGGAAGAGAAAACTGGCACACAGCCCTAACTGAATCAATAAGGTGGGGTCTATCCCAGCCAGCCTCACCAGCCTGAGATCCAGCAGAATGATGGCTGTGGTGGAGAGCAAAATGTCAGGGAGGAGATGCCTCATGTCCTCTCCTTCTGCCTCCTTGGCATTTTATCATCAGTCACCTCTTAGTTCCAGGCAGCGGATGTACGCTGTATCCTACTCCACTCCACCACCAGCCTCACTCCTTGATGTCCTTTCTAAAGGACAGAGCAGAGAAGTGTTTTTCTAAAACCCAAGGGCTTACATATGTGTCACAGCCCAACCTGAAAAAACAGGGTAATGAGTCTGCGCGTTGAGGAAAACAAGAGTCAGGGCCAAGGGTTTCATTTCCCTGCATGGTTCATCCATTTGAAAAGGCCGAGGAGCAGCTGTGCAAAAAGGCAGAAAATGCTCTGTATCCAAGGGATCCAGTGAGGGGGAGGGGTGGCAGCAGACACTGCTGAATCTGTCACGGTGTGGTCATGGTTCCAAGTAATCTGTCCAGCTTGAAGCAGGAAGCATTCCTGGGAGAGGTCCAAGGAGGGGCACAGGGCTGGCCCAGAGCTGGGAGATGGACCAGTTTGCAATTCTGGGGCACTTGGCTTATATTTAAGTGGTGTGGGATTCAGGGAAGGATACCAGTAGAGCTGGAAGGCAGACAAGAGACCAGGCTGTGTTTTAGCCCTACCCACCAGACACACCGAGTACGAGGGGGAAAAAAAATATCTTAACGCCCACCGCACTCCAAACAGGAGCTGGCTTATGAGAACAGACCTCACTGCTAACGATGGCTCTTCCGGGACACTGAGAAATGTTGGTAGGAGTCACACAGTGACTGAACAAAGCTGAATCCACAGATATAAGGACATTCTTGTGAAACAAAAAGCAAAAGCCAGAGAATAATGCCAGGCTGAGGCAGAAAAGATTGCATTAGCTTTTACAGTAGGCTACCTTCAAAAAAAACCCAGAAGAAATGGTAGTGCTTCTTGTTAAGTCTGATTAAGTTATTATTTGTGTAATCGTGTACTTACCGTATATTTCTCTCTCTCTCTCTCTCTCTCTCTAGTTGTTTTTAAGGCTCACTCCTGTATCTCTAGCTCTTCTCTCAGGTGGGAGAGGTGGGTGGGGCAGATCATGCTTAGGCCTTCTTGACCAAGTTGAGGACTTTGCATGTTTTTCTCAAGATAATGGGAAACCTCTAAAGAATGTTACGTAGGAAATAATATCATTAGATATAGCATATTTTGAAAGATCACTCTGACAAAGAATGGATGTCAAGACCCCATCAGTACAATAAGATAATTAAATCAACCTAGCTTTGACTTTGCTGTCTTTAGGTCCCTTCTCCACAATTGGACAAATTACTCATCTCCTGCTTGTGTGAGGATGACACACCAAACAGGCCTTGTTTTAACTAGGATTCTTAGTTTGTGAGTTCACTGTCTGCAACAGGGAAATGGTAACAAATGTGGGTTGGAGCATCCAGTTTAAAGACCCCAGAAGAGGCTCTTGTAACTTAGGTCTTCATAAGGACTGAAAGATTACCTGCAAAGATTTCAGCTCATACAATGAAATGAAATATATACTGTTCTTCAGAAAGTTAACCGAAGGCTAGAGATAGGAAAATAAAGAGGTAGATGTGTCTGGGTTTACATACACAGATAACATGCAAGTAGAAATGTAATCATGTATCTCAGTTCTAGCTCTGGTCCACTCCTTAAAAAAAAAAAAAAAAACAGCATAAACACCTCGGTTCTGCAAATAGTTGTCAAAAACACCAACAATGCCAATAAAAAGCCTCTTAATGACTTGTGATGAACATGGAGATGTGCTGCCCTACAAAGGACTTGCTGCCCAGCTGCAAGGGATGCTGTCAGCAGATACCTCTAACTGTCAGCTCCTCTGGTCAGCCTCAGCTGCAGAGCCACCCTGCCCAGGGCCACACCCTTCCTACAGCAACATAAATACATTATTTTCTATCTCAGTCAGAAAGGAGTATCAGAAGCCGTTTGCATTCACGTGGATCAAACAAAATATTTACTTACAGTGCTACCCATGGAGAACTCACCTGCCCTTAATAAAAACATCATCCAAAGAAATCTGGATCATCTAGACATCCTACAGAACTTCACACTGACTAATTTTATCAATGATATTATATCTATAGGGCCAAATGAGCAAAAGATGGTTAGCATACAGAAGGTCTTGGTAAGAGATATGATGGGCCCTGAGAAAATTCAGGGGCCTGACACATTCATAAAATTTTCAGGGGTCCAGTGGTTGAGAACATACTGAGATATCCTCCTCAAAATTAGTGTATCTTGCATCTCCTACCACAAAAAAAGAAGGAAAAGAGAATTGAAGAAGAAGAGGAAGAAGGAGAAGAACACGGTGATGGAGGAGAAGGAAGAGAAGGAGAAGGAGAAGGAGAAGAAGAACACTGCCTAATGATGAGCTACATTTCACATATAGAAATATAGCCCCAGTCCACATACCAGGCAATGAGAAAGGCTTCTAGATTTAACTGTATTTAAGCCTTGATCAGGAAAGGACTGAAGCAGGTTTAAGATGAGGGGCAAGCAACTCTGTCACCACTTGGACCATAAGATCTGCAGACCCTACAGTGTTGGCGGCGTCAGTGATGAATAAAGAGGCTGAGTGGAGTTTGTGCCATGCCCCACTGAAAGAATCACAACACAGAACCCCGGGTTTCTGGAGCAAGGCCATGCCATCTGCAGCAGAGAATTATATGTGTAAAACAACTCCTGACATGGTATTAGGCCCAAGCACAAGCAGGACCAGAGAGCACAAGTAAGGGGCGTAAGAAGGTAGGACAGACCCCACCCCTCCCCGCCACGCCATCTGCATATTAATTCCTCAAATTCATATACTGAAGCTTAATCCCCAATATGACGGCATTTGGAGGGGGGGACTCTGGGAGGCTATCAGATTTGGATGAGATTTTGGGAGTAGAGACCCCATGGTGGGATATGTGCTTTTATAAGGAGATAAAGAGCCCAGAGTGGAATCTCTCTGCCACGTGAGGATCTTACAGGAAGACAGCTGTCTATGAACCTGGAAGCCGGTCCTTACCAGACACCAAATCTGCTGGTACCTTGATCTCGGACTTCTCAGCCTCCAGAAATGTAAGAAATAAATGTCTGTTGTTTAAGCCATTCAGTCTATGATATTTTTGTTATAGCAGCCTGAACTGACTAAGACAGCATCCATATCTATCATAATAGCATACTTCTCTCATCTCTTGTATGGACATAGGACAGATCCCAAATGACCAACTAATAGGAAAAAACCCAAGCTTGGTTTATGGATGGCTTGACTTGGTATATGAGAGTCAGCTAAATATGAACAGCAAATCTAATATGGCTCATTCAGGGGTGACCTTGAAAGACATGGGAAAGAGAAATTCTTCCCAATGGGCAGTGCTGTGGTTGGTTTATCTGGTCACATATTTTGTGTGGAAGAAAAAAGTAACCCAAGGTTGGAATATATATGGACTTACAGGTTGTGGCATGAGGCCTGGCAGGCTAGTCAGGGGTTGTGGAGGCATATGAAAAGACATAAAGAGAGAGATCACA
The DNA here is from genome assembly GCF_003031525.2 of Neophocaena asiaeorientalis asiaeorientalis. Classification (NCBI taxonomy): domain Eukaryota; kingdom Metazoa; phylum Chordata; class Mammalia; order Artiodactyla; family Phocoenidae; genus Neophocaena; species Neophocaena asiaeorientalis. Next base: position 33,029,546 of record NW_020185339.1, on the reverse strand, counting down.
AAGTGTGAAGGTCTTTGTATCATATGTTAATGCTCACAAGAAAGCATTCACCATGAAAAAGGAATTAAACTACAAAATAGAAAAAATGATTCAACAGTTGATGTCAGCCTCTACCACTGGACACCCCAGGTGAAAAAAATATATATGACGTATTCTGCCTTTGCTTTCTAATCTTGCATTTGTGCATTTTGGGGAATTGCTGGGGCTGAGTCGTCACAGCAAAAAAAATTAACGAGGGATAAACTAGAACAGGCAAGCTGGATGGGCAGCCTCTACAGGAAGAAACCAGAGCTGCCCACTGAAAACCTATCATGTTGTGAGAGGTGTTTTGTCTGTCATAATCCAGAGAGATTTTTCAGCAAAATCAGTTACTTTGTGCTCATTAAAACAGCAAAACAATATGTCAGCCTGACCCTCTCCACCAACTTTCTGTGAGCCTTGGGGCTGTCCAGAAGCGATGGGGAGACCTGCCTGTCCTGACAGCTGATTAGAATACTTCAGCGAGATGCTGCTATGAATAGGAATTCTTAAATAAGTGCAGTAAGCTCTTTCCTCATTCTGCCTGGGTACTCAAAGACTTTCTAAGGATATTGAGATGCTTTTTAAGAGAGTACGTTAATTAGGGAATATTGGATCAGATGTCTTCTTGCATCCAAAGAACATGTTTATTCCAGCATCTTGAGATCGAAAAGCAAAATATAGAAGACTAGCAAAGAAACAAAGACAGATACACAGATGCAGTCCTGTTTTTACTGCACTAAAATAATATCACCCTTATTGAACAGATGCAGAAATACCCAATAATCCATAACAGGTGCGAATTCACTTATTCTAGAACCATAAAGGCTGATGTGGCAGGGGATGGATATTCATTACCAGGTGATTAGGCAAGCTGTCTCTGTAAGTACATCTTCCAGTGTGGGCATCAGAAGAAAAGACAAGCAGTGCTCCCATGGGAGCCAAATCTGATATTGAATTGTCTCCCTAGATAGAGGAGGGAGATCCCACCATGGCATGCTTTCTGAGATTTTCTTCTCCAAGTAGTGTGTTATGGAGCTTTAATTTTGTTTTGCAAAACAAATTTCCACACCAAGATAGTGGTCACTACACTAAAACCAAGTAGATTAGCATAAGTATTTTGTACATCCCCCAAATCTCTAAACACAAAGCTTGTGTAAGCATGCATGCATGTGCGTGCACACACACACACACACACACACACACACATACACTCACAAAGTGAACCATTTCAGTGCCTGTGATGAGGTGATGATTTGAATTTTCTGAGTATGCAATGTTTCATTGGAAAGATAGTAACAAATTAAATTTAATGATATTCCTTCATGAGCTGCCCCATGAAACCTGTCTGGTTGATGGGATTATTGGCCCCTTCATAGCAAAAAGCATGTCCTATAAAGCTTTCTATCTTAAATAGCATCTTCAATAAATACATATTGAATGGATGAATAAATAAAGGAATGAATGAATGAATAAATGAATAGATGAATGGAAGGATGGATGAATACAATGTAAGTGGTGTGAGAGCTTTACATAATATATGATTTTATCCCTTTCATTTTCATAACTAATCTCTTAAAACTTGTTTGCCCAAATTATCCAGAATCCAGTAACACCTCCCTAAAGTGTTCTCACTTCAACTGTTAACCCCAGGTCACTCAGCCCATCTGCATTTGAGAGATATGCCAAGTCTGCTAGTCCATTATCATTACTGATCCTCATTGCCATATGTGGTTGCTGTTGGAAATTGGTCCCTTTTAGTCACAGGGGTTGATTCACACTGCTGAGATGACTCCCTTAAGAATTTATACCCTTTAAAAGGGATAGGATCAAGAGGAATCCCCCCCCACACCCCCGCTTTAAGTCCCCAAAATGAGGCTCTTTAGTTTATTTATCCTCAGTGTAGGGCCATTTTTTTATACAGAGCACAATGCAATGGACAGGATGCTGGGTCCTGAGAGTCCTTTGGCTTCGGTATCATGATGCATTGAAAGCAGCCCTGCCAACAAAGCATTTTTAAACTTGGTGTTGAGCCTAGACCCTCCCTTCCTATATGGTGCACACTCCCTTGGGGCCCTTGATGTTCCTTCTTGCCAGGTAACTAACTGAAAGCATGGGAATCCATTATAGAGTTGCTGATAATATTGAACCTCAAGGAGGTGGTGCAGGTCTCTCTTCCTCCCAGAAGGCTTCTGGGCCCCATGTTTACTCTCCTCTACATACCAAGAAGGAATCCCCTTGTCCATGACCAATGTCCTACTCCTTCTTCCTCAAAGGAAATCAGCCTTACCTTTACGTAACTAAGAACTACTCAACAGCCTATGACCTAAACACAGAAGAGCTGCCACAAGGTAAATTGTTGGGTCTACTCAACAAAGGAAAAAACAACAGGGTCATGGCAAAGGACCACAGCTGCTACAACAGTTTTGAGTTCAGTCTCACCCAACACTGCACTGCAGTGAAGACAGTAACATGTGTTGAATCCCTTACTGTGAGCCAGGCCTTTTGTTAAGCACTTCACACTCATTAGCTCACTTGATCCCCACATAATCTCTGTGATAGACACAATCATTATCTCCTTTTTTACAGATTAATAAACTGAGGCTAAGAGAAGTTCAGAAACATGGATAAAGTTGCAGAACTAGTATAGCCATATTCAAATTTATAGACATATAAGTAATCTATAGATATATAGTTATGGTAGGGGAGCAAAGCTTGCTACCCTAAATTATCTCTTTGGCTTGCAGAGTACTTTGAGATGAAAACACTAGGAAGGCCCAAAAGACTCAGGGAAGAAACTTTGGCCGAACCCTTAACTGCCTGAAAGAATTTAGATAGAGGGTCTGTCCCAGAATAGAGCTATCAACAGAGACATCTGCAAAGAATATAGGCTAGTTTTGGTGGAGGAAACTCTAGGCAGGGCCTAGAGATCAAAGTCTTCTCTGTGTCCCATTGTCTCTGCCTGGCCCAGCAAACGTTTGCTTTTCCATCTCCTTGTGAATTGCCTCCCTCCACTTTGAGGTCTCAAACCACTACCCCTAACAAACATCCTCTTTTGTCTTTAGCTGAAGGTGGTATTCAAGGTGAGGGCTTTGGCCATTTTGGTAAGTTACTCAATTTTCCTGGGTCTCTCCCATGTACATATGTTATTAAACTTTCGTTTGATTTTCTCCTGTTAACCTGTCTCATGTCAATTTCATTCTATGATCAGCCAGAAGAACCTAGAAGGGTAGAGGAAAATTCCTTCCTCCCCAACAATATGTATAGCCCTGCTCTGTGCTTACACCCAGACTTCATACCAGTAGTATGATGGGAAGACAGCAGGAGGCATGGAGGGAGAGATCAAAGAGATTCTTCCAGTAGAGGTCAGCTCATTTTGTCTTTTTGCCTGTGCTGTTGTGGTCCCTTGCCACGGCCCTACAAACAGAATTTATTTTTCATGCCCTCCCTGTAACATCTTGTAGAATTAAGGTGGGGAAGTCTCAGTATCACTGAATCAAATTGGATTACAAACATATTGTATGCTTCATTTTCTGCAGCATTCTGTGAGAATTAACACACAAAATTCCTACATGTTGGAATGTGTCATTTCTTTGTCCAGTTTTTGCTATGATATGATCTTTCTTTTTTACTCCTTTGGAAAACCAGTTTTCTCAAATGCAGATCCCAAGAAAAAATGCTAGTGGAAAACTGCTTTTAGCTTTTGCTGTATACTTCTATTGGCAGAGGATTTTACATGGTGCCAAAGAAAAGCAAAGAATAAGTAAATTTGAAAAGAGATTGTTTTTAATGATCAAACATCCACCTATTATGCACAGCTATATATTTTTTTAAATGTCAGGATTTACACAAGCAAACTATTTTTCCTTCCTTAAAATCATTCCTCTTCTTGTATTCCAGATCTTGCTGTTATAATATGTAAAATTTACTTCAAAGTTCTTCAACATAGGGTGATACAAATGTGTGCATGTTTGTGTAAACTATGTTCTAGGCAGTAAGTGGTCTTGAAGGAAATCTCATTTCTAGGGGGGTTAGTATGATGAATGCTAGAAATGAGCTCTCATTGGTGAAATTAATATCTAAGTGATGAGGCTATTTTAATGATACTTCTCATTTTTGGATGAACGCAGAATAAGAACCTGGCAAATCCGGTGAATTGTACTCTTAGTTCACTCAAGACTTAATCCCTAGAAGACCCTTGGGGGTCCAGCCACTGGATCAGAAAATCCCTGTTTCCTGATGATTACTAGAAAAGTGACCACATTCTGCCTCTAAAGTATTGTTCAATCTGTCTCAGGTGAAACTTTCATGCAAGTTGCATTGTCACCTAAGAGCACAGAGAGATGGAATGTCAATAAGATTACAAGACAGTTTGTATGCACTGTTTCATGCCTATTTAGAAAACAATAAATGTTTAAGGGGGAGGCAGAATTTTGTCTAAGAACCTGCTTTACACCATGAAAAAGTTGAACTAACTGAAAATCAATGTTTCTTAGACTCATCAGAGAAATTGAAGTCACAGGGGCGAACTGCTACCCTGAAAGTTGGAAAGATAGGTGAACACAGAGAATCACAGCCAAACACAGCTGACATCAGCTTATCTGAATTAGAAGCTACTGGAGCCCAAAACTGATAAGAATACTTAAATGATAATTTTGATGAGTGGATAGAGTCTGAGTGCAGACTAGCTTGAGAGTAAGAACTGTTGGGGGCCCAGTCTTTGGGGAGCCCACACACTTCCTTGTAATCCCCAGGTTCTCATGCTGAACAGCCAAGAAAAAATTCACCAATTTCTTGCAGGGAGAGGGCAAAATAAATCATTTTGAGAAATATCCATTCTTTATAACAAAAGCCCAATCTCTAAGAGAAACAATTTTGCCAGACCCTCATCCACCTGAGGGAAGAGCAATTATCCAACTCCAGTTTCTTCTAGCTCTCCCATCTCACCTATGGAAAGATAAAAGCAAGTTTAGAACCTCTGTAAAAGTCACAGCCCAGGGACACAGACCCACTAAAAGACTGAGATTCAATCATAAAATTGTAGAACGTTTCTCATCCCCCCCAAACCCTACCATCACATCAACAGGGCTTCAGTATAATAATAGTGGATAGCAGCTGAAAGAGCTGCAAGATAGAAATTCTATTTAAGAAGCAGTTCTTTGGGAAACCCAAGATGAGAGGATATATAAACAAGGACATTAAAGGAAACTGAAGCCTCTGTCACCTACAACTACAATAAATATTAAACATGGCCCAAGTCCCAGTCAGATTAACATAAAACCTCACACTAGTTCCTATTATCCTACGCATATCCAGCTTTCAATAAAATATTACAAGGCATGTTATGAGGCAAGAATAAAGCACAGTCTAAGGAAAGAAAGCAAGCATAATAACCAGATTCAGAGATAGCATAGATTTTAGAATTATCAGTTAGGGAATATACACACTATGATTAATATACCAAGGTCTCTAATGAAAAAGTAGACAACATAGAAGAACAGATATGTACCGTAAACAGAGAGATGAAAAATATAATAAAAAACAGAAAATGCTAAAGATTAAAAACTGTAATTAAAATGAAGAATGCCTTGGTGGGCTTATCAATTGACTAAACACAGCCAAGGAAAGAATAAGTGGACTTGAAGATATGTCACTAGAAACTTTCTAACTGAAATGCAAAGAGAGAAAAAAAAGAATAAAAATTCAAGAACTAGAACATCTAGAACTGTGGGATAATTTCAAAAGGTATAACATTTCTGTAATTGAAATACCAGAAGGAGAAGAAAGAGAAAACAACACAGAAGAAGTATTAATATTTATAATGTCTGAGAATTTTCCAAAATCAGTAACAGACACTAAACTACAGGTAAAGGAAGTTTAGAGAATACCAAGCATGATTAATACTAAATAATTAATACATAGGCATGTCACATTCAAACGGCCGAAAAAAACCAAAGAAAAAGAGAAAACTGTAAAATGAAGGCAGAGAAAAAAATTATGTCTTACCCAACAAGGAGTAAGGATAGAAGTTACATTGGACTTCTTGTCAGAAACCATGCAAGCAAGAAGCTAGTGAAATATTTAAGAGCTGAAAGAAAAAAATCAACTTAGAATTCTCTACTCAGTAAAATTATCATTCAAAAAAGGAAACATAAAGACTATTGTAAACAAAATAAATTAATTAACTTGAAAAAAAAAAGAAAAATGCTTCATTAAGCTCTGAGACAGGCCTGGGCCTTCCGGGAACAGAGTATTTAAACAGCTTTTATTTAGAGAGAGTAACTTGATTTTCTGTTTTAGATATAAACAAATAAAAGAAAATCCCTACATTTCACTCACCTAGTAAAACCACCTCCCTTGTCTCCGTTGCTAAAATGACATTAATTTTTATTTTAGTAACAAAGGGCACAGGCATCATATTGCTTTTTTTGTAGTTATGAGATGTTGGGCAAGTAAGTTAACTTATTTGTGGCTTGGTTCCCTCATCTACAATAGGTACAATGATAACACCTACCTTACAGGGCTTTTGAGGATTTATAAGTCAATATAAGCAATGAGTGCAACCATTCTGATTATTATCCATGAGGAACAGAAATCAATCAATCTACCCAGGGTTGATTATGCAAACGAATTTTTAACTTATATGCATACTACTCAGACCAATTCATTTTGTCCCTCTTTTTCATCAATTCTCTTTGTATTAGTGATGCCTAATTCTACATTTCTAAGATCTCACTCCTTAACTTTAGATTTAAATATGTAAATACCTACCAAATGTATACACTTAGTCACCAAAGGCATTGTACATTTACCGTATCTAAGACTTTCCCACAGGCCTTCCTATTATATTGATAATTTACTTAAAAATTTACTTCATAAACAGTGTGGAGTATTTTTAAGTTTTAAACAATTATACAAGTTAATTTCATGCTACACCCCCAGGGGGGTTTAGTTAGTATTACAAGTACCCCAACAGAAATCAAGCTCCAAGGGTTTTTACTAAATATTTGAATTACCATTATCAAAATCTAAGAGCCTCGAGTAAGTAATTAGTCTAAGTGCTATTAGAACCTTAAAAAAAATAATTATTAAAGATATGAATGTGTTCAAGAGAAATGACTGGCTATGTTCTACAGTCTTCATTTGCACAAACATGGAGTAAGAACACGACAAGAGCCTGAGGCTAATATGCCAGTGGTGGGGCAACCCCCCACTCCACACAGAACTTTGTAACCCAACCAGGCCAGAAGCCTGGCTGCCCCTTTTCTCAGAAAGTTCTGGAATCACTTCTCCTAAGCCTTTTCTGCAAGGTGCTTAGTCAGGTGGCCGGTGCAGAGTGTGGCACTGTTCTTGTGACTTCTGGCTAAGCACGTTTAGGCTTTTAGTAGAACTTGGCCTAAGACTGGCTTTCACAGTGGCACACCATCTAGTAGCAAGGTTGTGGGGAAGAGAAAGCTTAGACCCCACCTACCTCTGCTCCACCAGAGGCTACCATATTTACCAAATAAGCTGATGTCTTCTGATCTGCCAAATTGGCTTTAGAACAGTTTGCATCTATTTTTTATTTGTTAACTGGCCCTACAGTTCACCTAGATGCTCAAGTCTTGAAGGTAGAAGTTATCCTAGATTATTTGCTTTCCCTAACTTCACCCATTCAATCAGTCCACATACCTAGTCTCTACATCCATACGTTTCTTCAACTACATCCTTGATAAATGTGCCGTAATTCAGACCCTCCCTCTTATTCCTGGAACTCTAGAAACATTTTTTAACTTTTCCTCCCTCTCATCTTGCCATACCTTCTAACACACTCCCCATTGCAGCCACTCCAACATACTCAAAGTCTAACCGTTTTCCTTATTCCACTGCCTTACATGAGCTTTCCTGGTTGGCCTCTATAATCACCTGAGCCAATCCCAGTAATAAACATGTATTGCAATATATTGCAACTATGTTGTTACATGGTCTTCTGTCCCCTAGACTGAGGATTTTGGGGTTTGGGGGGTTTTTTTGAAGGTAGGGGCAGTGTCACCCTTGTAGCGTAAGCCCTGAACACAGTATCCACCGTACTCTAGTTGCTCTTTGAAGTCTCATTTTCATCTACCAACCCCTTCTACCTCCCCTCTAAATCACATCCCCTTTCCTTTTCAAAGAGCATTCAGAGAAAGAAAGAAAAAAAAAAAGGAAGATATTTATCAGCCTGAACATTTTCTGACATCAAACTGATACCGCTTTAACCAAAAATAACTAGACATTTGTTACCTTTTCTAGTTGCCTTGATGATGCTGGGGTGAAAGAAGCACAGCTCCTCAGACCTGGCCCTGGACAGCTGGCAGGAGGAAATTGCTTACCAAGGCACAACAACTCATGCTTATGTTAAAATCTTCAGCTAATATCGTTCAGGAAGAAAAGGTTTCTGATGAATTTCTGCTGCCCAATTCATGCACAGATAAATAAAGAACAGCAGCCAGTGTAATTAGCAAGCAGATCTTCCAGCAACAGGATTTACACCTGGACATAAACATGTTCACTGAAGTTGGGATGAACATTTGCTAAGGTAAACGCTTTTTGAAAAATTGTAAAGCTAATGATCTTGCACTGACAGCATAACCTTGAGCTTATTGCCAAATAGAATGCCAAGTGTAAACACTTAATGAAAGAAAACAAGGAATGATAATGGTCCTTCTTGTGACCCCCAGATAAGTGACACTTTGAGTGCTTTTGAGGTCAGTGGAAACACTTTCCTACTTGCTGGTAATTTTTTTTTGCAGTTTTATGTACTTTTTGATCTGACTTGATATGGCTGAGAAGCACTTCCTCAGTCAGTGCAAGATGCAATAATTGCTTTTCTTCCTCTGATATCTTATCCCCAGAAGTAGAAATAAGCAGCCCTGAACTGCAGTAGAGGCCAGTTATTATTTTGAAATATTGGTGAAAGCCATAGGTAAGGCTATGGTTAAGGCTCATTCTATGGATTAGGGACATTTCTGGATTTTATCATGTGTGAGGGTCAAGAACGGGAACCACACTGAAGGTAGTAGAACACACCATAAACTTCCTATCATTGGAGGTTCCAGTAACCAAACCTCTCTTAACCAGAAGAACAGCATAATGAAAGAAACACAGGGTATAGAATGAAAGGACTTGGGAATTAATTCTGTTGTCCAACCTCAAATAAGCTAGACAACTACTCTGAACTCCCAGTTGCCTTATCTCAAGAAAAGGTGGATAGTAATTTAGAGATTATAAGATAGAGAATAAAACGAAATAATAATATATGTGAAGCTGACTTGTATGGTACCTGGAACAAAGAGGTCAATAAATATTACTGGGTAAGTGTGAAATAATAATAAGTATTCATCCATTCTTTAAATTAAACGATATCCATATTATAATATTTTTCTTTCTTTCTTTCTGCCTCTCCAACATCCCATTTCTTCCCCACATTGGGAACTGCCCATCTGCATATATGTGATGAAGTACCCACTTTGACTATTACAGAAGCTGAAATAGGAGATATGCCCTCTACTTACTTCCAGAAAACCAGTAACAGGCACATCATCCTACTATATATTTGTTTATTTATCATATTTATCGTTACTGTCTGCACTTTCTTCAATTCCATAAGCTTCATAAGGGAGAGCACTTTTATATATTTTGTTTGTGAGTATATCCCCAGCACATGGAATGCAACTTGACACGCAAAAAAGACCTCAGTGGATTTGATGCTTCTGTCCATAATATTGAGTTATGAACAAATAATGCAGAAATTAAGGGAGTTAAAATTTATTCTAGCTGGTGGACCATAGAAGTCAAGATGTTTGGTGGAGGTACACAACAGAGATTTTGTCCGTAGAACCACTGCACTAGCAGAGGAAGAGTCATGCTAGAATCCACCTGCCTTTCAGCTTCCAAAGACCTCTGGGTTCCTGCCTGTTTTCAAATCCTGCTTTAGCAGACTCTCCCAAGTCTTGTGAGCTACTCAATATCCTTTCTATAAATCCATTTTTTCTTCAAGCAGATCTGGTTCCTGTTTCTTGAAGCTATGTGACTGATACGGAATTTATGCTTCTTTGGTGCCTACAGAAGAGTAGCTGCTAAGATCACAGTTAGTGGGAACATTATGACAGATGAAATCCCATTTTGATGGTGTCACATATGACTTGAACTGACCACCCATATGTTTAATCATCAACTAAACAACTGGGATGACAATTAGCTGCATTAGATTCATGCTCTTCCAGCTCTCATAATCTTGAATTCAACAATCACATAAACATCACTGAATACCTGCAAACAGTGCCTTGAATTAGAAATAATTCTTGACTTTAAAATGATGACATAGGTAGGCAAAGATTTTTTTAGGCCATAAATAGTACTAAGGAAAAAAGATATTTAAATTTCTGCTCTTTAAAAGATAATTTTAAGAAAATGAAAAGGCAAGCAACAATGGGAGAAAATATTTGCAATTTCTAATAAATGACTTCTATCCAGAATATATAAATACATACGAAAATAAATTGATATAAGTATAAATAATATAGAAAGGACTCTTACAACTCAACAATAAGAAGACAAACAAACCAATTTTTTAAATGAGCAAAAGACTTGAATAGATATTTTTCAAAAGAAGATATAGGAACAGCAGTAAGCACATGAAAAGATGGTCAACATCTTTAGTCATCAGAAAAATGAAAAATAAACTCTCATACGTTGGTGGTGGGAGTATAAATTATAAAACCACTTTCAAAAGCATGTTATCTATTTTATATAGATAAACAATGCTTATCATAAAATCCACCTCTTCTACCCTGAGGTATTTACACAAAATAAATAAAAACTTTTGTCCACAAAAGGCATCCACATAAATCTTCACTGGAGCTGTATTCAAAATAGCCCAAACTGGGGGCTTCCCTGGTGGCGCAGTGGTTGAGAGTCCGCCTGCCAATGCAGGGGACACAAGTTTGTGCCCCGGTCCGGGAAGATCCCACATGCCGTGGAGCGGCTGGGCCCGTGAGCCATGGCCGCTGAGCCTGCGTGTCCGGAGCCTGTGCTCCGCAACGGGAGAGGCCACAACAGTGAGAGGCCTGCGTACCGCAAAAAACAAATAAATAAATAACCCAAACTGGAAGTGACCAAATGGTCTATCAGTGGGTGAATGAATAAACAAATTATAATATATCTATATGACTGAATACTACTCGGCAATAAAAAAGGAGAAACTACTGATACACACAACAGCATGAATGAATTTCAAATATTATGCTTAGTGAAATCAACCAAATTCTAAAGAGTTTGTACTATATGATTTATTCTAGCCCTAGAATTGGCAAAATAAGCTCTAATGATACAAATTTGATTAGTCATTGCTTGATGCAGGAATCAGTGGAACGAGGGGGACTGACTGCAAAAGGCATGACAAATATCTCTGTGGTGATGGAAATTGTCTATATCTTGACTGAGTTAGTGGTTAGATGGGGTATACATTTGTCAAACTCCTCAAGCTATAAACTTACAATGTGTGTATTTTATTATATGTAATTTTTTTTACCTCAATAAAGCTGATAAAAAAAGATGGCTGATAATTTGAATATAGAAAGCATGAGGCAGGACATGGTAGGTGCTACCATAACAATAGAAAGTTAAATATCAAAGGAAGAAAGAAAAATTACTTTCACCGGGAGAAGTTAGACAAGGCCTAATGGAAGACACAGTGTTTGAGTGGAGGTTTCGGGTCTGGATGGCATTTCAATAGAAGAAGATGGAGGAAGAAGCACCAATAGAGTGTATAGGTGATGGCAAAGAATCAGGTATGACTGGGGTGCATGTTGCATTTATTCATTAATTCAGCAATATTTTATTGATGGCCCACTAGAACCAGACACTCTCACAGCAGACAATATGACGTTCCTGATTTCATGGATCTTACATTCTAACGTGGAGAGACATATGAAAAACAAATAAATTTGTAATACATCAGCTGTGCAATATATAGCTGAGAAAAGGGAAAAGAGAATTTAGGGCTGGGGGACTGGGTCGCTTTGTTAGATGAGGTAGTCAGCAAGGGCCTGTCTGAAAGGGTGACATTTGAGCAGAATCATGAATAAAGATCACTGCATATATCTGGAGGAAGCACATTTCAGAACAAAGGAAGAGTCAACGCAAAGACCTTGAAGGTGGAGCATGACAGGTGCATTCAGAGAACAGCAATGAACAAGGAAGGATGTAGTGACTCCAGGAGGAGATCAAGGGGGAGCCTGGCAAGAAATCTGGAGAGTGATAGGGGTGGTAGGGGAGCGGCAGAGCTCACAGGGCTGTGCTTCTCATTACTGTGCAATATGAACCACCTGAAGATCACATTAAATCTTCAGATTTTGATTCAGTTGGTCTAGGGATAGGGCCTGAGATTTTGCATTTCCAGCAAGCTCACAGGTGATGTGAGATTACTTTCAAATAAAAAGGATTAGGACCTTGGAGGATATTTTAAGGAGTAGTATCATCTGCCAGGTGCATCTCGGGGGTCAAAGGCAGATTCAGGGAAAACAGGAGGCATTTGAAATACATTCAAGAGATAATGGTGATTTGGACTAAGATAGCTATGGAGGAGTAACAAGAAACAGTTGAGTTTTTGATATGTTTTTCAAATAGCTGAAAGGACTTTTACCAACAAATTAAATTTGTCATGTGAGAGTAAGAGAGAGGTCAAGGATGACTCCAAGGATTTGGTCCTAACAAATGAAATAGTATATGAATCTGTAGTTCAGGGAAAAGGGCCAAGGTTGAGATATAAATTTAGAAGTGGTGAGGGTAGAGATGTTACTTCATGCCATGAGATGAGATGAGATCACCAAGTGAGTGTAGAGAGATATCCTAGCACTGAGCCTGGGCATACTCTAAAATTTAGAAGTCAGGAGGATTAGGTACAACTGGTAAAGGAGACTGAGTGTAAATGATACTGACCAGGGTTCTTGGCCTTCCCCAATCAATAGAAATTGACTAGAGGCCAGACAAGAAATTCAGGCAAGGCTTTATTGGGACTGGCTGCAGGAGGGAGAGAAGACAAGGAATAGGTTCCCTTGTTCGCTCTCTGAGGGGAGGCGAGCTGGTTCCTTATGAGGGTAGGGGTGTGCCCAGGGGTTGGGCCAGAGGGATGGCTTAGGTGTTCTGTCCACCCCTTTGTGGTGTTGAGTGCAGGGGGCTTGCACAGTACCCTGCTTTTGCTCCCAACACCCAGTTTTTGCTCCCAGCTCTTCAGAAAAGCCAGTTGGGTTTGGCTTTTTGTATCTTTTGGTCCAGAATTTGACCAAACTGCACACGCACACAGTTATTTTTAGTCCCATACAGTTTCTTTGTCTTCTGTTCCTAGAGGAGAGGTGTGTCCAAGTGCCAACACTGCAGCTCTGCAGCAAAGCATCCCAGTCTGCAGGCCTGTCTCATAAATGGTCAGTGAGGTCTGAGAATCAAGAGGGTGGTGTCCCAGAAGCTAAATCATGAAAATTTTTCAAGAAACATTGATCAGTGTGTCGAATCTGCCAATTAGTTGGGTAAGATGGAGACTGAGAATGGTCATTGGGTTTAGCAAGGTAGGGGCCATGAATGACCTTGACAAGAGCTATTTTGTTAGAATGGTGAGTTATAAAAGCCTGATTAAAGTGGGTTTTAGAAAGAATGAGAAAGGAGGAAGTGGAAACACTGAGTTTCTGTGGTTCTTTAGTGAAGCTCTGGTATAAGGGAGAACAGAAAAATGAGACATAACTGGAAGAGAAATGAGGGTCATGAGAAGAATTGTTATGATGGGAATTATTACTTTATGCTGTATGTTGATAGGCATGACTTAGTAGAGAAAGAAAGATAAAGGATAATTGCTGGATGAAGTTCTTGAAGAGATGACAGAGTGAGGTATTTAGAGCACAGTTGGAAAGAGTGACCTCAGAGCCATGGTAAAAGGTGGGAGGGCAGAGTATATGGGTTTAGATCTAGTGAAGTAGGTAGGTATAAGTGGGAGCTAGTGGAAGGCCTCATTGGTTCAGTGTTTTTTCTTTTTTCAATGAAAAAGAAAACAGCAGCAGGTAAGAGGGGACAAAATGTGCTAGACTTCTGAAGAGAGAGGGTACGTTGTGACATAGTTGTCTGAGAGGATGGGAAAAAGGCTAGGGAAATGTTATCAGATTGGCAGACAACAAAATTCAGTTTGAATTTAAGCAGAAAAAGTCAACATATTGACTTCTGTAAGATGTTATGGAAACATCTTACAGAAAAACCCGAACAAAGTTTTTGGCCAACCCAATGGTTTGTCTTTTCTCCAACCATGACATAAACTGTGAGTATAGATTGGGAACAGGCAGAGAGTTGGAGTTAAACAGACTTCTGCCAGACAGATATGTTGCAGGGAGAAAAAGGCACAAAAGATAAGAGTATACAAAGAGAAAAATCAAAGTGATAGAATATGGGATGTAAGCATATAAGGAAATATAGGATATAAAAAATTGAGAAATACTGCAAAGGTGATCATTTGATTATATGTCTGTGAATAGAGTCACAGAAGTTGTGAAATTTAGATAATAGAGTAAGCCAGTTAATATAATCGGAGAGAAAGAGTGTTGAAATTTATATTACCAAGGTTGTGCAGTTTTCAGCTCTAACATGTCCTAGAATTTCCTATGAAATGGAAATGTGGCATAAGTACTGATAAAATGAGAATATTAAAGAAGAGATTAAGGTGCCCAGGGGCCAAGACATTGGAAGGATTTTCCATGTGATCATTGAAATCACCAAGATTCAGGACTAGGTGGAGGAAACTCTTCCCAGTTTCAACAGTTGGTCATATATTTATGGCAAAGGCATCCTTGGAGATAATACAGGGAGGCAAGTGCTAAAACAGTCAAGAAATGAGGAAGAATGGGGTATAGAGGACTCCAAAAAAAAAAAATGTTGCAGGATGTCACCTGGGGTTTTTACAGATGTACAGAAGAATAAATGGTCTAGAAATAACAGTAAAGAGCAAGAAAGACAAGAATTTCTCTGTCTGAGAGGGAAATGATGATTTAAGAGGAAACCTTAGTTCAATCAGAACACGAAGGCCAAGAGAACATTCAAAGAAGAGGATGAGGTGGAAGGGGTTGGTAATCTGCTGAGGATTGGCCATGAGCATGAAGCAGACTAATGCAAGATGCAACTGAAAATGGAGCTAAGGACCAATCATGGAGAACCAGAAATAAGGGGGGTTTAAAAGAACTGTAAAGGAATACTAAATGAAATTCAGAGACAATTATAGAAAACTATCCTAGTAAAATACAAATTTCCCAAGTTTTTTTCCTTTTTTTTATTTTTTATTTTTTTAATTTTTTATTGGAGTATAGTTGATTTACAGTATTGTATTAGTTTCTGCTGGTTAGAAGTCTAACATGGATTTCAAAGGCTTACAATCAAGGTATAAGCAGGGCTGTGTTCCTTTCCGGTGGCTCTAGGGAAGAATATATTTCCTTACTTTTTCCAATTTCTATAGGACTCCCACATTCCTTGGCTTATGGGCCTTTACTCCTTCTTCAAAGCCAGTGAAGTTGCATATTTCTGACCATTCATCTGTAGTGAAACTTCCTACTGGCCATATCTTGGAAAGTTTCTATGGAAATGACTCATATGCTTAGATTGAGCCTACTCAGACAATCTAGAATAATTTTCCTATCTCAAGGTTCATAATTTAATCACATTTGCAAAGTCCCTCTTGCCATGTAACACAGCATATTCATAAGGATCAAGACATGGACATCTTTGGGGGGGACATTATTCTCCCCATCACACACCATGGAGGTGCTCTGGGCCACCCAGCCTCTTAGAGATTGTCCTGATTGCAGGGTGTTCCTTCTTTTTAATTATCTTTATTTAGTATTCTTTTGTGCGTTTCCAATCATTCTATTGTTAACTATTTAGATTTAACTATGCAAATGCAGAACTATTTGCTCATAACCAATGCCTCTCCTCTTACACCTCCCCTATCTTGAAGTTTCTATTCTGATTCATTTATAATGTCTATTATTCTTGAGTGTTTTTTCTCCGACAGGGTGGTATCATGGCATATTCTTTGAATTGTGTGTCCTCAAATTTTTCATCATAACTAGTGGAGAATATCATGCTCAGATATGAGATTCCTAGGCTGGAGTCCTCTCTTCTCATCAGTCTGTAAGGTTTTTTTCCCACTGTGTCTAGTTTTATTGCTGCTACTGAGAAGTCTGATACAAAATTGCTTTCCTTTTTAAGGGTTTTCATTGTTATTGGAAGCTTGTATGTTTTCCTCTTATTCTTAGAGTTCAGAAATTTTACCAGAATATGCCTAAGTATGTGTTATTTTTTTTTCAGCCATTTCTTCCTAGATCTCAGCAAGCCCTTCTAATCTTTTGTGGTACGCGGGCCTCTCACTGTTGTGGCCTCTCCCGTTGCGGAACACAGGCTCCGGACGCACAGGCTCAGCAGCCATGGCTCACGGGTCCAGCCGCTCCGCCGCATGTGGGATCTTCCGGGACCGGGGCATGAACCCGTGTCCCCTGCATTGGCAGGCGGACTCTCAACCACTGCGCCACCAGGGAAGCCCTCAAGTCATTCTTTAACTCAGACGAAATTAATTCCCTCTCCTCCTCCTCTTCCTTCTTCTCTTCTTCTTCTTTAAATTATAACCTATGTTCCATATACTCCATTACCTTCTTCTGGAATTCCCATATGTCTATGTTATGTTTATTAAATCTGTCCTCCAAGTCTTTTACATCTTCCCTGATGGTTTGCATACCTTTGTATTTTTTTCTGTATTTTGAAATATTTCTTCTACTTAGTTTCTCAAGCTTCAATTTTGGTTCTCAATAATGACAATTCTTTTTTTAAATTCATTTATTAAATATTTAAGTTGAAAATCAGTCCTTTGAGAAACTATAATTGAATGTCTTTAAGGACACTTACTTTTCCTTAGAGGAGTTGCCACACATAGATATGTTTACAATAGGGGCTTAGAAAGAGCTTCTAGTCCTCCTTGAGCAGCAGCATTCCCTTGTGTGCTGGTGAGAGTACAGCAGTTTCTGTTGCTGTGGGCTAATTTGGAAAGTTGTCAATCCTGTATTGGGGTTCCAAGAACACTGTGCTCTGTTGCTTCCCAAGCTATGAAGCCTACTAGTCTCTAATTTCAGGAGTAGAGAGGGTTCAGCCCACTGTGAAACTCTGCTGGCTTAGAAGGTGAGGTTATCAGCACATCCTTACAAGAACAATCAAGAAGAATGTTACCACTGTTGTTTTGTTTTATTCTTTTTGAATGGATAAAATGGATCTCTAAGGGCCAAGATCAATCAGGATCCAAGAGCCACTTTTCTCTCTCTAAAATGGGAATAATATTCTTGAGAGAAATAAAACTATATGTATAAAATACAAAAATAAAGTTAAATGCAATGTGAAAAATATATGTAGTTGATAGATGAATATATTTCCGTATCTTCCTCTTCCTCCCAGATTAAATTTAAGAAACTCTTAATTATCTTCTAGTTTAAGCCAGGCAATCTTATATACATTTTCATATATATTTATTTTATTTCCACAAAAAGACCCATGTACAAACATATTCTTTAGAGATAAGAAAAATGTTGCTCCGAACTTCTATAAAGTTTTTACAGAATTCAAACTCAGATCTTTGATTCCAGGTCCAAAGTACTTTCCACTATTCCACAGCATTGCCCTTACAATGTAATATTATGTGCTCTGGCTTTAAAGAATGAGGGCTGTCCATTCTGAACGCATTTATACGTCTTTTGCAAGTCATAGCACCTCTTATTTAATGACATGCAATAAATTTATGCTTGAGTTTAGTTTATGAAAAAAGTTTCTCTGTTGACAAATTTAAATATTTTCTTCTGCCAGAACATCAATGCTTAACTCCCCCATCTTCTCTCTCCCTTTTTTTTCCCCTCAATGCCAGGAAATTTAATTCAGCCAAATTAAGACCTAATTATGGTAATCAAATCATCTTGAGTAACTAATAACACTGGATCCCTTTACTTCCTAAATTTAAGGGATCTTCTCTTTCTAACATTTTTTCTTGAAATCAAATAATTTTGAATAAATAAATTTTAAAAATCCACAATAAATAAAAATGAGTTGTAACTTTCTGCAATTTTGACAGATATTTTAAGTGGTTCTGGGTCCAAAACATTAGAGAACAGGTGGGTTAACTAAATAATTTTAAGGGCAATTTGGGGCATAGATGAGGAGTAAGACAAAGAGAAAAGTAAACTGCTCTCCTGAAGAAATTAAGGAAAATTTATTAGGGTTGGAAGAAAGTGATTTCAGGAGGAAAGACAAGGGAGAGGAGACTGAAACAGAGAGAAAGGAGTATAATAAACACTGGGAGTGTAGAGCTCAGATACAAGAGATGACCAATGAAGATCCCTCAGGATATCTCATGCATATGTCTAGTCCAATAACCCTTGATGTAGAGCTCAGAAACTGACATGGGGGGTGCACTGGCCAGCTGACCTCCTTTACCTCTCCCTCAGCTCTTGTTGCTAGATTAATATCACTTGGCCTTTCACTAATGAAGCCACATCAAGAGAGCTATAGCACAGCTACCAGCCACAGCATCCCCCTGGAATATGGAAACTCACACCTCCTTGCCATTGTGACCTGTTACTTCTCTTTTCTCCCTGAAAATACAGGCTGTTTTAACTTCTTGCCTGTTTTGTGCAGGTCGCAGCCTATCAATAACCAATGTCGTGATTGGACCAGTCCTTATGCTCTTTATTTTGATTATAACACATCTTTAGTAACAACCATCAGGAAACTTTGAAAAAATAAAAGTTTATTACTTACAGAATCTGGAAATTATAATAGCACACCTGGGACCACACAGTGAGGTAACAGGCAGGCCTTGGGTTCTGTTTTTATTGGGGGTGAGGATACAGGCCTAAGATTTCAAGGACTCAATCTTTATTGGTGAATTTTAAGCATAAGAGCAGGAATTTAAAGCTTAGGAAGAGAATTTTTTAAAGTGGCCCAAATGGTAAACTATCAAAATCAACCAAGATCGCTAAAACAAAAGAACCTCAGTTGGGGAGGTAGCCTGGCTCTTCATACAGTTGGGTGGTTGGCAATGTGTTTATTTGAGATAGCTGTCTTTGAAATGGCTGCCTTTATTGAAATGGATACCTGGACAATCACAGCTTACGTCAAGAACTTGCATTACAAAAAAGAAAAACAACTGTCAGGGCTTACACAACACTGCTTAGCTTAAACTTTCCCAAACCTAGAGGAAGCAGCATGTTAACATATGGACTCAACTTTAGATGATGGCTTGTTCAGCACTCCCAAGAACTCTCTTATGGTGTTCTGTTGGGACCACGGTATCATCACCCAGTATTCTGCAGTTCTGGTAATTTCCAACTAGGGAATAAAATATATCTCTGTGTAGGCAGCCCCAAACTCACTTGAAAACTCTTCTAGTCCCCCTTCTTTGACTTGGAGTAAAAAGCAGGTGTAGCCCACAGGAAAGGAGAGCAAAAGTTCAATTATTCCCTCTGTAGGTTTATATCATTCTTCAATTCTTGTTTCAAATAGACTGGAATGTCTGATAAGAGTTCATGGTCACAGACTAGTTCTGCTCTCTTTAAGTATATTCAGCATGGATGTCTCAGCACCTCTTCTTAGACTTTGGGAGAAGTTATCACCAATTGTCTTCAAAAAGCCCAGATGTACAATTAGTTCTGTGAGAATAGACTCTGAGATTTGCATGCAGGAGGTATATGGGGAATGTACTCCAGACCTACACCTATGAGGAGTGAGTGAAGTGGAATGGGGCACAGGAAGAAATTAAACTGTGAAGAAGTTGCAACAAAAATTTCAGCTAACCCTACAGGGAGCTCTGGAGCTGGAGAGCCCTTCAGAGTTGCCCCAGATTGGAACAAGGACTTGAACCCTGCATGAAGGGGACATAACTTTGGGGGATGGAGGAGAAGGAAGTGATAGAAGAATGAGTTACTAATCAATTCAATAACGTCCACAATCTTTTTGGTCTTTTATCTTTGACTCGCCTTTTTCAACGACAATTTGCCCTGTCATTCCACCCAATTTTAACTGCAAAAAATAAAATATACCATCCTAGGTGAATGCCAAACTGATTTCCTTAAGCCTTAGTGCCACAAATGGAAAAGTGCTCAAAAGGGACACCAAAGTCAGAGAAGAGGAGATTGGTTCAAGATGGCAGAGTAGAAGGTGGTGCACTCACCTCTGCTTCTGAGAGCACTGAAATCACAACTAACTGCTGAATAACCATTGACAGAAACATGCTGAAACTCACCAAAAAGATATCCCACAACCAAAGACAAAGGAGAAGCCACAATAAGATGGTACAAAGGGTGCAATCACGATAAAATCAAATCCCATAACTGCCAGTGGGTGACCCACAAACTGGAGGATAATTATACCACAGAAGTCCGCCCACCGGAGTGAAGGTTCTGAACCCCACGTCAGGCTTCCCAGCCTGGGGGCCCAACAACAGGAGTAGAAATCCCCAGAGAATTTGACTTTGAAGGCCAGTGGTATTGGATTGCAGGACTTCCATGGGACTGGGGGAAACAGAGACTACATTCTTAGAGGGTACACACAAAGTCTTGTGTGCACCAGGACCTGGGGGAAAGGAGCAGTGACCCCATAGGAGACTGAACCAGACCTACCTGCTAGTGTTGGAGGGTCTCCTGCAGAGGTGGGTGGTGGCTGTGGATCAATGCAGGGAAAAAGGTACTGGCAGCAGCAGTTCTGGGACATACTCACTGGCATGAGCCCTCCCAGAGGCTGCCATTAGCCCCATCATACAGCCTGTAGGCTCCAGGGCTAGGTCACCTCAGACCAAACAACTAACAGGGAAGGAACACAGCCCCACGCATCAGCAGACAAGCAGATTAAAGTTTTACTGAGCACTGCCTTGCCCACCAGAGCAAGACCCAGTTCTACCTACCACCATTCCCTCCCATCAGGAAGCTTGTGCAAGGCTCTTAGACAGCCTCATCCACCAGAGGGCAGAGAGCAGAGGCAAGAAGAACAACAATCCTGCAGTCTGCAGAACAAAAACCACAATCACGGAAAGTTAGACAAAGTGAAATGGCAGAGGACTATATACCAGATGAAGGAACAAGATAAAACCCCAGAAAAACAACTAAATGAAGTGGAGATAGGCAACCTTCCAGAAAAAGGATTCAGAATAGTGATAGTGAAAATGATCCAGGATCTTGGAAAAAGAATGGAGGCAAAGATTGAGAAAATGCAAGAAATGTTTAACAAAGACTTAGAAGAATTAAGAACAAACAAACAGAGATGAACAATACAATAACTGAAATGAAAAATATACTAAAAGGAATCAATAACAGAATAACTGAGGCAGAAGAACAGATAAGTTACCTGGAAGACAGAATGGTGGAATTCATTGCTGCAGAACAGAAAAAAGAATGAAAAGAAATGAAGACAGCCTAAGAGACCTCTGGGACAACATTAAATGCTCCAACATTTGCATTATATGGGTCCCAGAAGGAGAAGAGAGAGAGAAATGACCCAAGAAAATATTTGAAGAGATAATATCTGAAAAATTCCCTAACATGGGAAAGGCAACAGTCAACCAAGTCCAGGAAGCACAGAGAGTCCAAGACAGGATAAACCCAAGCAGGAACATGCCAAGACACATAGTAATCAAGCTGACAAAAATTAAAGACAAAGAAAAAATATTAAAAGTGACATAGGAAATATGACAAATAACATACAAGGGAACTCCCATAAGGTTATCAGCTGGTTTCTCAGCAGAAATTCTTCAAGCCAGAAAGGAGTGACATGGTATATTTAAAATGATAAAAGGGAATAAGCTACAACCAAGAATACTCTACCCAGCAAGGCTCTCATTCAGATTTGACAGAGAAATCAAAAGCTTTACAGACAAGCAAAAGCTAAGAGAATTCAGCATCACTAGGCCAGCTTTGCAACGAATGCTAAAGGAACCCCTCTAGGCAGGAAAGAGACTAGCAACTTAAAAAAACCTTGTACATATATAGACTGCTATATCAAAACCTCATGGGAACAGCAAACCCCAAAATTACAATAGATACACAAACAAAAAGGAAAAAGCAAGCCAGACACAACACTAAAGATGGTCATCAAACTACAAGAAAAGAGAACAAAAGAGGAAGAGAAGAAAAAAGACCTACAAAAACAAACCTAAAACAATTAAGAAAATGGCAAATGAATGTAGATATCAATAATTACCTTAAATGTAAATGGATTAAATGTGTCAACAAAAGAGATAGACTGGCTGAATGGATACAGAAACAAGACCTGTATATATGCTGTCTACAAGAGACCCACTTCAGATCTAGGGACACATACAGACTGAAAGTGAGGGGATGGAAGAAGATATTCCATGCAAATGGGAATTAAAAGAAAGCTGGAGTAGCAATATTCATATCAGACAAAACAGACTTCAAAATAAAGACTATTATAAGAGACAAAGAAGGAAACTACATAATGATCAAGGGATGAATCCAAGAAGAAGATGTAACAATTATAAATATCTATGCACCTAACATAGGATCACCTCAACATATAAGGCAAATACTAACAGCCATAAAGTGAGAAATCGACAGTAACACAATAATAGTGGGGGATTTTAACACCCCACTTTCATCGATGGACAGAGCATCCATACAGAAAATCAATAAGGAAATGCAGGCCTTCAATGACACACTAGACCAGATAGATTTAATTGATATTTATAGCGCATTCCATACCAAAGCAGCAGAATACATATTCTTCCCAAGTGCACACAGAACATTCTCCAGGATTGACTACATGCTGGACCACAAGGCAATCCCTGCTAAATTTAAGAAAACTGAAATCATATCAAGCATCTTTTCCGATCACAATGCTATCAGATTAGAAATAAACTACAAGAAAAAACTATAAAAAACACAAACACGTGGAGCCTAAACAACCAATGGATAACTGAAGAAATCAAAGAGGAAATTAAAAAATACCTAGAGACAAATAAAATGAAAGCACAATGATCCAAAACCTATGGGATGCAGCAAAAACAGTTCTAAGAGGGAAGTTTATAGCAATAAAATATTACCTCAGGAAACAAGAAAAATCACAAATAAACAACCTAACCTTACACGTAAAGCAACTAGAGAAAGAAGAATAAACAAAACCTAAAGTTAGTAGAAGGAAAGAAATCATAAAGATCACAGCAGAAATAAATGAAACAGAAACAAAGAAAACAATAGCAAATATGAATGAAACTAAAAGCTAGTTCTTTTAAAACATAAACAAGACTCATCAAGAAAAAAAGGCAGACTCATCAAAAAAAAAGGGAGAGGACTCAAATCAATAAAATTATAAATGAAAAAGGAGAAGTTACAACAGACACCACAGAAATACAAAGGATCATAAGAGACCACTACAAACAACTGTATGCCAGTAAAATGGACAACCTGGAAGAAATGGACAAATTTTTAGAGAGGTACAGTCTCCCAAGACTGAACAAGGAAGAAATGGAAAACATGAACAGGCCAATCACAAGCAGTGAAATTGAAACTGTGATTAAAAAACTCCCGTCAAACAAAAGTCCAGGACCTGATGGCTTCATGGGTGAATTCTATCAAACGTTTAGAGAAGAGCTAACACCTATCCTTCTCAAACTGTTCCAAAAAATGGCAGAGGAAGGAAAACTCCCAAACTCATTCTATGAGGCCACCATCACCCTGATACCAAAACCAGACAAAGATACCACAAAGAAAGAAACTACAGGCCAATATCACTGATGAACATAGATGCAAAAATCCTCGACAAAATACTAATGATCCAAACCAAACAATACCTTAAAAGGATCATACACCATGATCAAGTGGGATTTATCCCAGTGATGCAAGGATTTTTCAATATCTGCAAACCAGTGTGATACACCACATCAACAAATTGAAGAATAAAAACCATATGATCATCTCAATAGATGCAGGAAAAGCCTTTGACAAAATTCAACACCCATCTATGATAACTCTCCAGAAAGTGAGCATAGAGGGAATATACCTTAACATAATAAAGGTCATATATAACAAACCTACAGCTAACATTATACTCAATGGTGAAAATCTGAAAGCATTTCCTCTAAGATCAGAAACAAGACAAGGATTTCCACTCTTGCCACTTTTATTCAACATAGTTTTGGAAGTCCTTACCATGGCAATCAGAGAAGAAAAAGAAATAAAAGGAATCCAAATTGGAAAAGAAGTTAAACTGCCACTGTTTGCATATGACATGATATATTACATAGAAAATCCTAAAGACACTACCAGAAAACTATTAGAGCTCATCAATGAATTTTGTAAAGTTGCAGGTTACAAAATTAACACGCAGAAATCTGTTGCATTTCTAAACACTAAAAATGAAAGGGCAGAAAGAGAAACTCAAGAAACAATCCCATTTGCCATCACATCAAAAAGAATAAAACACCTAGGAATAAACCTACTTAAGGAGACAAAAGACCTGTACTCTGAAAACTATAAGACACTGATGAAAGAAATCGAAGAAGGCACGAACAGATGGAAAGATATACCATGTTTGTGGACTGGAAGAATCAATATTGTCAAAATGACTATACTACCCAAGGCAATCTACAGATTCAGTACAATCTCTATCAAATAATCAATGGCATTTTGCACAGAACTAGAACAAAAAAAACTTAAAATTTGTATGGAGACACAAAAGACCCCAAATAGCCAAAACAACCTTGAGTAAGAAAAACGGCTCTGGAGGAATCAGGCTCCCTGACTTCAAACTATACTCTAAAGCTATAGTCATCTAAACAGTATGGTACTGGCCTAAAAATAGAAATATTGATCAATGGAACAGGATACAAAACCCAGAAATAAACCCACTCACCTATGGTCAATTTATCTACAACAAAGGAGGCAAGACCACACAATGGTGGAAAGACAGTCTCTTCAACAAATAGTGCTAGGAAAACTGGACAGCTACATGTAAAGAAAATGAAATTAGATCATTCTTTAACATCATACACAAAAATAAGCTCAAAAATGGATTAAAGACCTAAATGTGAGACCAGGCACTATAAAAAACTCATAGAGGAAAACACAGGAAGAACACTCTCTAACATAAATTGCAGCAATATCTTCTTTGATCTCTCTCCCAGAATAATGGAAATAAAAACAGAAATACACAAAAGGGACCCAATTAAACTCAAAAGCTTTTGCACAGCAAAGGAAACCATAAACAAAACAAAAAGACAATCCACAGATTGGGAGAAAATATTTGCAAATGATGTGACCAACAAGAGATTAGTCTCCAAAATTTACATACAACACATGAGGCTTAATATCATCAAAACAAACAATCCAATCAAAAAAATGGGCAGAAGGGCTTCCCCAGTGGTGCAGTGGTTGAGAGTCTGCCTGCCGATGCAGGGGACACGGGTTCGTGCCCCTGTCTGGGAAGATCCCACATGCTGCAGAGCGGCTGGGCCCGTGAGCCATGGCCGCTGAGCCTGCAGGTCTGGAGCCTGTGCTCCGCAACGGGAGAGGCCACAACAGTGAGAGGCCCGTGTACCACAAAAAAAAAAAGGGCAGAAGACCTAAATAGACATTTCTCCAAACAAGACATGCAGATGGCCAAGAAGCACATGAAAAGAAGTTCAACATCACTAATTATTAGAGACATGCAAATCAAAACTACAGTGAGGTATCACCTCACACCAGTCAGAATGGCTATCAACAAAAATCCACCAACACTGAATGCTGAAGAGGGTGTGGAGAGAAAGGAACCCTCCTATGCTGTTCTTGGGAATGTAAACTGACACAGCCACTATGGAGAACAGTATGGAGGTTCCTTAAAAAACTAAAAGCAGAGCTACCATATGACCTTTCAATCCCACTCCTGGGCATATACCCAGAGAAAACACAATTCAAAAAGACACATACACCACAAGGTTCATTGCAGCACTATTTATAGTCACCAGGACATGGACATTGAAGCACTATTTACAGTCACCAGAACATGGAATGGATAAAGAAGATGTGGTACATATATACAATGGAATATCACCCAGCCATTAAAACAAATGAAATAATGCCATTTGCAGCAAGATGGATGGACCAAGAGATTGTCATACTGAGTGAAGACAGACAGAGAAAGAGAAATATTGTATGATATCCCTTATATGCATAATCTAAAAAGAAATACAAATGAACTTATTTACAAAACAGAAACAGACTCACAGACTTAGAAAACGAACTTATTGTTACCCAGGGGGAAGGGTGGGGAGAAGGGATAGTTAGGGAGTTTGGGATCAACATGATGTACACACTGCTATATTTAAAATGGATAACCAACAAGGACCTACTGTATAGCATAGGGAACTCTGCTCAATGTTATGTGGCGGCCTGGATGCGAGGGGAGTTTGGGGGAGAATGGAGACATGTATATGTATGGCTGGGTCACTTTGCTGTGTATCTGAAACTATCACAACAGTGTTAATCAGCTATACTCCAATATAAAATGAAAAGTTAAAAAAATAAAGCCTTTCATAATCAAAAAAAAAAGAAAGTCAGAGAAGACCATTAGTCAATGACCATGTCTTCCATATTAGTAGGAACATCATTCAATCTAACAGTCACAACCAAAGGGTACATTCCTATTAACCCATTGCAGAGGTTTTGCATTTATTACCTCTGCTTTCTCTAATTAGACCTTTGGAGACCTAAACAAATAATATAATCAATTAGAACTTAGAGTAGAAAGTCGCTCTCAAAGGGCAGTGTTGCATTTTCTGTCAAGATTTGCTCATTGCTCCTAATTTAAAAATCTACACTCCATTTTCAGTGTCTGCATGGGCATAGACTACACCACAGAAATGAGCATTACTGAAATGTAAGTATTTTCCTCCATAGCACATCTAACATAGATTCACATTAAAAGTCAGTCTTACTCAAATGATTTCTGGTAATGGCACTTTATATTTAAATTGCATAAATGCTTTTAAATCTGGGACTTGCTATGTGGCTTTGGGCAAATCACTTTCCCCCTTGTCTCAGTTTATCTTAAAAAACATTAGGGGAAAGAGAGAGGTGGGAAAATTAATACCTGTTCTGTGCAACAACCAGATTTGTTCTGAGGATGAAATGTGTGAAAGCACACAAAACAAAACATAAAACAATTCAACAGTCTTATGTAGATGATTTACTCAATGATACTATAGTATGATATAGGGGTTCTTAAACTGCATATACATTGCATTGGAATTACTTATAGTACTTATTTCAAATGAGATACAACGGGTGCTATTGCAAGAGATTCTGATTCTGTAGTTCTGGGATGGAGCCCAGAAATCACCATTTATAACAACTACCCAGACAATTCAGATACCAGTGGTTCAGATCCACATGTGCAGAAATACTCAGAGTAGCATAATTATTGCACCCATATTTCCTTTTCCCACTCTGCTGGTTATTGGTATGTGGCCATGGACAATGGCACTCAATGGTCCTGAGCCTCAGTTTCATCACATGAACATCTGGAATTAAATGGATCTTACTTGAAAGAACTGCATTAAGAAATGAAAAGGATATTCTTTGTAAGATGCAAACCACTCTATAATGATTATTAGTAGAATTTTATGTCCTTATTCCTGGAAAAAGGAGTTTAGCAGGAATGAGTAGAGATGTGGTTAAAGTGATATAGCTCTGGAAAGGTTAGGTGAGAAAAAGGCAGAAAAAGAACATAGGTGACATTCTTCTTGGAAAGGTAAGAGTGAGTAATGAAACAAAGAACTAAAATGTGGTTCTTTTCAAATCTGCTTACGTACAGCAGTATTCATTTTAATGACATTCCAGACCAGGACTACTACTACTACTTCTGTGTAGGAGTCATGATTTTTAATAAAAATGAATCCTACCATGATAAGCAGTACAAAATACAGTTTTTGCTCCAAGGCAATTTTCCACTAGTATGTTTTGCCTTAAGTTTAAAAGTAGCAAAAGCCATATACTCACCAGAATGTACATATGAATTCATTATGCTCAAGTGCACAAAAATGACTTCCAGCTCTGATTAAACCAACTCTCCATTATTCCTTTCTCAACAATCAGCAATATTAAGTAGGTTAAAGTTACTACATTTGACAGGTATTTAAAATCAATAACACAATCATACTAACCTTGCACTTTTTGACATGTGGAAAGTGTTCAGATTTCTCTTTGTTCAGTCACTACCACACAGCTTTGCAGGTGATGAATAACTTTCTTCCAGTTACTTAGCCAGCCTTAACATTCATTGAGCACATTCAAGGATAGAAAGCTCTATGGAATTGAATTTGGCAGGAAAGGGTGGTTATTGATACACTCATAACATCCTCAGTAAGACCTTAAAGAGCCATAAGATCTAACCTTGAGAAGTTCTGCAAAACTGTCAATTACTCCTTGTAAACTGTGCATCTAAATAGGAAAAACCTGTATTTCACTGTCAGGAGGATGCAGAGCTTGACTGAATCTTTTCCTGGGCTTATTCATCTCACTGAGGTTAAAAATGGGCTGTTGACTTTTCTCACTCCATACAGTCTGTTGAGGAAAACTAGCAGAGGCACCTACCCAATAAAAAGCAGGCTAAGGTTATTATGCTATAAAAATGAGATGCTGGAAAAGTTTTGAAACATGTAGCACTAATTAGCGAGCACCACTCAGAATACAAAGCCAGTTACCATTATATGGAACATTTTAAAGTTTGTGTCCCAAATCTCATCTCAGGTTATTCTGTCATTAAATGCAATGCTGGACTAGCACGCTATTAATAGTACCTCCTTCTCTGCAAATAAATGACATTTTTGAAAACATATTCTTTCAGAAAAATCACTGAAGACAGTTGGACCATTTTAGGGGCACTGATGTATTACTCATTAGCAGAAAACAGTATCATGATGCAGAGAAAAGAATGAATTGGTTATAAAGCAACTTTTGGTTCTAAAATTGTCATATTAAAATTCAGTCATTATCTTTCTCTATACCCCAATCTGGAAACTAAGCCTTGTGTTTATTAAGGAGCAATTAAAACTGTGAGAGGACCCAATGCTTAGTGCAGTAAGTGGCACAGGGTAGGAAATCAATAAATAGTTCTGTACTGAAGAAATAAATTATATTTTGCTTTCGATTTGTCAGATTGCGATATTTACAGTAATAGATCTGCTGACAGCTTGCACAAACAGGTAAATATTATTAATTGATGTTTTTAACAGTTCATAGTCAGTAGAATGGATCAAACAACTTCTAGAGGATAATGATGCCCAGTGTTCAAACTCCAGGAGAGAAACTACAGTGCAGAGTCCGTTTTTCTCATGACCAGTTCGTTGGATTGCTCTCAAAATGTCCTTATCGTGTTATAAAGACCTTAAAACACTTGGAAGGGTGCTTTATTGGGGCCTACGTGGTACATAAAAGTATCTTTACAAATGCTTTTTTCCAAAATGATTAGTTCTGCAAACAAGTGTATTTAACCCATTAATTGCCCCACCTTCTTTAGCCTTCTTAATCATGAATGAGACACTACAGTGAGGTGGGCTCTGGTTTCAGATTCCTGTGTTTAATCCTGGCTCTGCCCACTCATTAGCTGTGACACCTTATGATGTTCATTTCAGCTAACTGTGCCTCAATTCTATCATCTGTAAAGTGGGCCTAATGAAAGCACTGTTGTAAGGATCAATTAATTGCACTAGTTAATTAATAACATGTGAAGCCCCTAAAAAGTAGAACAAAGTATGCACTTCATAAATATTAGTTATTATGGCTATTCATGGTTTATTTTAATATGGAAATAATTTGTTTCTCACATGGATATATATCATAAAAATGAAATAAATATGCAAAAGGCAAATCAAAATGTATTATGTGAATTTATGATCTGTGACTTGATTTTTAACCATTCCATCTTTTGGTTTTCATTTTACCACCCTCAAAGTCTCTGAGACTTATTTTGGATAAGAACTTATTTTGATGATACCTTTATTATATTTCAGAATGATCAACCCATAGCTATATGGGCATCTTTGTGGGATCATTTGCGTTAACTGTTTACCAATTTTCTGAGTTTATAAAGAGTTGCTTTTGCTCTCCTGGGTCATAAGCTCGGAATTCCCTTCTGAGTTAATGTACATCCAAGAGCTCAGGAATCACCTTGATTCCTCCTCTCCCTTATCTTCCACATCTAATCCATAAATCCTGATAGTTCTGTACTACTGATTCATCCACTTCCTTCTCTCTCCAGAGTCTCCATCCTATTCCAAGCCAAGATCCTCTCTTCCTCCTTTGTCTCCAGTCACATCTGCCTTCTATACTCTTTAGATATTCAGGGCTTTTGTATTTGCTGTTCTATGTCCGTAATAAATTCTACTTGAACATCTTATAAAGTTGTCAATTTTTCTGCTTTGCTATGGGCTGAATTTTGTCTCCCTAAAATTCATATGTTGAAGCCCTAGTCCCCAGTGTGATGATATTTGGAGACAAGGCCTTTGGGAGGTAATTAGGTTTACATGAGGTCATGAGGGTGGGTCCCTTATGATTGGATTAGTGCCCTTATTAAGAAGATACAACAGAGAGTTTGCACGCTCTCTCTCTCCCTCTCCCTCTCCCTCTCCCTCTCCCTCTCTCCCTCTCTCTCTCTCTCCCTCTCTCCCCCTTTCCCTCTCTCCTCCTCTCCCTTTTTCCCCCTCTCCCCCCACCATGTGAGGCCATAGCAAAACATCAGCCATCTGCAAGCCAAGAAGAGAGCCCACACTGGAACCTGACCATGCTGGCATTCTGATCTCAGACTTCCAGACTCCAGAACTGTGAAGAAATAAATTTCTCTTGTTTAAGCCATCCAGTCTATGTTATTTTGTCATGACAGCCCAAGATGACTGAAACAATTTCCTGTACAGCATATATCACAATCTGGATTTATCTTGTTTATTTGTTTAGCTCCACAAAGGCCAGAGTTTTATTGTATTATTCACGGCTCTACACAGCAGCTGGAACATTGACTGACACACACATAGTAGATACTGAACAACAATCTCTGAATAAATGAGCAATGATGCACTGATGAGACACTTCTTCCAGATGTGACATTTTTCCTTCAAGGATTACTTGAGGGGTGAAATACCAAAGTTTTAGTGAAAATCCAGTTTATAGTTCACCGATTGAGTCACAGATTCTACTCCATTCCATTTCTAGGCAAAGAGAAATAAACCTCCGGCAACTAGTTGCATTCTCTTTTGTTAAAAATGTCCTAAAGTGTAGAATCTACATGTGACTCTCAATACTTTATGGCTAGGATACTATGCTTATAGCAGGGAGGCCCAGTTTGCCAGTGTAAGTTTTTTTTATTTTTCTCTGGAATCCAGATTTGACTAAATACTTCTGAAAGACTAATGAGAATGGGTATGACATCAGTTTATTTGCTTTGGGAACTGAGAGTAACGTCCTTGGGGAAAAAACATTAACCTAAGGGAATAGAGGACTGAGGTTCATAAATTTGGACAAAGGAAAATGGGCCATTATTGAAAACAAAAGCTAACGACAAAAGGGAAGAGCCATTTTGGGTTGGACATAAAGTTTCTAACCCCGCTCCTAAGGGCAAAGGAAAGGAGAACATATCAAAATTCCAAAGACACCTTAAAGAGCTCTTTCACTAATGTGGAGACAGTGGAGGCACAAGGCAGCTCTTCTCTGTAGCCTATGATGAGTGCATTTTGCAGGACAGTGAAGGGTGGACTTCCCATTTGTAATTTTTGTTGTAGCACAGTGCGAACCTAGCAGCTCCAACAGCAAAACAGAACAATGAACATCTGGAAAGGAGACACCACAGAGGAGGACATTCTGTCTTGGTGATTTCATTCACCTCTGGCCTCTACGGCAGCAATCATTGTGTCAATGCCAAACAGGACACGGCAGCTGAGAAATAATCCCCAAAGACTCTTGGATCATTATGGGTTTAATTAAGGTGACCTGTTAAGAATGGAGAATTGATTCTATTGTTGGAATTCTAATTTTTAACTCCAGGCTATTGTACTAGATATTGCATTTCTGATGCATAACATCAATCTTCACTGGGACTTTGGTCCTCAGTCTTGGAAATAAATGGCTGCTTAATAAATCAGCTCTGATATTCTATCTCACATGATGACTACTCTAAAAATATTCATATAGTGCTTTATAGTGTACAAAGCCAATCTGCCCAGCAACTCAATAATGAGAGTAAAGTTTGGGTTTTAGGGAAAGAATTCAGTGAATTCAAAGGGAAGAGCCATGAACTTCATTTTAATCCCTGGTTCTTCTTAATCAGACTGAGAAATTCAGTGCTTAAAGGCAAAACTTCTCACAGTGCTCAGCAAATGCAAATAATTTCACTCTCAGTTGTTTCTCCCACTGTCCCAGGGCACCATTCAGGACCTCAAGGGAACAGAGAGAATTCAATGAGATACACTAGCATCAATGGGACCCCCCCTCCCCTCACTTCATTCAGGCCTGGACCCCAAGCAACCTTAAACAGGTCATTCTGAAGAACCAGCAGAAGAAAGCTGCAATTAGGTACAGAGGACTTCTATGAAAAGGAATCTATGTTCAGGCTCAGGCTGTCTTATCCTGACTTTGTAGAAGTGACATATTTGTAAAATATTAAAACAACCTGCCCTTGATGTTCATACATTACAAAATTGTACAAAATGTTTTTTTTAATTCTCACACTAAAAAAATTTTAAAATTCTATATATATACACACACACATATATATTTTGTCCAAGGAGGAGAAGTATCTAAGTCCATAGTTTTCTCCTTATTCTATTAGGATCTTCCATTTTACAGATGAGAAAATTAAAAATAAAAGAGATTTTATAACCAATAAGTGATAAAACCAGATCTTTATCTCTAGAATTATCATCCTCAGTTTGGGAGGGGGTCCATTTTGGAACTCCAAGCTAACTCCCAGTTATGTAGTTTTCCCTCACACTCTTCCCCAAAGGAATGTGACTATTAGGCATTGAGTTGCTCTCTTCTGAAATTGCCATTAATCTTTTTTTTTTTTGAACTAAATATCAGAGCACCAACTGCCCTTTCAGTTCTACTAGTCCATCAATGTGTTCTTATTTCTATAGCAAGGATTTCATCTTTAGTCCAATCTATGTGTAGCTGACATTCTGGTAAGTCTAGAACACTTTGGCATGGCACTGACTGAAGTCTCTTTTCACAGGGTCTGAGAGGCCTCCTGGAAATGTGTTCGTATAAAGGGAAGAAGGAAGCAGGCATGACACACTTGTAACAAAGCCTTTGTCATTAAAAGAGAATGAGCATTTTGAGTACATTATGGCTGTCACTCAGATCCATCTCTATCCCGGATGGATGTCTAGAGAGAGAGAATATGATAACTAAAAACTGAAAGAGCAGCTTTACATAAAAGCTCTGAAAATGTTGGTGTACAGGCAGTGCTGCTTGGGGACCCCTCTGACAAATTATAACACAAGGGAAGAGAGGCGTTCCACCCCCTACCCATTTATCTACTGTGGACCTGAGTGCATTGGCAATGATACCTGGGGGAGCAATGGCAGAGTTTTCTAGAAGATTATGGTGCCCAGAGGGATCTTTGGAACCTAATGGAGCAATAGCAGAGTCCCAAGGGGGCTTAACTGCATGTGAGAACACATTAGATAGACCTTTGGATTTCTTAGAACTACTTGGGAGTGAATATTGCAGGAGCTGAATCTACAGGTGGGTGCAAGAGCCAATGAAATTTATTTATAGTTATTATATGTTTTAATTATTACAAATAAGAAAGTATAACTTTATAAAGATTAACCTCATTCTCTACTCACAAGTTGGGGATGCCTTGGAAACAAAGATTAAGTTTTTCTCTATTTTAACTTCTGTCAGCTGAACATGTAGAACTGTCGAGGGTGGAATGGGGGAAGTACCTTGCCAGCTAAAGAATGTTACTTGCCATCCAGCTCTACAAGGATTGAGTCATTAACCACTGCAGTCACTGACCTTCAACACCACCTGAAAGGAGTTCAGGGTAGAGATCAGGAATGAGGCACTCTGTGCTCTGGGAAAACTGGCAGAACAGGTCTTCAGATAGATATTTTCAGGAGAAATATTTTTATGAACCTGGATTCTTTCATCTTCCCACACTTAGAAAAACATTAAAGCCATTAACTAAGATGCCTGTTCCTCATGACTAGCAACAACCTTCTCCTGAAATGTGAGTTTGGTTGCATGTACCCTCTTCACCAAAATCACCTATATACTGACATCCCCCCTTACCACTTCTGAAGTTTCTCAGAGCTCTCTGAGAGGTTGTCTCCCAGGCTATAGTCCTCAGTAATCACTGAATAAACTTGACTCGCACCTGTTGCGGAGCACAGGCTCCGGACGCGTAGGCTCAGCGGCCATGGCTCACAGGCCCAGCCGCTCCGCAGCATGTGAGATCTTCCCAGACAGGGGCACGAACCCGTGTCCCCTGCATCGGCAGGCGGACTCTCAACCACTGCGCCACCAGGGAAGCCCAACTCACACCTTTTATGTTGTGTTTTTTTGTTTTTCTTTAGTCAACAACCTTTAATTAGGCAACACATTCCCAAGTCAAGAACTTTGGTCCTTCCCAGATAAAATCTGAAACTGGTCCCCATATATGGCAGGCAAGGGGAGTCCCCCAAAAAAGTCAGACCATTCCAGATCGGTAGGTGGCAAGTTTAATAATCAAGGGAATTTACATACAAGACTTGTCCTGGGCAGCCACAAGATGAATAGATCTCCACCCTCACCTGCCAGAATTTTAAAAGTTTATATAGAGGTCTTAATTGGGTTCAGTCACATATACCATCCAGATAGTTTCAACACCTTACTCTCTCAGGGCTGAGCCCTTGAAAGCAGCTCCCACTGTGGGAATGGTGGACAGAATGTACATTCCAACACCAAGGGAGGTGGTGAGGATCCTGATTGCCCTGCCCAGGTCCAGCTCTTGGGTCAACTGGTAGTCATGTCCTCTTGAGGACCTCCTTCTACAGCCACAGTTTTCTAAGGTTTTTAATAAGAAAGTAATTGTAATATATGCAGTTGCTTACATCCACTGCTTGTCCATGCAATTCCAGGGTTCTATGACACCTGCCAGTTCCTGAAGCTATTTCTTCTACTAACGTTTTAGCCAATTGTAAAAATGAGAATTAAATGTAAATATAATAGTAAAGCAATAGGTAGGAGCCTGAGACTCAAAACATTCCATCTTCTAATCTATTACCAAGGAAATCAGCCAACATATTCCCCTTATGTAAGGGGAAATGAGTACTACTGGCATATTTATATACATTATGTGATTGTGTTATATATATTTTAGCCTGCATGAACATGTTTAAATGTATTTTTACTTTCATGTACATGCACATACATTTTAATGTATTTTTAAAATCATATCCCTATTTTCTGTATCAGCTCTTCAACAGTGACTGTATTTGCCTCTTCAGAAATATTTCCATGGAATGTTATTGTCAGGTTTTTGGGACTTTGTTTTTAATGGATAAACCATTTTTGTCCTAGGTTAATGGAGGACATGCTATCCCACTGATTATTTTTCAAATTCATAAATCTATCCAGTTAGGAAACTGTAACATTGTCAGAAAGGTTAGAGGAAGAGGTGTAGAGATCATGTGCTTGTTAAAGAAAATAGCTTTAGATATTTTTTAAATGAAAAAAATGCTTAGTTCTGGGCATTTATACAAGTACAAATATGAAATTATAACGGGCAAGGTGATGTGGTTCAACATAGGTGCATTCACCAAATTACAAGTCAAAGTTACATTTAGATGGTGTCACCTTTTTGTTCAGTTTCAGGGAAAAAGCATTTTAAGGACCCAGGTCTTCTTATAGGAGACATAAAAAGTAGTTTTGACCTAGGGCTGAAAATGTACATTAGAACAAATATGTTCTAATTTTACAGGTAAAATTAGAGGGTGAAAACCTTTTAAAATATTTTGAGTTTTTCTGATTGGGTTTCAGGGGATTCTGTGTTTGGAGACTGGAATTGGTAGAGGGTCTAAGTTTAACTAACATGGAGAGATGCTGGTGTTCTCTTAGCCTCTGAAGATAGAAGAAAGAGCAATGAAGTGAGAGGAAAAGAGAATATTTGCAGGCCAACCAGACTCTGCCATATGTGCAGGTGGCATAATCATGAAACATTTAATAGATATTTTACTCTGTAATTTTATGGCACATAAAGTTGGTTAATATTGACAAGCATGTTGTAATAGTAGCAATTCCATTACTTAGTAACCATTGATCTTGAGTTGGATACTTTGCTTTTCTGAAACTTAGGTTCCCATCTGCAAAATGAAAAAAATCATTATCTCTAAGTATTATTAAATTGTGGGGATTAAAGGAGAATATGTGCAAGTTTTATATGAGTGTAAAATATCTTTGATGAAAACTACGTTTAACAAACACTTGATCAGTGTGTCCCCACACACAGATAAACAGAAAGGCTCAGGACCTTCCTACAAAGTAGTAGTGAGGAAGGGAAGTAGAGAGAAAGAGAGGAAGGAAGGAAGGAAGAGAGGAAGGAAGGAAGAAAGAAAGAAAGAAAAGAAAGAAAGAAAGAGCCCAGAGACAGTGACAGAGACATCAATGATTTTTGGACAGGAGATCTTACACATTGGAAGCAAGAGTCCTGGAGCAACACCCCACCATGTATGGCAGGTGGCAGGCAGGACATGGCAGCAGTTTTTGCTACCAGGGGAAGAGAGAGGTTACCAGTTATAGGGGAAATTGATGTCAGGTTGGCTCACTGGTTACCAGCGAAACCAGCAGTGGAGCACGCACCTTACTACCCCCTTGATAAACTATCATAGTGGAGACATTTTGATCTAAAGATTAGAACAGTCACTAGCTGGGCAGGGGGCAAGTAGGCATTTACTGATTAGGCTCTATGATTAAGATATGGAATCTAGAAAAATGGTACAGATGAACCTATTTACAGGGCAGGAATAGAAACGCAGACATGGAGAACGGACGTGTGGACGTGGTGGGGGGTGGGGGCAAGGGGGAGATGATTTGGGAGATTGGGATTGACATATATGCACTACCATGTGTAAAGCAGATAGCTAGTGGAAACCTGCTGTATAGCGCAGGGGTCTCAGCTTGGTGCTCCATGATGACCTAGATGAGTGGGGTGGGGAGGGCGTGGGAGGGAGATCCAAGAGGGAGGGGATATATGTATACATATAGCTGATTCACTTCATTGTACAGCAGAAACGAACACAACATTGTAAAGCAACTATACCCCAATTAAAAAAAGAAAAAAAGATGGAAGGTCTGTCAGGTGAGTAGGGTATAGGTGAGGCAGGGGCTTTTTGAGCAGACGATGTACGGAGAGCAAGTGAACAGCTATCTTGGGTGGCCTGATCATAGCAGAAGGAAGGAAGAAAAAGGAAGAAAGAAAAAGGAAGAAAAAGAGAAGAAAAAGGAAGGGAAGGGAAAGAAGAAATCAGCCAATCTAGTTGATGACATATTTCCTCTTAAAAAAGAAAAAAAGAACCAGATTTAAGCTGAATTTAGTCAAACTGGTTCTTGTAAATAGACACAATGCCATCCATTGATGAGCTCCTATTTGAAAGACTAAACTAAATAAAACATAAGAAAATTCTATTAATTACTCGCCATAAGTTTAGAATTTTTTCAAACAAGCAGAGAAAGAAGCTAGTTTATTCTCTGTGAATATATCTTTCTATGAAAATTAATAATAAATATAAATAAGGTTACAGGTGGAAAAGAGTTTAAGCCTCTTCAGAATAAACTTTTCAAGATGTCCTCAGGCCCTTTAGCAATATAAATAATTGACACCTAATTATAAATCATTTTGATCTGTTCAAAAATAGGTCCCAAAGGGCTGCTGGTAAGCAATGCTTTTTTGACTACTTCCAATTATTGTATTAATTAAAATTTAATTGGACAACCAATTTCAATTAATTAATTAATTAACCACCTAATATAATAGCAAACCAATTGCATTAATTTTACAATGAATCAGATTAGATTCCTCAGGAAACATGAATTACTGTGGTGTTAATGGTGTTAACACAGCTGCATTTACGTTCACATTT
This sequence comes from Neophocaena asiaeorientalis asiaeorientalis, assembly GCF_003031525.2. Classification (NCBI taxonomy): domain Eukaryota; kingdom Metazoa; phylum Chordata; class Mammalia; order Artiodactyla; family Phocoenidae; genus Neophocaena; species Neophocaena asiaeorientalis. The sequence continues at coordinate 32,991,346 of NW_020185339.1, read as the reverse complement.
TAGCCCTTTAATTCTCAAATCTTTCACGTTTGTAATCCTCCCACTTCTTATTTTCTAACTCTGTCAAATCACAACACTGGAGTTTGTCTTTAGTTTCCACATCCAAGCTCAAAGCAGGTTTGTCCAACCAGCTTATTCATAAATATTTGAACTTCACCAAGATGTGTCATTTTGGTTGAATTATTTACAATAGAGAGAGAGAGACAAGACACATGGTGACTTCTAGGTCATAGTCCTGGTTTTAAGACACAAGAAGAACTAATAGGAGGAGCTTGCTTAATTTCCATGGCATTTTACTAGTCTATTTAACTTTCTAATTCTCTTTCATACTTAGGAAATGTGCTTGGCCTAACAGTTGCTTTCTTCCCAGGAATTCCTGGGAAAAGTCTAAGGTGTAAGCAAAAGTAGTGAAGTTGAACAATTTCAGTTCTCTCTTGACTTTAATTAAAGCTTCTGATCTATTAAAATGGCAAGAACAGGGCTTCCCTGGTGGCGCAGTGGTTGGGAGTCCACCTGCCGATGCAGGGGACACGGGTTCGTGCCCCGGTCCGGGAAGATCCCACATGCCGCGGAGCGGCTGGGCCCATGAGCCATGGCCGCGGAGCCTACGCGCCCGGAGCCTGTGCTCCGCAACGGGAGAGGCCACAACAATGAAAGGCCCGCGTACCGCAAAAAAAAGTCAGGAACAGTACTATGTTTTCTCTGTGGCCTCATTACAGACATCCACTCATCCATCAGAGCAGAAGTCGCACTATGATATTTTGCTTTGGTCGCAGTGAAAAGAGAGGTGAAGTAGGAAAAAGGGATTCTCATCCAGGGAGTAGTCCCTCAACACAAAGACAAAACAGTGGAGTGGAAGCTGGGGCTCAGAGTGACCTTGCAGATTAGCTTCCTTGCCCATCCCCATCCCAAACAGCACAGCAGGAAACTCTCCTCCTGCTCCTACTGCCAACTCTTTCTCCCTCCCTCCCACTAGTCACTGCTCCCAGCACATGGTAACCTCTTGTTGCCATGAGGTGCTAATTTCAGGACCCACTGCAAATATGTTTGGGCAGTAGAACAAAGAAAACACTCTTGAATGAGGGTTGGAAAGTTTTGGAATGTTCTTAGAGTAGTAGTACATTAAGTGGTTGCTGGGAGGACAGGAACCATGGCTTTCTTTTTCAATTTTTCTTCCCATTCTCAGAATCCTTATCACACCTGACACACTCTGGAGTTCTGATAAATGCTGGATGAATTAATGGACAAATAATCTTAAAGTCACCACAGAAAGAAGGCTTGTCCATGGAGTCTGGCCATAATTCTTCCATTTCTTTTCTCCTGTTCACATATCCTGTTGTTTTGATAAGTGGATTCTATGTGGAAACTAAGTTATCACAATGTTAATTCTTACTCACATTTTATCATACCCAAGATGAAAACAGATTCATAGGGAATTAAGACTGACTTGCATAGGAGTTTAAATCTATTGTTTCACTCTGAAGTTGAGGAGGCACTTGGCTGAACTCTGGAAGCATAGAATCTGATATTTCATTAACACTTCCTGGTAACTTCCAAAATGTTACCCAGTAGTCAGGCAACAATCCAAGATTCCTGCTACGGCTAATTTAAAATCTGCCAAAGCCAATGGTCATTCTTTTAAAGTTAGAAAAAAGCACTGAGTCAGTTCAACATTGTGGTTTTCAAGATTCAGCATCCAGTAAAGATGGACTAAGTAATTTGGATCAGCTCTGAGGACTGTCACTGAGAACAACTAGAAAAGATGGACACAAGATAAAAATCAGTTGCTTAAAGGTTCAGAGATAACAGACAGTGAGGAACATCAGGCCAACACTGGCAAGAGAAAGAGACTCCTCCCGAATGGCTGGTTCTGCCCTGGGGATATTTGCTGATCCTGGTGAGACAGCTGAAGACTAAACAAAATTTTCAAAACCTTAAAGGTCCACAGCTGGAGTTTGCTAAACCAGCTGTATCTTAGATTGGGACCCCAAAATGCTATATGTCAGGAGAAAAGGGGACCCAGAAGTACACTAGCCTTTCTCTGACTGAAGCCTGGTTTCAAAATGAAACCAAGCAGGATACTGTGGGAACCTCCCCGGCACAAAATTCTTTCTGTGTCTCTCATTTCTTGTTTGTAGGAAATAGGCTTCATTCAGCCTCCTTGCCCTTCCCTGATTTCCAAAGGGCAGATTCAAACATTTGTTAATCAAAGAAGGGAAGGAATGCAGAAACAAGGGAGGAGAAGTCAAAGAACAATAGTTCAGCCTTGGGGCAGTGTCCTGGTTCCTCCTCAGGGAATATCTTTGAGTTCTTCTGCAGGAACAAAGGGCCCCACCCAGGTGGAGGATGGTAATTTCAGGCTGAGCAGAATATTCCTGGAAAACCTGCCCTGTTACTTCACCACCAACCAATCAGAAGAAAGTCACACACCTTGCAGCCCTCACCCCAAATTTTGCCTATAAAAACTTCTCTCTGCAAACCACCAAGGAGTTCACGGTTTTTGAGCGTGAGCCACCTGTTCTCCTTGCTTGGCCTTGCAAGAAACCTTTCTTTGCTCCAAAGTCCAATGTTTCGGTTTATTTGGCTTCACTGTGCATTAGGCACACGAACTTTTGTTCGGTAACAAAACCATCTATATCACTCAGAAAATCTCATTCTGAAATTGAAGTTAAAGGATCCCTGAATATTAATGCCTCCAGGTACCTGTAGAAGCAAATAAAAATTCTCCTGGAGGAATACATTGTTTTATACCTCAAAGTATTTCTGGAAGTATTTTTTCAAACCAAAGTCACACAGAGAATCAATGATATAACAAAACCCATGAGGAGATAAGACAACGTGACTGAGACCAGCAGAAGAGAATAAACAAAGGCGAATCCTGAAATTCCAGATAGCAAGTGGGAATTATCAGATACCTTGGAATTCAAAATCACTAAAGGTAATTTAAAATTAATTTAATTGCAACAAAGAGTTGTTGAGTACTCCTCTAGATAAAATCAGTAATGTAAATACCGATAAGGCATTGTTCCCACTTTCAGGGAATTTACAGTGTAGTCATAGAAAATATGTACAGGCAGACCTTGGAGATATTGCAGGTTCTGTTTCTGACTACCGCAACAAAGGAAACATCTAAATAAAGCCAGCCACACGAGGTTTTGGTTTCCAAATATATATAAAAGTTATGTTTACACTATACCGTAGCCTATTGTGTACAATAGAATTATGCCTTAAAAATTCCATAACTTAATTTTAAAATATTTTATTGCAAAAAGTTGCTAATTATCATCTTAAAATGTAGGATTGCCACAGACCTGAAATTTGTAGGAAATGCAATATCTGTGAAGCAGTGCAATCAGTCAAAGCACAATAAAATGAGTTATGCCTATGTGTATATTTTTTCTTTTTATTTAGTATTTTTTTAAACATCTTTATTAGGGTATAATTGCTTTACAATGGTGTGTTAGTTTCTGCTTTATAACAAAGTGAATCAGCTATACATATACATATATCCCCATATCTCTTCCCTCTTCCATCTCCCTCCCTCCCACTCACGCTATCCCACCCCTCTAGGTGGTCACAAAACACTGAACTGTTCTCCCTGTGCTATGCAGCTTCTTCCCACTAGCTATCTATTTAACATTTGATAGAATATATAAGTCCATGCCACTCACTAACTTCCTCCAAGCTTACCCTTCCTCCTCCCTGTGTCCTCAAGTCTATTCTCTACATCTGCATCTTCATTCCTGTCCTCTCCCTAGGTTCTTCAGAACCTTTTTTTTTTTTAGATGCCATATATATGTGTTAGCATATAGTATTTGTTTTTCCCTTTCTGACTTACTTCACTCTGTATGACAGACTCTAGGTCCATTCGCCTCACTACTAATAACTCAACTTCATTTCTTTTTATGGCTGAGTAATATTCCACTGTATATATGTGCCACATCTTCCTCACCTATTCATCTGTGGATGGACACTTAACGTTGCTTCCATGTCCTAGCTATTGTAAATAGAGCTGCAATGAACACTGTGGTACATGACCCTTTATGAATTATGGTTTCCTCTGGGTATATGCCCAGTAGTGGGATTGCTGGGTCATATGGTAGTTCTACTTTTAGTTTTTTGAGGAATCTCTCTATTGTTCTCTATAGTGGCTGTATCAATTTACATTCCCACCAAAGGTGCAAGAGCGTTCTCTTTTCTTCACACCCTCTCCAGCATTTATTGTTTATAGATTTTTTGATGATGGCAATTCTGATTGGTGTGAGGTGATACCTTGTAGTTTTGATTTGCATATCTCTAATGATTAGTGATGTTTGTTGGCAATTTGTATATCTTCCTTGGTGAAATGTCTACTTAGGTCTTCTGCCCATTTTTGGATTGGGTTGATTGTTTTTTTGATATTGAGCTGCATGAGCTGCTTATAAATTTTGGAGATTAATCCACTGTCATTTGCTTCATTTGTAAATATTTTCTCCCATTCTGAGGGTTGTCTTTTCGTCTTGTTTATGGTTTCCTTTGCTATGCAAAAGGTTTTAAGTTTCATTAGGTCCCATTTGTTTGTTTATTTATTTATTTATTTATTTATTCTCTAGGAGGTGGGTCAAAAAGGATCTTGTTGTGATTTATGTCATAGAGTGTTCTGCCTAAGTTTTCCTCCAAGAGTTTCACAGTGTCTGGCCCTATATTTAGGTTTTTAATCCATTTTGAGTTTGTTTTTATGCATGGTGTTAGGGAGTATTGTAATTTCATTCTTTTACATGTAGCTGTCCAGTTTTCTCACCACCAATTATTGAAGAGGCTGTCTTTCCTCCATTGTATATTCTTGCCTCCTTTATCAAGCATAAGGTGACCATATGTGTGTGGATTTATCTCTGGGCTTTCTATCCTGTTCCATTGATCTATATTTCTGTTTTTGTGCCAGTACCATACTGTCTTGATTACTGTAGATTTGTAGTATAGTCTGAAGTCTGGGAGTCTGATGCCTCCAGCTCCATTTATTTTTCCCTCAAGATTGCTTTGGCTATTCGGGATCTTTTGTGTTTCCATACAAATTGGGAAATCTTTTGTTCTAGTTCTGTGAAAAATGCCATTGGTAGTGCGATAGGGATTTCACTGAATCTGTAGATTGCTTTGGGTAGTATAGTCATTTTCACAATGTTGATTCTTCCAATCTAAGAACATGGTATATCTCTCCATCTGTTTGTATAATATTTAATTTCTTTCATCAGTGTCTTATAGTTTTCTGCATACAAGTCTTTTGTCTCCTTATGTAGGTTTATTCCTAGGTATTTGATTCTTTTAGTTGCAATGGTAAATGGGAGTGTTTCCTTAATTTCTCTTTCAGATTTTTCATCATTACTGTATAGGAATGGAAAAGATTTCTGTGCATTAATTTTGTATCCTGCTACTTTACCAAATTCATTGATTAGCTCTAGTAGTTTTCTGGTGGCATCTTTAGGATTCTCTATGTATAGTATCATGTCATCTGCAAACAGTGACAGCTTTACTTCTTCTTTTCCAATTTGGATTCCTTTTATTTCTTTTTCTTCTCTGATTGCTGTGGCTAAAACTTCCAAAACTATGTTGAATAATAGTGGTGAGAGTGAGCAACATTATCATCTTCCTGATCTTAGTGGAAACAGTTTCAGTTTTTCACCGTGGAGGACGATGTTTGCTGTGGGTTTGTCATATATGGCCTGTATTATGTTGAGGTAAGTTTCCTCTATGCCTACTCTCTGGAGGGTTTTTATCATTAATGGGTGTTGAATTTTGTCGAAAGCTTTCTCTGCATTGATTGAGATGATCCTATGGTTTTTCATCCTTCAGTTTGTTAATATGGTGTGTCACATTGATTGATTTGCATATACTGAAGAATCCTTGCATTACTGGGATAAACCTCACTTGTTCATGATGTATGAATCTTTTAATGAGCTGTTCAATTCTGTTTGATAATATTTTGTTGCGGATTTTTGCATCTATGTTCATCAGTGATATTGGCCTGTAGTTTTCTTTCTTTGTGACATCTTTGTCTGGTTTTGGTATAAGGGTGACGGTGGCCTCATACAATGAGTTTGGGAGTGTTCCTCCCTCTGCTATATTTTGGAAGAGTTTGAGAAGGATAGGTGTTAGCTCTTCTCTAAATGTTTGATAGAACTCACCTGTGAAGCCATCTGATCCTGGGCTTTTGTTTGTTGGAAGATTTTTAATCACAGCTTCAATTTCAGTGCTTGTGAGTGGTCTGTTTATATTTTCTATTTCTTCCTGGTTCAGTCTTGGAAGGTTGTGCTTTTCAAAGAATTTACCCATTTCTTCCAGGTTGTCCATTTTATTGGCATAGAGTTCCTTGTAGTAGTCACTTAGAGTGCTTTGTATTTCTGCAGTGTCAGTTGTTACTTCTCCTTTTTCATTTCTAATTCTATTGATATATGTCTTCTCCCTTTTTCTCTTGATGAGTCTGGCTAATGGTTTATCAATTTTGTTTATCTTCTAAAAGAACCAGCTTTTAGTTTTATTGATCTTTGCTATTGTTTCCTTCAATTCTTTTCCATTTATTTCTGATCTGATTTTTATGATTTCTTTCCTTCTGCTACTTTTGGCAGTTTTTCTGTTCTTCTTTCTCTAATTGCTTTAAGTGTAAGGTTAGTTTGTTTATTTGAGATGTTTCTTGTTTCTTGAGTTAGGATTGTATTGCTATAAACTTCCCTCTTAGAACTTCTTTTGCTGCAACCCATATGTTTTGAGTCATCATGTTTTCATTGTCATTTGTTTCTAGGTATATTTTGATTTCTTCAGTGATCTCTTGGTTATTAAGTAGTGTATTGTTTAACCTCTATGTGTTTGTATTTTTACAGATTTTTCCCTGTAATTGATATCTCATCTCATAGCGTTGTGGTCAGAAAAGATACGTGATACGATTTCAGTTTTCTTAAATCTACCAAGGCTTGATCTATCCTGGAGAATGTTCCATGAACACTTGAGAAGAAAGTGTATTCTGTCATTTTTGGATGGAAGGTCCTATAAATATCAATTAAGTCCATCTTGTTTAATGTATCATTTATAGCTTGTGTTTCCTTATTTATTTTCACTTTGGATGTTCTGTCCATTGGTGACAGTGGGGTATTAAAGTCCCCTACTATGATTGTGTTATTGTCAATTTCCCCTCTTATGGCTGTTAGCATTTCCCTTATGCATTGAGGTGCTCCTATGTTGGGTGCATAAATATTTACAATTGTTATATCTTATTCTTGGATTGATCGCTTGATCATTATGTAGTGTCCTTCTTTGTCTCTTATAAAAATCTTTATTTTAAAACTATTTTGTCTGCTATGAGAATTGCTACTCAAGCTTTCTTTTGATTTCCATTTACATGGAATATCTTTTTCTATCCCCTCACTTTCACTCTGTATGTGTCCCTAGGTCTGAAGTGGGTCTCCTGTAGACAGCATATATATAGTTCTTGTTTTTGTATCCATTCAGCCAGTCTATGTCTTTTGGTTGGAGCATTGAATCCATTTACATATAAGGTAAGTATTGGTATGTATGTTCCTATTACCATTTTATTAATTGTTTGGGGTTTGTTATTGTGCCTCTCCCATTGTGGAGCACAGGCTCCCGATGCACAGGCTCAGAGGCCATGGATCACGGGCCTAGCCACTCCACGGCATGTGGGATCTTCCTGGACCGGGGCATGAACCCGTGTCCCCTGCATCGGCAGGCGGACTCTCAACCACTGCGCCACCAGGGAAGCCCTATAAAAATTTTAATTTCACTTATTGTGTTGTTTATCATTGGTTTTTTGCTCTTTAGTTCTTCTAGGTCCTTGTTAATCGTTTCTTTTATTTTCTCTACTCTATTTCCAAGATTTTGGATCATCTTTAGTATCATTACTCTGAATTCTTTTTCAGGTAGACTGCCTATTTCCTCTTCATTTGTTTGGCCCAGTGGGTGTTTACCTTGCTTCTTTATATGCTGTGTGTTTCTCTGTCTTCTCATTTTGCTTAACTTATTCTGTTTGGGGTCTCCTTCTCGTGGCCTGCAGGTTCATAGTTCACATTGTTTTTGGTGTCTGCCCCCAGTGGCTAAGGTTGTTTCAGTGGGTTGTGTAGGCTTCCTGGTTGAGGGGACTAGTATCTGTATTCTCATGGTTGGGGCTGTATCTTTTCTTTCTGATGGACAGTACCACGTCTAGTGGTGCGCTTTGGGGTGTCTGTGACCTTATTATGATTTTAGTCAGACTCTCCACTAACTAGTGGGGTTGTGTTCCTGTCTTGCTAGTTGTTTGGCATAGTGTGTCCAGCACTGTAGCTTGCTGTTGTTGAGTGGAGCTGGGTCTTATCATTGAGATGGAGATCTCTGGGAGAGCTTTCACCATTTGATATTATGTAGAGCCGGGAGGTTTCTGGTGGTCCAATGTCCTGTACTCAGCTCTCCCACCTCAGAGGCACAGGCCTGACACCCGGCTGGAGCACGAAGACTCTGTCAGCCACACAGCTCATATGAAAATGGAGAAGAAAAGAAAGAAAGAAAGGAAAAAATAAAATAAATTTATTAAATAAAAAATAATTATTAAAAATAAAAAACTTTAAAAGTAATTAAGAAAGGACAAAGGATAGAAGAGAGCAACCAAACCAAAAAACAGATCTACCAATGATAACAAGTGCTAAAAACTATAATAAAAAACAAACAGGAGGCTCAGGTTTCGGTTTCGGTCAGAGCGCAGGGAGAGGACTGGGGTTGG
>NW_020185339.1:32948768-32982481 GCF_003031525.2 Neophocaena asiaeorientalis asiaeorientalis | reverse complement strand
AAAAAAAAAAAAAAGGACAGAGAGAACCTTAGGACAAATGGTAAAAGCAAAGCTATACAGACAAAATCTCACAAAGAAGCATACACATACACTCACAAAAAGAGAAAAAGGAAAAAAGTGTATATATCATTGCTCCCAAAATCTACCACCTCAATTTTGGGGTGATTCGTTGTTTATTCAGGTATTCCACAGATGCAGCGTACATCAAGTTGATTGTATTCTGCTGCTCCTGAGGCTGCCGGGAGCAATTTCCCTTTCTCTTCTTTGTTTGCACAGCTCCTGTGCTTCTCAGAAAGAGAGGCAAATACAGCTACATGGGTAAATGTTAGAAGCAGGGAGAAGTGACTGAGGTGATGGAGGAGGAGGCTTACCTGAGTCAGTAATAACTGGGCTGTGGAAGAAGTGTAGAATTTTACTAGCATTATCTTTCAGGATGACAACTTCAGTACACATCTCCTTTATTGAAAACATTTGCATCTTTGCATCCACTGTAAGATAAGGTCTGTGTAACAGGCTTATCCAATGGACTGAATTAGATGATACAACCAATTTGCAGCTCAGATGGAGAAACACATCCAGCCCAGTCTGAATTAAAATTTCAGTTTAGCACCCAATTAAAAGCTAGGGGATCCTGTAGCAGAGAAGGGGTGGGGAAGCATTGTCTCTTCTTTTATTTTTCTCTAATTCCTCCTCTCATTCTGTTGTTTCTAGCTCTAGGATCTGGGCTGGTGAAAAGACTGAGAAAAACAAGGGGTGAGAAGTTTTTAATCACATAGGGATGTATGTAATTCTCTCTTCACCAACAGTACCCTCCCAGTAGCAGCATCCAGATGTTGGCTGTCTTGTGGAACATTTTTGTGGGCTCCTCAGACGGATCTCCACACTACATAATTCACACAGTGGGTAAAGTATTCTCTCAGGAACCTGTTTTGGACGCTTCGATACCCCCCACCCACCTGCCTGACAGGACTTGCCCTGGAAACTCATCCATGGTGTCTTATCCCTGAGACACCCTCACCCTGGGAAGCAGCTCTCCCTTGGGTGAGCATCTATGAGGCACCTTTGAAACTGGGCACTTCAGATTAGGACTTGAACCCATGTGCCAGGACTCTAACCCAGCCAAAACCCTTACTGAGACTTGAACCCACGCAGCCTGGACTCGAACCCAGCCAAAACCCATGGTCTTCCAAGTAAGATCACACACCTGGTTTCAGGACTTAATGAAGCTTAAGTTCTTGATGTCTTATTACAGAAAGAATTCTGTGAGAGACAAAGTGATAGGTAAGAAGTGGATTCATTTAGAGAGAAACACACTCCACAGACAGAGTGTGGGCCATCTCAGAAGGTGAGAGCAGCACCAGGATATGGTGTTGTCAGTTTTTATAGGGGTGCGTAATTTCATAGGCTAATGAGTGGGAGGAATATTCTAGCTATTTCAGGAAGTGGCAGGGTTTTCCAGGAATTGGGCCACCGCCCACCTTTTGATCCTTATGGTTGGTCTTGGAACTGTCATGGCACCTGTGGGTGTGTCATTTAGCTTGCTGATATGTTACAATGAGCAACTTGAGTATACCAAGTCTCAACGTCTAGTGGAAGTCGACTTGTCCTCCATCTTGGGCCCATGTGGTTCTAATCAGTTTATGTCATGTCATTCTTTCAAAGGTTGTGCCCTGCCTGTTTCCCTCCTGTTTCACCTTTGGCCACCCTGTCGCCAGGTGAGAAAAGAGCCCTGACATTCTCCTTATTCCCAGCCTTGCTGCCTGAATGTGGACCTCTGCCCAACTTCTCATCCTCAGGGTTCTCTGGTCAGGAAATATATACATCCTCCAGGTCTATGTATGTTTCTCAAGAATTCTCTCCCCTCTGGCAGCCCCAATGGGAAGAGCCTAAAAGTTTCTGTAGTTGAACAAGCATCAGCATAGGGGTAAAATGCTGACTTCTTTTTGTTGGCACCTTCAGCCTCTCTGAATGTCTCTCTCTCATTCATTCTCTCTCTCTCTCTCTCTCCATTTCTCCTAGTTTGGGGAGATGAAGAGAAGAAAGAAAATGCAAAATACTTTTCCTCTAAGCATAAGATTCACTGCCTCTATCAATCCTCTCTTCAACAAACTGAATTCTTATATAAGCTGGAAGGAGGGGTGGGGAAAAGAGGAGGAAGAGTGATTTGGACTCATCTTAATAAGATCTAATAAGGTGTCTGTTTCTCCTCTTCACAATGACCCTCAATTTGGGGGCTTTAGACAAATTTGGAGAGAACAAGAATTGTATTCAACATTCAGTCACTTCTGATTTCCTAATTATGACTCAGAAGACACTCAAGATCTGATTCCCTGACTTCTACACTGCCAATGTCCTTGATTTCTGGTAACATCCCAAACATGATTTGTTCTTTCATGCCTCCCCAAAACTATTGCCACTTCTCATGGAAATCTCTGTTGTTTCTCACTGGGTCAGCCTAATTTCTATTGACCTTTCCAGAGAAAAGCAAGGGTCCCTTCTGTGAAAACAGCCTCCTTTGTTATACCGTTGCCTCTTTATATATATCCATCATGGAAATATTAAATCAAAGAGTAATTATTGAAATCAACTAAAGTTTACCAAGAGATTAAAATCTCTGTCCTTCTGGAGTTTAGAATCTCATTATCATTAGTCTAAGAGCTCCAAGAGGGCAGAAGGCATATTTCAGTTACTGCATGCTCCCAGAGACAAACTAAACACCCTTAAGAATTGAATGGTAAGTGAATGAGTTAGTGAAATAGGTATTGTCAAAGGAAGAATACAGATATAAAGAAAACATAATGGGAACACAGAAGGGAGAGGGACTCCCACTACAAGCATCAGAAAAGCATTTTAGAGGAAGTGATACTTGTTCTAGACTTTGAAGGAAGGTACTATGGGTTGAACTGTATCCCCTAAAAATACATGTTGAAGTCCTAACCCCCAATACCTCAGACTGTGTCCTTATATGGATATGTCACTGCAGATGTAATTAGTTAAGATGAGGTCATACTAGAGTAGGGTGGGCCCCTAATAGATATGATTGATTATATTTATATGATTATAAAAAGAGGAAATTTGGACACAGATATGCACACAGGGAGAACACCAGTAAAGATAAAGGCAGAGATCAGAGCAATATAGCAGAGGCCAAGGAACACCAAAGACTGACAATAAACCACCAGAAGCTAGGAGAGAAGGGCCTCAAACAGGCCCTTCCTTATAGCCTTTAGAAGAAACCAACCTTGAGGACACCTGATTTCAGACATGTAGACTCCAAAACTGTGAGACAACAAATTTCTGTTGTTTGAGACACTGAGTTTGTGATACTTGGTTACAGCAGCCTTAGCAAACTAACACAGAAGGAAAAGATTTAATCAGGCTAATAGGGAGATGTACAATACACCTGGAAAAAAATCTAGAGTGAGAAGAATGCTGAGTGTATCCTGTGACCAGCTGATATTCCTCAGGAGTGGAACAAATGTTGCATGAGCCAGGAGACAAATATGCAGTGGAAGTTAAGATTATATCAGGATTTGGGAGCCCAACTGCTGAAAACCTGGAATGTTATGCTGAAAAGCTTGGGGGCATGGAATTTTATGGGGGGTTTTTTTGGTGGATTTTTGTTTTTTTTTTTTTGTTTTTTGTTTCTGTTTGTTTTATGTAATAGGAACAATTCACATTGTTAAGTTGAAGAGAATCTTATCAATCATAATTCAATCACTCATTTAATCAACAAGCACTTATTGAATGACTGCTACATTGTTCTAGGCACTGAGGATACAGTAGAAGGAGAGAGACAAAAAATACATAAAACAAATAGTTTTCTGAGGAACCTCCATACGGTTTTCCACAGTGGCTGCACCAACTTATATTCGAGAGAAAGACAAAGACCATATGATACCACTTATATGTGGAATCTGAAATATGACACAAATGAACCCACCTATGAAACAGAATCACAGACATAGAGAACAGACTGGTGGTTGCCAAGGGGAGGGCGTTGGGGGAGGGGTGGAGTGAGAGGTTGGGGTCATCAGATGTAAGCTTTTATATATAGAATGGACAGACAACAACGTCCTCCTGTATAGCACAGAACTATATTCAATATCCTATGATAAACCATAAGAGAAAAGAATATTAAAAAAAGAATGTATATATGTATGACTGAATCACTTTGCTGTACAGCAGTAATTAATACAACATTGTAAATCAACAATACTTGAATAAAAAATAAATGTCATATTGAGAAAACTGTTGTGGAAGGAAAAGTCAGGATAATAAGTTGGGAAAGATAGATAAATATATGTCAAATAATGTTATCAAATGAAGAAAAATAAACCAGGTTGGGGAGATAACGAGTTTGAGACAAAGGAAGGGGTTGGGGGAATGGGATTATTGAGGAAGGTGGTCAGGGGAGATGTCTCTGATAAGTGGCATTTGAGATCAGCAGGAAGTGGGGAGTAAGCTGGGCTGTATTTGGAAGGTTAGCAGCCCTGGCCCCAAGGGTGGGGATGAGAGTGGGTGGTATGTGCCTTACAGTGTCTGGGGGAACAAGGAAGCCAGTGTAGCTGCCATGCGATGAGCAGAGGGGAAAGTTTTAAGAAATGGAAGTCAGAAGGTTTGGGAGGAAGTGAGTGATAATAGGATGTAATGATGAGAAATAATTAGAGCTTGCTAACTCTTGGTCCTTTTCTCTTGGGATTGCACATGAAAAGGTATGGCCATTCCAAACTGACCACTGTGAATTCAGTCAAGACTGGGTGTACACTTCCTGCCCTGGAATGGCCAAGGAAATATGCTGATACGTTATATGCCACCGCACGATCATTACACCCCCAAAGACACAGAGGGTCTGATGACACCTCCAGCTCTTCCAGTGAACAAAAGCAATTTCAACATTGTTGGATGTATGGATAGCACTTCTGAATGTAAGTGTCGGATTTTCACCCCAGAAGAATGGTGAATTGTTGAAAAGCACTCAGCTTGATTCTTTTTTCCCTGCAACACATCCTTTCTCATAGCATTTAAAGCATAGGAGCCAGGAAACTTTGCCAAATGTTATGTACAGGAAATGTTCTCAACATCTCAAGAGTCGAGTCACCAATAGAGGTGATTGAATATTTACATAATTAGAAAGCATGGTCAGAATTTAAATAAATCATTATAGGCACTGTCTCCACCGAAAGCCCTAAAGCTCCCACCCAGCTCCAAATGAATGCAAAGGGAAGAATGGCACTGAATACACATCAAACCCCAGCTGTAATCATTACTCAGACCTCAGTCAATAATCTGGCCAATTTTAAATTAGACAGAAACCATACTTTGCAGGTATCCATGCCTATCATTTGATTAATGTTTACAAACAAGAATGAGTACTCACAGCTCTCTGGTGTGGCATGAAATACTTTATTTTCCTCTCTTTGGTGGCAGAGAAATTTGCAAGAATAACTTTAAAGATTTTTTTTCATGATTACCCAAAAATCTTGGATAAAGAAGAAAATTGAACTTGGTCTTATGCTCTAGTTGGGAGGACAATACTCATTTCCAACTTCCCGGAGGTTTGAAATCTATCCATGGTGGTAAGACTGACAAATCTTATCTAAATTGCCATTTTTCAGAAGCTTGCTGCCAATGTGGTAGGGGAAAGCTGTTCCCCTCCCTACTCTCACCCGTATATAAATAGAACGTACTCTCATTAGGACTTCATTTTAGATTCATTGGAAAAGACATGAGTTTCACTTCTGAAGTTTCTATCTTATCAGGTATAAAGAATATCCATGGGAAATTAGAAAACATTTTTGTAAAAAAAAGAAACTAAATACTGCTTCAGTCTAGGTGTCATTAACATCAGCTTCTCTTTTTGTTTTCATGTATTCTCTTAAATAGGTAAAGCAAACTATCTAAAACTCTTTATGACCACCATTCTCTCTTCTATGTAGAATGCAGGATTCATCTGTTTGAAAGAGAAAGATGGCACCACTGGAAAGAATCTTAGAGTTTATCTAGTTTAACCCCTTCACTGTAAGAACCATTGCCCAAGGGGCTAAATAACTTGCCTTAGGTGACATGATAAAAAGAATTGCCCTGATATTAAATACAATTCTGAGATACAGATTTGAAGTCTTCTGTTCAAAATGAAATATTTAAGCTCTTAGGGACTGAACTAAATTTCAAAACTCCCAATCCTGACTAGCTACAGCATCACGGTTTCAATGAAGTAGGATAATGATGCCCCAAGAGATCGTGTCTGAAATGTTTTGGCATGTAAGTATTTAATAAAAGTTAACTATTATTATCAAGATATAGTTTTTGGCTGCCCACACATATTAGACAGCTCTTATATGTCTCTATGTTTATGATATAAAGATCCTCCAAAGCAAAGTGCCATGACAAGAACAAGTTCTTAGTTATAAAGCCACATGGAGATTTAAGGACACAGAAAATATAAGGTAAGAACGCAACCCCATCATCTTCTACGGACATTAAAACAAGAGCATCTGCCATCTCAGACATCCTTTGCTTGCCTATTTTAAGGATACCTGAGATTCTGGCTCAGAGTATGTTGCCAGGAGCTTCCCGGGGACAGAGGCAACTCAAAGTGGCCGACCATGTGCCCGTTCCCTAAGGACACTGAGTGGAAATCAAGGCTTTGGCCTGAGTCTGAGCTGGAGGCAAGGTACAACCTGATTTATGTAAACACTAACAGTACTATATCCTATTCTTCCATTCCTGCCCAATTATTTCAGGTGTGGGATCCCTGGCTAAAGAAGGAGGAAGAAAGAAGAGAAGGAGGACTATTTCTAGGTCTGGACATCCTTCCTTTCCACTCCTTGGATTCCGGGTGGTTGTCCCTTTTATCTTCATATCACACATCATGAAGGATGTTAAGTAATCATTGATTTAAAGTTTACAGCTGTGCAAGGCTATTAGTTCCATAATAGCCTTTGGTTTGGTTTATTGCTTTCTCTCAGTGTCTAGCATGGTCCCTGCCATATAGCAGCCCCCCAGGAATTGCTGTTGAGCGAGTGATGCATGCATGCATTCCCTCTGCTGATAATGTATGGGGTGGCTTCAGGTCCTCTTTTTGTAAATAAGGAATGAAGGAAGAAAGTGGGTTGGCGGAGGAAAGTGAACTAATATTTATTGATTATCCCTTATGTTCTATGCATTTTCATATGTTGCTTCAGGAAAGCCCTACCTTGCAAACAGTGGGCAAGAAAATGCAGACCAGTTGCTTGTCTAACAGCCACATGCATTCCACTTCAGGTGCATTAAATGTGTTTCCTGCTTACGTTTCCTACTGTTCATGTGGAAGCACTCAAATTTGGAGTCATTTTAGTGAAGCACTAATTAACCAATTAGCAACTGTCAACTTTATTTTCTTTCTTTCTTTTTCTTTCTTTCTTTCTTTCTCTTTCTTTCTCCCTTTCTTTCTTTCTCTCTTTCTCTCTTTCTTTCTTTCTCTCTCCAGGATTCATGGCTTCTTTTCTATGTTAAGTCTCTAAGAATTGGTTTTTGTATGTGGAAATCCTATCTCTATAAGTACAATATAAGTGGAAAATTCTTCCTATTTCCTCCTGCTCCCTGAAAACATAGTTCCCAACTGTGTCCCGAAGTCCTTTGTCCTCTTGTAGGTGATAGTATCTGCTCCCTTCAAATCCCTCCCAACCTCACCAAGAGGAAAAAGAAAGGTCTGGGTAGACTGTATAAGAAAATAGATACAGATGGACAGGAAGAAAAAATTTCTAGTGTCTGCTCTTCTCTATTCTATGATACATTTATACTGAATAATAATAAAACTTATCCCAAAGATGACTGAGCTAAAATTAAACTGGCAGTAGTCATTTCTTGGGAGTACAGAGCAGAACACACATTTGAGAAAGTATCCCATTCTCACTCTAGATAGACCAAGCTTCTGGGGACTCTGCCACGTATTAGGTCTACAACACTGAACAAGTTACTTAACCTCATTACATTTGTTGCCTCATTTGTAAAATAAGGATAATAAAAGTGGCAATTAAATTAGATAATGCATATAAATTGCTTACCACAGTGCCTGGGATGTAGCTAAATGCCAAATAAAAGGTAGCTCTTATAAGTATGCATTCAACAAACATTTATCAGGCATTGTTATATAGCAGGCATAATATTCAATGCTGGGGATATAAACACATTTTTCCTCTAGACTTTGCCATTTAGGCATAGAATTATTTTGAGAAGGACGTACTCTAATTATTGAGATGATGTCCTGTATGTGTATTTCCGATAGGAAGGGCCTCCATCCCCACTTTGGCCAGGACTCACAGACAAATCAGACTGTCATCATTTATCCAGCTAATGTAGGAGTGTAGAAAGTCTGATGGATTCATCAGGATAATGTGAAATTAAGCCAGAATAATTATCTAAGTGAACTGGGAAATTTTTGA
Source organism: Neophocaena asiaeorientalis asiaeorientalis (assembly GCF_003031525.2). Lineage (NCBI taxonomy): Eukaryota > Metazoa > Chordata > Mammalia > Artiodactyla > Phocoenidae > Neophocaena > Neophocaena asiaeorientalis. The sequence goes on along the minus strand of NW_020185339.1, from coordinate 32,974,055 downwards.
CTGTCCAAAATGGATTCTTTGGCTACCAAATATTTGAATATCCTTCTGATTATGGGGACTCTATCTCTGTGTATAAGTGCATGATTTCCCACTAGAGAAAAGGAAAGAGTCAGGTATCTCTACTCACCCTCCAGCAATGAACATATGATGTGAACAATCAGCTGCTCTCACCTTGGACTTGGAATCTTGAGAGAATTGGGCAAAAAGGCAGAGATAATTGATACCATATTTCCAGATGGAAGGTTGTGAGTGTAACGATGATTGTCTAGAAGGTCCAGTAGTGGTGGTGGCTGCACAGAAGCTCTAACTGAAATGACTGATGGCACCACCAAGCTGTGTTTCTTGATACCAAGTCTTCTTGATTCTGGCCTGTTTCCCAAGACTGGTTCTCCATATTTTCCAAGGATTCTATGAGCTCCCAAAATCCTTCCAATAACTTTTTCTGCTTAAGTTAGCTAAAGTTGATTTCTGTTGCTTGCAACCAAAAATTCTAACTGAAATACTCTTATTTTCTTTGACTAATAGTTCTTGGTGCTCTGCTCTGATCTAAAGCTAAGGAGAATTGCATTTTCTCCTGCCTCAGGAGTATCCACACATGCCTGGAGGTGAGACATTTGACTGGCTTCAGAAGACGCTTCTGATGAATGCAAGAAGAAAGAAAAAGGAAAAAAACCAAAAGACTAGGAATATTAGATGTTTCTTAAAAAGACTGATGTTGATTTCTTTTAGGGCTTGAGTCCAGAGGAGTAATTTTATTTTCAAGTCAGCTCTGATGACTTTGGGACATAAACGTGAATCTGCTTAAAAATACATATTCACATTCCAGGAAAGGGCTCCAGGAAAGAGTCTAGTTCGTTGTTAATACATTTAACTTTTAAAGCACAAATGAATAGTTAAAGATGAAAACATAATTATATCAATTAATAGCCAGTAACAGCCATTAGTAGGCCCGCAGACACTACATTTAATTTTTACAGCCTTCATCTTTGCTGTGTCTATTCTACTCTATATAATGGAGACATACCAGAATACGGTTTCATTTCCTTAAGGCACAGGTTAGACCCCTTTAAGAGTGATAGGGTGAGCAAGGCAAAGGGCCCTTTAGACAGCCTTTTCAGCCTGCTGTTTGTGAGGCATTCCATCTTCAGGAATTTTCCTTAAGTACCCTTGAGAGAGAACATACCTTAAGCCCTATGAGCTACCCCATCTTGTCTTAACGAGGTAGCATGTTGTGTGGGGGAACAGAGCTATGAGTCAGGGGCCTCACCCCAGTCAGCCCCATAGTCTCTTGAGGCCTCAGTTACTGCCCCAACTTCTGCCAGACAAAGAGATGTGCTCACTTCTCTCTAAAGTCTCCTGTAGCTTTCATTTTGCTAGAGATCACGTTCTACTTTAGCAGTTGAAATTAAGAATAGGGCTCAGAATAGGAGCTAGGAAACAGAGAAAGGAAGAAAACTGGGGACATTGACAAGGAGGAAAAGAGCTTTAACATTCCACATGGCACAGCAGAGAGACACAGGAAGTGCTAAAGAACAGAACGAAGCCCAAACCGAGAAGTTGAGAAAGTCTAGTTCTCACCTACTTCCCATCCTCACTGTCAGGGCTCCCTGAGCTGCATTGCTCAGGTGGAAGCATGGAGGGGGCTGGAACTACACCACTTAAATCCTCCCCTACCCTAGGGAGGCTCTGAGGAAACCAATGGCTTCTCTGAGCCCAGCTTGAGCACCTGAGATGCAATGGGAGGAAGGACAGGCAGACCAAGGTGATCTGCACCCCGGTTTTTCCACTAAAAAGCTGAATGAATGTGAGCAGGTCATTTAAGCTCTCTGAAGCCCTGGTTTCTTCATCTGTAGTGAGAGGATAATTGCACTGCCCTGTAAAGTTGTAAAGATTAACAATATTTTTTTTAAGCTTCTTGGTGTTGCAAATTGAGCAATCAGCAATTGGTAACCAAAATTATTATAATTATTGCTGTTACTATAGTTATCATTGTCATATCTGTCCTGAACAACCATGGCATGCCTTGGGTTGGCAAGTCTCTAGAACTGATATGTGGATGTGGACCTAGGTGGCCCAGAGAGATGACACAGAAAGGACTTCCAACTAAGCTAATCTTAGTATTAATTGGAATAGAGACATTTCCAGAAAGGAATGAATAGACTCCAGATTGTACCCAGAGAGTGCAGCTTGAAAAAATAAGATAAAATCAATGCTTCAGCTCAGCTTCAAAGACAGGTGTGTGCCACTATGTGCTGTTACATGGGTTATCTCTTCTAATGTAGACATCATGGAAATGAATACATTCTGTCAAAATGTTCTGTAGGAGGATTAAATGAGATAGTGTATGAGAGGCAGCTGGGATTCTAGAAACAGGGTTACCTGAATGCAGCCTCCTTCCTCTTCTTAGCAACTCCAAACTGTGTAGCTCCAGATTCAAGCAGCTGCTATAAGTTACTGGCAAGTGGGTATAAAGGAAGTCTTGAGTTCTGTTGTGGTCCTAGGAGAAGAAAAAAAACCCGAGGGGCTTCCTCTCCTGTGGTCTGGGTAAGCAATTGCTTAATGGCATTGAGCCTGAGGGTTAGAACTTCAGCCTATAAATACAGATAAGATCTGTGTATGGATCTCTAGGGTAAAGTCAGTGCCAATCTTACATTACTGGAAAACTACAATGGAACTTCCAAATAAACAGGGAGCAAAAGATGGAATGAAGAGCAAATTAAATAAAACAGCAATAATTTTAAGAAAGGAAAAAGCAAATTATGAGATAAAAGAACCAATAAACTTAAAAGAAAGAAATAAAATCAAGTATATTAGTTATTATACTACATGTCAGTGAAAGATTTAAAAGACAGAAATTGTTAGACTTTTATATACTTTATATATTATATTACTTATTATTTATAAGTAACTTACATAAAATAAAATAATAATGAAATTATTTTATAAAAAAGGACACAGATGGAGAAATACCAGTCAGATACAAACAAAAAGAAAGCAGGAGCAGCAATATTAATATCACTCAAAATGGAATTTAAGGTCAAAGGTACTACACAGATTAAAGAAAATAATTATGTTACAGAGTTTCAGTATGAAAGGACCAAGGGAATGGACAAGGAGCAATATTTAAATAGATGATAGACAAGGATTTTCCAAAATTAATTTGTGAGACCCTTACTTCATGCAGCTTTCTGTGGAAAGCATCTAGGTTGGAGGAGGAGTCTGATTTCTACATTCTCTCCTGAGCCTTCAGTAAGAGTGCATCTATTTGGAAGGGATGCAGACACAGGGCTCCCACTGCCTTCAAAGGACTGCCATGCTGAGCCAACTCAATAGGATAAAAAGAAAATAGTTGAGATAAGCTGTACCTTCCCAGATAGCATCCATAGCGCTTCCATGTAAAAATTGCAGGGCAGAAATCGAAGGGAAACATAGGGGCATTCAGAAAACAGATGGTAGAATAATCATTCTATTTAATTACCACAGTGCCTGATGTAAACTAGGACCAACTGATTCCAGCATCTTCCTTTTCCCATTTCCCTCCTTTATATTCCCACCTGAATATAAACCCAGCTCATGGCTCTCAGTTGAAGATGTAGCCTCACATTCCCTGCAGAAGTGACAGACCAATTGAAATTCTTTGATAGCAAAAGTTATGTCCAGAATAAGACCAGGAAACAAAACTAAGGGTTTTTTTTTTTTAATTAATTAATTAATTAATTTTTGGCTGTGTTGGGTTTTCATTGATGTGCACGGACTTTCTCTAGTTGCGGCGAGCAGGGGCTACTCTTTGTTGCGGTGCGCAGGCTTCTCATTGCGGTGGCTTCTCTTGTTGCGGAGCACTGGCTCCAGGCACATGGGCTTCCGTAGATGTGGTGCGTGGGCTCAGTAGTTGTGGCTCGTGGGCTCTAGAGCGCAGGCTGAGTACTTGTGGCACACGGGCTTAGTTGCTCCGCGGCATGTGGGATCTTCCCGGACCAGGGCTTGAACCCGTGTCCCCTGCATTGGCAGGTGGATTCTTAAGCCCTGTGTCACCAGGGAAGTCCCAACACTAAGTTATTTGCAGTGTAACTTTTTGTGTATATTATTCCTTATCTACTTGCCCAGAGAGAATAGAGATTTGAACTAGTCAAAAAATGCTTTTGATGTTCATTGTATATTTATGTGTCTATAGGAGAATGAGGGATTAAATAATTATTTAGTTATCCAATCAGTGTATTCTTAAAACCATGTATTCTGGGGTGTGTGTGGGGGGGGATATGGGTGTGTGCAAATAGAGATTGGGAATATTAGAGAGTGAGGGAATTTCTATTTTTTATGCAGATGGTCAGAGAAGTCCACAGTGATAAGGCGATATTTGAGCAGAGATATGAAGAATATGAAGGAACTAACCACCAGGCTATGAGAAGGAATAGAAGAGAACTGAAGTCCAGCAGAGGGAACAGTACATGAAAATAAGGTAGGCCATGCTTAGCACGTCTGAGAAACAACAGGGAGGCCACCGTGGCGAACCAGAGTGGAATGATAAAGCGGGGAACGGTAAGAGGGTAAGAGATGATGTCATAAAAGCAGTAGGGAAGGAAAGATCACAAAAAGTCTTATTGTCTATGGTCAGGAGTCTGACTCTTATTCCAAGTGATTCCATTAGAGGATTTGGAATGGAAGAGTGACAAGATATGACTTACATGTTTAAGTTATTACCCTGGTTACCCTATGGAAAATAGACAAAAATGGGACAAGAGCTGAAGTTGGGAGACCAAAAATGTAGGTTATTGCGATACTCTAGGCAAGGGGCAGAGGTAGCTTAAACCAGGGTTATAATGTGTTGTGGCCTCTCCACGGGATGCACCCCCGTCCAAAACTGAGCTCAGATGTCAGACATTATTACCACACCATCCCCCATCCCCACCAACATGCATTAAGAGGGAGCATGGAAAGGTTTATTATTTATATAACAAGGCTTTGTGGAGAGAACTGGGCAGACCTCCCAAGATGGTCCAAAAATGGCTGAGAGAGCAGGAAAAGGACACTGCCTGGGGGTTTAGGGTGGTCAGGGAGTGGGGCTGGAGTGAGGGTTCCCATGAGTGGTTTGACTCTCCCCTGGTGCCAAAGGAGGGAGAGCACCTGGGGCAGAAGGAGAAGAGGGAGGGGTAAGCAGTCAAACATCCAAAAATGGAGTCAGATTCTTTATTACATAATGGGAGAGATGATAAGAGGTGATCAGATTCTGGAGCTCTTTTAAAGACAGAGTTATAATATTTATACTTGGAATGGAAATTGAAATGCAAGGGAAAGAGAGAAGTTAAAGATGATTCCCTCCCTCACTATATCTTGGCAAATAAAAAATTTTAAAGACAAAAAAATTGGTAAGAAAGTTCTTTTATTTAATCATGTTTTTTCCCCCCACTTCTATTAATACATTGAAGGTTTTATTTTAAAAAAAAAAGAAAGAAACATGATGTCCTTTACTTTTCTTTAATCCTCTCCAACCTCCTCAACCATTTTCCTTGAAAACTAGGACAGTGCTCTGCAAGTAGGCATGTTCAAAGAATACTTATGGATTGAAAATATTTACTGTAATATATTATTAGGGTATTATGTTGACTTAAAACTACATGCTACCTTGTTTATCATTCAAGTCAAACACTGATGTTAAGTGAAAATTTCTTAAATATCCTAAATTATAAAACTGGGATTTTTGTATCATTATTTATCACAGATCTATTTAAGTATCTGGGGTATAAAGAACTTTTTACTTACAACTTTTATGTTAAAAGTGACCTTTTATTACTTTATAGTTAATTAAGAAGACAGCTGTGTTATAATAAAAGTGTCCTAAAATAGAAACCTAAATTTCTGGGTTATATTCCCATTGTTGTCATAAACTAAGAAAGTATGTGATCTTATCTGTGTACATCAGTTCTCTTTTCTGAGTCTCAGCAGGAGACTGAGGAAGCAGGATTCAATAATTCCCATGATTCTTCAGTGATGCTATGTAAGTGCTGATATCAAGTTTAAAAGTTTCAAGGACATTTGAACAATGTATGGATTCTCACAACTACTTGTAACAAAACCCTTTACCTTTGTCTTGTCAAATACAAGTGAAATGGTTTTATGGTTAGACAAACTGAGAGAAACTATGTAGTGCCCATGTGAGGAAAATTTGTAAGAATTACTTTAAAATAAGACTTTTTTAATGAAAAAATGTCTATTGTTGAAAATAAGAAAAATACTAAACAGTGTAAAGAATATTTAATGAAAATTAACAGAATTGACTGTATACTGCATTCCTGATCTCTAGAGATTTAGAAAGAATAAGGTCAGTAGAACCCATTTGTTATTAAAATTTAACTTTCAAATACTTTGTGTACCTATAGTCCATCGTTTTATTGATAGGTCACTCATTTGAAATTAAAGAGGTTGTAAAAACTTAAAACAGATGCAAATTATCTAAAATCACCTTGACCCTGGATTATTAATATTAAATGTAAAAATATTGATATAACACTGTCAAAATTATTACTATATGTTATGTATCCCGTCAAAAGAAAAGAAAATTTTGTATGTAATTAAAAAAAAAAAATAAAGTTTAAAAGAAGGCTAAAAGGAATATAAACCTATAAATCAATTCCTTTTTTTTGACAACTAAAGACCCACTTTCATAATTGATATAATCTGATTTAGAAAAAAGTTCTATCTCACAAATAGTACAGCCCAGTCCCACTGTAATTTAAATGTTGCCAGTCGCTTTTTGCTGTTTCTGGTCCTCTGTTCTATGAGAAGAATCTCAACCTTCATTTTGCTCAAAACCTGCCATATTTGGTAATTATTCTGATAATTCAGTTTCCAATTCAAGTCATATCATGACTGGCATTTAAGTTGGCTTTTGTGACTGTGTCCCTGGTACCACAGACAGCTTTTTTTTTTTTTTTTTTTTGTGGTACACGGGCCTCTCACTGTTGTGGCCTCTCCCGCTGTGGAGCACAGGCTCCGGACGTGCAGGCTCAGCGGCCACGGCTCATGGGCCCAGCCGCTCCACGGCATGTGGGATCTTCCCGGGGCAGGGCACGAACCCGTGTCCCCTGCATCGGCAAGCGGACTCTCAACCACTGTGCCACCAGGGGAGCCCCCAGACAGCTTTTTAATGGGAAAGGCAGTGGCCACTCAACTTTGTATGCCTAGAACTTTGCATAATGCTTGGTTCATGAAAGGATTCCAACAAATATTTGCTATATTAAACCAATGGATAAATTCAAACAGTGATTGGAAGCTGAATCATAAAAATAAAATCTAATCTTTTGTTCTGATGTGGGCTAAGTGATTTAGAAAGGCTAATTGAGTTGTACAAGAGCAACTTCAATATTCACTGGAACAGAAGTTATTTTTGCCAAAGACTGGGAAATTTATCAGCATATCTGAGGACAGAGATGCATTCTGTCTCGTGGAAATAAGAAAGAATCAAAGAGGGCCGGAAGCCAAATTAGACAGGTGAAAATGTATCAGGCCTTTACAAAGGCTAGAAGGGAGTTTGTTCTTAGGGAATTAGATAGTTTATATTTTCCTCTTGTTTAATTTTATCTTAGAATCATAGGTAATTTTTTAAATGCCAATATAACTCAGCTGTGCAGAAAGTTATTAATTTTTTTGTTTTTTTGTTTTTTTCCATTGGTGGATCATGGTTTTAAAGAGTGAATATGGCATGATAATGAGAGTGAGGGAACCCTAGCAGAAAGGTACAAGTCATGGAGCTAGATGAAATATTATTTGGGGATTCTTGTCCCAAGCTACCCTCTATTCAATCCTTGGGAATTCCATGTTTGATGATAAAGATCAGCAAGTGGGACTGATATAAATGAATTAAATAAAATGTTCCTCAGCAGAGTTTATATCAACTTGTATAACCTATTGCTCATAGCTCTTACACCTCAATGTCCACCACCAATCATCAGCCATACCATTTCTTAAGGCAATCTTGACCTTAGGCAAGAGGGATGTATGTACTAGTCCAGTGTTCTGGGGCTTCATTTTAAGCCACTTAATGGCAACTTGACTCTAAATGTGAGTGCTGATTTTGATAACTTAGATTTTGTTCTTATTACTAAGACCAAGCTATCACGTCAACACTCACTTCATTGTAAGGGGTTTAGAAAACCAAAACCATGCAAAGGTAGGCTTGGCGTTCCAACAGAAGGTAGCAGAGTCGTTTCCAGGACATATCTTGATGGACTGGCAGTGACCAATACTAGCTCAGAGCAACATTTGAAACACGACATAGGGTTACAGAGTGGCCAGCCAGTGAGCAATGCAAAGAGGTGAAAATCATAGTATTCAGAGATTTAGGTTGCTAAGTAAAATTCCAGACTATGTAGGTCCAATGCTTGTTTCTAGACCCTGCATATTCTTTTTTTTTTTTTTTAGCCCTAATATACCATTCAAGCCTTGAGGCAAGATAAGTCTCCGGAAGTTTTACCTTGATAAGAAGTAGTAACTCCTTTAGACAGTGCTATATTAATTCATTATTCAACAAATATTTACTGACTATTCATCAGTTCATAAAATTCTTTATGTAATTAGTAGGTAACAGTGCTGTCAGGCACTATTCTAGGTGTTAGGATTGTAATATTGAACAAAAAAAAACAAGCAGAAATTTCTGCCCTTATGAAGTTTATATTCAGATGGTCCTCTTCCCTCATCTGTCACATTTGCTGCTCTTCTAGAAAGGGTCTGTGGTCTCAGCCTAAGGGTGGTCCCCACCTGGAGAAGCAGTGGTAAAAAGGCTTACTATGATCCTTTGTGTTGGGAAGGGAGGTGGAGTAGGGAATCAGTGGGCAATCATACTTGCTGTCCAAATATCAACCCAGGATCTCAATGGCATCTTGATGCCATTAATGAATCTTCTCACAAACACATTCCTATACAATGAGAAAAGAATAGGTTTCTAAGAGACAGAAACAATGGTACTGGTCTAGAACCCACTGCGGTATAATGTTAACATTGATGCCATATTCTTTATTGGTCACAGTTTAGTTGAAGAAACAGAAACAACTCTGGGTATTTTAAGCAGGAACTGACATGATGCAGAGAATTAGTTGCTTACAGAATAGTTAGAAGTTATATAAAAAGGTACTTTCCTGTTTGGGCCCCAGGAATATTCTAGAACAATAGGTCATCGCTGGAACTATGCCAGGAAAAAGGGACACCGCTACTACCTCTGAAACCGCCACTGTTCAACACACAGAAAACTGGACAACAGATACTGAAATATTACCTGAGAAAGCTCATGACCACAACCATGCCTGAGAGAAGAAATAGCCAAAAAGGGGCAGAAAGGTAGCTTCCACCTTGCTTTCCACCTTCCAAATTTTCTGCAAGTGCACTCTAACTAGTGGAATTAATTTGCAGCCAGAACTCTAGCTGCAAGAGATTCTCAGCAGGCAGAATGGAGGCTGAGTGAGCCCCATTCAAAATATGTGGCATCCACTTTAACCTCCAAGGTGAATTTGTGAAAGTACAGAGTCTTAGGCCTTCACTTGACCTAATGAATCTGTTTCTGGGTATAAAAACGGACGTGTTAAAAAACACTTACCCCAAGGGATACTCATGCTTAGGAACATTTGGGGGAAAATTAATTAGAATGATTAGGATGAGATCTGGGATACACAGTCATATTAAACACAACCAGAAAATAGTTTTAAAATATGTGATTTTAAAAGAAATATTGAGCCATGCTTATATAATTTAATTTTATGGACCTGACTCTACTCTGAATCAGAAAGTGAAATGCTTATCATCTCAGGTAGTTTTTCACTTCACAATGCGAAATGGGAAAAAAAAAATGTCTCTCCTCAGTGTTTTGCTCTCTCTAGTTCTTCATGCAACTGGGACAAATATTGACAATTTGGTGGCTGCATTTTCTTACAGAAGTTCGCCTAGTGCTCTCTCTGGGGGTATTTCAAAGTAGTGTCCTATTCAGACCTCAAAATTTACTCTTTTCTAGTTTGCAAGCAAGGAACAGTTTAGCGTTATTCCAAGGAATGAGAAATTGCTCATTTAGGAAAGCAAAAACGCATATTCTTTCTTCATCTAGGGGAAGATTTCCATTGAATAAATGATTGCATCTGGCTTCTAAAGGTTTATTGATTTAAATGCATTAAATTGCTCAACTCAAAAATAAGTGGGAATTTATAATTCAAAGAGAAACTTCAAATCAACCTTGCATATAACCTTCCTCACAGTGCCTTGAACAATGTTGGCCGAGTTAATGAAAGATGAATTCCCTGTGCTGATTTACCTTGCTAAGATAACGCATCTGCAGCTTTTTCCCAAAGTGACTTAGTACTTCCTGGAAATTCTCATGGTTTTTGAGGTTTCCATAAATGTGAATTTCAATCATGTAATTAAAAGGTTGTTTTAGTCATGGTAAGTAACACTGGCTGTTGTAACAAACAACCCACAAGTCTTGGTGGCTTAAGACAATGAAGGTTAATTTCTTATTCAGTGATCCAACTGACTGTTGAGTGATCAGCCCTCCATCTAGTGATTAGTATTGTAGTCTGCTGGTATCTAATAGCTCTACCTCTCTTAAATCAGAGTCAAAAAACATTTTGTGTAAAGGGCCAGATAGTATATTAGGCTTTGCCAGTCAGGAGGCAAAATCAAAGATATTATGTAGGTGCTTACTGAACAAGAGAGAAAACCAATTTCAGCAAATATTATTTTGATGAAATTCAAAATATGATAACTGAGTATAGTTATTTGTAATACAAGCCTACCAATGAGAAAAATTGAATTATTTTGTTGGGGGATACAATTTTGCTTGATTGAGGTTTAATTACTTTCCCTATGGTCAAAATGCCTACAAATGTTCATCAGTTAATACTAGTCTGTATTGAATTTTTTTTATTTCATCTTTTCACCTGGATAAGTTCTGCCAATACTGATATCAGTCCATGAGTGTATGATTTTAATTGACTATATTCATCTCTTGAAAGGTAGTTTCAGGATTCTATAAGATTCTTCTCTTGCCTTTTAACCTATCATTACATTGTAGACTAATCACTTCTGATTGAAGCTTAGAAGGAAGCTCCTCAATTGAACAATTATATGGATTATGAAATATGAAAATTTTTGTACTTGCATCGAGATGCCAAAAATACTGCTGCTACAGTAGTCTGAGCTGGGAAAGCATATCACTGCAAATTTGTGTGGGAATGGAGATTTGGGTTTCTGTTTTAAATTTACAGCACAGAAAGTGTATAAAGCAGCTTAAGGTTACCTGTGGCTCAAACAAAATTAGGTTGTTATGGAAATGACTACAGTGTATGTGTTTCACATGTAAGTGCTATTTTGCCTTGAAATTCTAGGTTGAATTCAGTATGCATTATCAATTCTGTGGAAAAAGATGATTTCCAAAGTCATTCAGTATTTGATGATAGTGGCTGAGCACAGCTTTCCTTGTTCAGAAAATTTTTAATTTTGAGTCTGTTTATTTTGACAATAAATTAACACTGCTAAACCATCAAAGTACTGTGTAGTAGGGCAGGGTAAGAAATCCAGCTTCTATTTCTGACAAAAATTCATGGAACTGGAGATGGATAAATCCATGAAAGCAAATGAAATATACTGTTGACACTTCTGTTTCAATAACACATGATAGATTCAAATATTTTCCGCAGAGTCTTTGCTCATAACTAAGACAATTAAAAACCATAGGCTAGGGGCTTCCCTGGTGGCGCAGTGGTTGAGAGTCCCCCTGCCGATGCAGGGGATGCGGGTTCGTGCCACGGTCCGGGAAGATCCCACGTGCCGTGGAGCGGCTGGGCCCGTGAGCTGTGGCTGCTGGGCCTGCGTGTCCGGAGCCTGTGCTCCACAACGGGAGAGGCCAAAAAACATAGGCTTTAAATACCTTATTTTTTCACAAACTTCGTGAATTTGTCCAACAGAACCAACACATATTTTTTTTTTTTTTAAACATCTTTATTGGGGTATAATTGCTTTACAATGGTGTGTTAGTTTCTGCTTTATAACAAAGTGAATCAGCTATACATATACACACGTTCCCATATGTCTTCCCTCTTGCGTCTCCCTCCCTCCCACTCTCCCCATCCCACCCTTCCAGGCTGTCACAAAGCACCGAGCTAATATCCCTGTGCCTTGCGGCTGCTTCCCCCCAGCTATCTACCTTACTACGTTTGTTAGTGTGTATATGTCCATGACTCTCTCTCGCCCTGTCAAAACTCACCCTTCCCCCTCCCCATATCCTCAAGTCCGTTCTCCAGTAGGTCTGCGTCTTTATTCCTATCTTACCCCTAGGTTCTTCATGACATTTTTTTCCCTTAAATTCCATATATATGTCCACACGTATTTTTACCATCATCGGTTGTAATACATCTTAGCAGATTCTACTTTAGGTTGTACTGAATTAATGTTTTCTTCAACTTTTCTGAAAAGGTACTCACCTGTAGTTGTTCCACTCAGATGATTAAGTAACTTAAAACTTGGCATCCAATAAACAACTGAGTGGTATAGGTAACATTTACTCATCAAGAACCAAAACAAACCACTCAAAATCATCTACGTTATGATTAATGTTTTTGTCAACTCTCCATGTTGTTTCCAATATCCTTAACTTTTTGAGCAACTGTTCTCATCAAAAGGGTAATAGTTTTGAATTATTTTTTTCTGGATGCATTTCTTCAGCTTCAATCAAACACAATTTAATTAACTCACCAGAAGTAAAGAGCTTTCTTGCTTGGCTAACAAATAAGCCACTGGAAAATGTATTTAGGTTGCAGCCTTATTTTTTTCTTTACTTTTGTGAAGAAATTCTACTGTGATAAGATATTTTGTTTTAAATTTTCTAATTTTTCTGGACAGTGTTTTCCTGTCAGTTGGGAATATTTCGATATGTGCTCTGTTTGGTAATATCAAGACTTATTATATTAGTTTCTTATTGCTGTTATAACACCACAAACTTAGTGACTTAACACAACACACATTTATTATCTTACAGTTCTGGAGGTTAAAAATCCAAAGGGAGTCTAACTGGCTAAAATTAAAATATTGGGGAGTCTGTGATTTTTCTGGAGGATCTATGGGACAATCCAAATCTTGCTTTTTCACAGTCTCTAGAGGATTCCTAAATTCCTTGGCACATGGCCCCAGCCAGCAATTACATCACTCCAACATCTGCTTCCATCATCCCATTTCCTCCTCTGACTGACTGTCCCATTTCTCCCTTTGTAAAAACAATGTTCATTGTGATTACATTAGAACCACTAGGGTAATAATGGTCTCAATGCCTTTCTGGAATGATGAGATTCTGAACCAGACAGCCAGAGCTGCTGTTAAGGGATTTTAAATTGTGTGTTTTTAACACTGCAGTGAAATAACTTAAGATATTCTTTGTGTTCTTAGTATGAGGGGCTACTATATGTCATGTTGGCATAAATTGTTTTGTTAAAGGGAAGGTGTTTCTAATGGTGTTTCAGTGTTTGTATTGATACAAAGTAAGTTATTACTTTGCTCTGGGTGTTTTGGCCACTGAGAAAATACTGTATTGCAAAGGAAACAATCTTATTTCTTAAGACAACAAACTTATATTTTAAAAAGTTTTTCACTTCTGTTCATTAATTTCTAATTGACTTCATGCTTTATGCTGGGAATTGAGAAGTTGTTTGAAGTAGGATAGGTAAACCTCAGCATATAATATAAAATTCATTCAGGTCAGCTGCAGTGTTTAAATTACACATTTTAAATCCCTTTTTACAGACACTAAAGTAAAAAAATATGTCTTTCTGGGTTGTAAACATGTGATAATAACAATATTATACAGTCAATGTTAAATAAAACCCAAAAGTGGAATGTGAAGAAAATAGGATTTGGTTAATTTGTGGCATCATTTTTATGTTTGTCTTTTTTAAAAACAAGATTCCTAGAATAGGTTGGTACATTCTGATAAAGATTTACAGCATTTATAGTGTTGTATCACAAGGGACTCCCCCCAGGGACCATGACTTGCCGGTGTGTGTATATATTTACAAAAACAAAAGAAAAAGTTACCCATTGGGATACAAGGTAGCTGTCACAACTAAAGACTGTGGCTTTTTGAGGTGCAATTCCCTGATTTACAAAATTATTTACAATGGGTCTTACTGTTTTTGTGACAGGATTTATTCAGACTGCTGTGCTCTTCATTTGATGTGCCAAAATGCTATTAATCTAAATATTTGTAAATGAAGTCTTGTATCTAGATTAAATTTTAAAATCTCTATCTCAAGATCCATTAAATTAGTTGCACCTGCATAGTTCCTTTTTTCCTTAATATTTTTACTTTATGTATGTATAGTTCCTTTTGACATGTAAAATAACATATTCACAGGTTCCAGGAATTAGGATATGGACATCTGGGGGGCGGTGGTATTATTTTGCTTACCACAGCTAAAAGGTCATTGTATAAAAAAACAATGCTTTGCCACCTAATTTGTTAACAAAATAATCCACACTCCAGTATGCCTCAAACATGCACCATATGAAGTCCACTTTTTTCTTCCTTCTTGTTTTCACCTGATGAATATGCACTGATAGTAAAAGGATAAAATAAAATAAAATAAAATGTTACAGTACAGTGATATGGATGGCAGTCAAAATGTGGTCAAGTTATAACTGCATCATTGCAATGTAGCATGCACTGAGTCAGCAGGGGGCAGCAGTGAGGGCACCACACATGGTCTCTGCTGTAGCTATTCAACACTGCCACTTAATGTGAAAGCGGGCAGAAAAAATATAGAAATGAATGTGAATATGGATGTGTTCCAATAAAACTTTACGACATTGCAAATTAAATTTTATATAATTTATATATATATATATATAATTTTGAATGTTGTGGAATATTATTATTCTTATTTTTAAAGGTAATTTTAAAATGTAAAGCCATTTTAGCTCATGGTTGTACAAGAATAGGCAGTGAGGACACAGGAGGTATGTTTCCAAAATGGCAGCAGTGATGGATATGGATACCCCAAGTGGCACCAACAACAGCATGGGAAAGCAGCACACTGAAGTGAAAAAATGAAATGCAGTAGCCCTCTGGGCCTGGGATATTGTGGCTCATAACTGTGCCATCTGCAGGAACCACATTATGGATCTTTCCATAGGATGTTGAGCTAACCAGGCATCTGCTACTTCTGAAGAGTGCACCGTTGGTTGCATGGGGAGTCTGTGACCATACTTTTCACTTCCACTGCTTCTCCTGCTGGCTCAAAACATGGCAGGTGTGTCTGTTGGACAACAGATAGTGGGAATTCCAAAAGTATGTGCACTAGAAAAAAGAATTCTTCCATCAAGCTCAGCTGTTCTGTTATTCATTTAATGACTTGCCCTCTTGTTCCTTAATTATAAATTAGATAGACCCATGTCTTTTATGCTTTGTCTTTCCAGTTTGCTATTCCTGCAGCCATATCGTATTGATATTCTGTGTCAAATGAAATCCAGGTGAATTCTAGAACAGATGCTGTCTGTTATATAGATGTGAAAAAAGTGAACATAAATAAAGAGTCCCCTCTTCCCAGGTTGGAAAGCCAGCTTTTGCAAGAGAGATGTTTGTTCATTAGAGACAGAGCAGAATTGTCCTGTGAGCACATCTCTTGGTCACGAGGAAGCCTGCTTACTGATGGCAATCTTGGGAAAGTTGCCTCTCTGCTCCAAGCTTTCCTCCTCTATCAAGTGGCTTCTAAGGATTAAATGGCATCAGGTGGATACAGAAAGAGTCTTTGTAAACTGTAAAGACACTGTACAAATGTGAACTTTCTGTATGACATGTTGCTTTCTCTTCTTAGTTTGGAAAAGTAAGCTTGAAAAAACCTAATATGTAATCTTGGATGGCTAAGAGCAGTTTTTGATCTTAAATCGAAAATTGATATTTAAAATTGAGTTAATGGGAGAATTCAAGTTTCCTTCCCTACTACCACCCTTTGCAATTTGTTTAAAATGTCTTTTTTTTTTTGGTAGTGCATGCGCCATGTGGGATCTTAGTTCCCTGACCAGGGATTGAACCTGTGCCCCCTGCATTGGAAGTGCTGAGTCTTAACCACTGGACCACCAGCGAAGTCCCTGTTTAAAATATCTTGGTCTAATACTGATTCAATAGCCATATAGTCTCTAACTGAGAAACAGTATAGTTCACTGCAGTGGTTCTCAAAATATGGTCTGAGGACTCCTGGGGGTACCTGAAACCCTTTCAGAAATTTCATGAAGTTCCTTTTCCAACTGCATGACCATGAGGCCAGCTTTTCTTTATATGCTTCAACCAAAGAAACATGTTGAATGAAGAAGCTGACATGAGAATCCAGCTGTCTTCTATTGTCAGATATAAAAGAGATTTGCAAAAATGCTGCTCTTCTAATGATTTTTTTTTGAAAAAGTTACTTTTAATAAAAATATGCAAAAAAAAAAAGGCAGTGAGCCATATTTGGCCTATGGGCTGTAGTTTTCTACCTACTTCTAGGGCCTTGGAGCCCTCCACTGCAGGAGGCTGTGTGGACTATGCCTAGAGTTAGACTACTTCACTTCTGCCCACCTTCCATTACTTAGAACTCAATTACCTGATCATACCTAACTGCAAAGGAGGCTGGGAAATGTAGTTTTTCTATGTGCCCAAGAAAAGGGAATATGTGTATTGCTGAACATTAGCATTTTCACCATTGCCTGCTCTATCTGATAACCAAATTTTCATTCTCTCCCCTTTTCCCACATATAGATTACACTCATTTCCAGGATCTCAGATAATGCATGTCCTGTACAATCTATCAGATACAGTTTCTCATAGTCCTGTGACTATGCACTTAGTATCCATCCCTGATATCCACCATAAAGAATAGTTCCGTTTGGAAAGGGTAAAACAGGGAGACACAGCCGTTACTGGTCAGAGGTAATCCAGTTGGACAAACCCAGAGAGCAGGGGGAGATCTTTGACTCTTCTCTGAATCAGCTCTCTGGAAGAAACTCTTCTGCACATTGTGCTCTGTGGCCCCCTGACTCTATCATTTGGGAGCTTCCTCCTTATCTATTATCCTCCTTGCACATCTGAAGTGGGCTGTGCCTTCCTGGGGCTGCAGAGTTTTGTCAGCCCACTGTTTGCCCGATGATTATTTTATGCTCCCTGAGACCACCCACGTGGTTTTATGTGATGTGCAATTTCTTCATGAGCAAAGCTTCAGGTCTATTTGCTTGCAATCAGTACCATGTGCCTGTAACCATACCCAGAGATGCTTCCCAGACGTTGGTCTCTAATCAGCTTAATTTTATTGCCTGATCTCTCCAATTGTTTTTTCCTAATTTAATGGTGGCTAAAAATGGTTATTAATGTGTGTGATCTTTGCTGCAAGACTTAAGTCACTTTGAGCAGCAGAAGTTTTTTAGTTACTCCAAGCCTTTCTCAATCACATCACTTACAGTTTAGGATCTAGAAACAAAGATATTTCCAACACTTTGATGGCCCACATTTTTAGATATTTTTCTATTCCCTCTCATTTCTGCTTATAAAGTGACCAACTTTTTCCGGAGCTCATTTCATTTCTTTCTTGTGCCAGATGTGGACAACACTAGTTTGTATGCACTAACATTGTTTTCTAACCTCTTTCCCTAGAGTTACAATTCAGTAAGCGCAAGATCTGCCTACCAAATTATTGCTGGCAACAGATTTTTGCAAACGTCTTTCCCATAACACAATGCTCTCCTGATTTTCAATCTGCTGACTACCATCCTACTGATAAACCATAGTCTCCAATTTCCACTGGAAAATTTAAGTATTATTTAGGCTAAGTGCAGTAGCAAACAACATTAAAATCTCAATAGCTTAAAGCAATGCAATTTTTTTTCTCATTCATATCATGAAACAATTTGGTGTTCATTGGGCAGCTTTCTAGGCAGTCATTCAGACTCTAGTCCTTGGGAGGGGATTTGAAAGAGCTATATAAGGTTTCAAACCTAATGAAATAGGAGTTTAGGTATAAGAGAGGAACTTGTACATCTTAGGAAAAAGTAAACCAAAACTTAGGTCCAGATAAGGAGCAAGACTCGTTAGCTGCCAAGTGCCAGAGAATTGGGCTAAAGCTCTTAAAATATCTCCTCGGATTCTCCTAGGATTGATCAAGAAACTCCAATCAGCAGGGAGGCATATATTGGCCTCAGCTGTAGGATCTAGAAGGAGACAGGAAAGGAAACCAGAGAGCTGTTACATCTCCCTCCAAAGGGCACCCTAGCATGGCTTGTGAGTTGACCAGGACCTGGGCAGAGCTCCTGCTTTTAAAGTGGGAGTCATCACTCTTTCCTTGTATTTCTCATCATTTGCATTGTAACCGTGGAAGTTGGTTTAAAGCTTAGGAGTACCTTTCAATTTCTTTTGTTTTGTTTGGGAACTCACAAAGTTATTTATATCAGGATTAGCTGTGTATTCAGTCCTATGGTGAACCTTCTTTGATTTTCTTTCTTTTCCCAGTTAAAGCCACTAATCTCAGTGACTATAATATAACTATAACATACAAATAAGTAAAAGAATGTAATCTTCTTGACAACTTTGTACGTTAGATATTATTGTCGATAGGACAATAATGTTAGGATAGATATCCATTTTTTAGAAAGTGAGCTTCACCATGATTAAGTTAGGAAATGACAGAGCAGGGATGTGAACTCAGGTCCAACACATTCTTGGTTTTTAACGACTTTCAGAATATTTAAGGGAATTTTGCTGCTCCTCCAATAACCCCAAGATGCAGATATCTTTGAGGACATAGACTAAAAAAGAGGTGCCTGTAAGTGCTGGCACGTCCTTGAGTTGGGGTAATGGCTTGGGATCCTGTATTGATCCTGCTAGATAGTAAATGGACCACTTCAGAGGGCAGTGGGTAGGACTTGCCCTGAGTAGGCAATATTTTCTTAGAGCTTATGTTAAGGATACTTAGCCTTCATTTGCTTCAAATGGAGGAATATTCTGATGCTATTTCTAGGGATCTCAAGAAATCTAAATCTATCTCTCTTACAGTTTTGGTAGTTAGAAATCAGGTTGCTCTGTAATCTTTCCCAAACTTTTCTGAACTGAGGAACTGAAGCCTTTCTCTGCAGGGCTTTGGCTAAATTAGAAGCCCTCATGGGACAGCCGTCTGGTACATCTGCCTCATATCCAGAGGAGCCAGGACAAGACTGGGCTTCCCAGAGCCCTGGTGAGCTAGATTCTGCAGCCGCCTCTAGGCTCTGAAAGAAAAATTCTGTGTTTGAATAATAATATATGTAACGGGCTCAGGAAGAGAAATGTAGAAAGTATGACTTATATTTGCTAACAGGGAAAGACTGACTCATTTGAGGATCTGAATAAATGAATATCTCTTGGGAAGAAAATTTAACAGAATAATTGGTAGCAAACTAGTGGCTTTTGGTTGCTGTTAGTGGCTTTTTGTAAAGGAGTTAAGAGTGAGATTCTTCTACCAGCCTTTTTGGCACCTGAGAATAATAATAAGTATTAAGAAAAATACACTTACTGCATACTTATATTAAGTACTGGGCTAGATACTTATGAATATTCATTAAATCCTCACAAAAGCTCTACAATGTAGGCAGTATTGTTAACTCCATTTTGTAGGTGAGCAGACTTAGGCTGTCAGGCCTAGGGAAGATATCTGAGTCTGCCTCCCTGGGTTCCAAAGTGGTAACTGCACTTAGCCCAAAATTAGGGAAAATAAACTCACTTGCCTCTGCATGTCAAATAGGGAAAGAAAATCCTGGGTGCTGGGTTTGGTTGGCTCTGTCCCTTATGCCTGATGAACCCTGAGAATCAGTTTCTAGAGCCCTGACGTCTTCACATGTGCAGCAGTAAGACATTTATAGGTCTTTGGAAAGGCAGAAGCCTTTCTGTGGACATACATCCTCAGCTTTAATTGATTTAGGGTGAAAAGGTAGAGAGTTTGGGGCTAAGGGAAGAGGGAGGCAAGTTTCATTGAGGTGGGTTATGTGTGGATTCAGCAAATGTGATCCCTTCACTTTGGCTTCACTAAAATGCTTTTGGGATTTTGATCATGAATTTTCTCTATGTTTACATATAAGAAAAAGAACAACTGTTTGGGGCAACAAATTTCTGAATACCCAATGGGCTACATATATTGCTGTTGAAGTTTCCCCTGGTTCATATAGCATAGGGTAGAGGTTGACAAACTATGGGCTATTGGCCAAAAATGGTCGCTCATTCACTTATATATTATGCTCTCCAACACATGCTTTACCTTGATATATTAGCTCTACAATAGCAGAGCTGAGCAGTTGCAACAGAGAATGTGTACCTCAACTATTTACTCTCTGGCCGTTAAACGAGGCTTTGGCCTCAAACTCACTTTTAGTCAACTCTCTGGACTCTATGTGAGCTGGAACTTCTTTTATTCTTCCTTAGTCTAAGACCTGAAGCTATAGGCAGAATCTGGTCCAAGATGGAGAAAAGAGCCTCCCGAATTCACATTCTCCCATGGACATACTAAATCTATGGCATAATAGTAGACACATAGATCAATGGAAACAAAATAGAGAGCCTACAAAGAAACCCACGGAAGTATGGTCAATTGATACGACAAGGGAGCCAAGAATGTACCATGGGGAAATGATAGTGTCTTTAGTAAATGATTTTGGGAAACCTGACAGCCACATGCAAAAGAATGAAACAGGACCACCATCTTATATCATACACAAAAAGCAACTCAAAATGGACTACAGTCTTATATTTAAGACCTGAAACTGTAAAACTCCGAGAAAAACAAAAGGGGATAAGCTATGACCTTGGTTTTGGCAATGATTTTTTTGGACTTGAAACCAACAGCAAACACAGTAAAAGGAAAAATAAATAAGTAAGACTACATCAAGCTAAAAAGCATCTGCACAGCAGAGAAACTAATCAACATAATGAAAAGGCAACCTGTGGAATGGGAGGAAATATTTGCACATCATATATATAGTAAGGGGTTCATATCCAAAACATATGAACTCACACAACTCAGTAGCAAACAACAGAAACATTCTGATTTTAAAAATGAGCAGATGATCTGTATAGACATTTTTCCAAAGAAGATATACAGATGTCCAACAGGTATACACAAAGGTGCTCAATCTCACAAATAATCAGGGAATTGCAAATCAATTTTACAATGAGATATTACCTCACACCTGTTAGAATACCTATCATCAGAAAGATAAGAGATAACACGTTTGGGCAAGAATGTGGAGAAAATGAAAGTCTTGTGCACTGTTGGGAATGTAAATAGGTGCCATGGCTATGGAAAATAGTATAGAGTTTCCTCAAAAAATTAAAAGTAGAACAACCATATGGTCCAGAAATCTGACTTCTGGGTATATAGCTGAAGGAAGTGAAATCAGGATCTTAAAGAGATATCTGCATTCCCGTGTTCACTGCAGCGTTATTCACAATAGCCAAGATATAGAAACAATCTTCATGTCTGTCAACAGATGAATGAATAGAGATCTTGTGTGTGTGTGTATGTATAATATTCCAATATATATTGGAATATTATTCAACCATGAAAAAGAAGGAAATCCTGCAGTTTGTGACAACATGGATGGACCTAGAGGGCAGTATGCTAAGTGAAACAAGCCAGACAGAGAAAAACATGTACTGCATCGTATCACTTATATATGGAATCTAAAATAAAAAATCAAACTCCTCAAAACATAGAGTAGGAAAGTGGTTGTCAGGGGTTAGGGACAGAGGAAATAGGGAGAGGCTGGTAAAAAGGTAAAAACTTTCACCTATAAGATGAATAAGGTCTGAGTATCTAATGTAGAACATGGTGACTATAGTTGATAACACTGTACTGTATAATTGAAATTTGCTAACAGAGTAAAACTTAAATGTATACTCTCTCTCTCTCTATATATATATGTAATGAATGTAATGTGTTAATTAACTAGATGGTAGAAATCCTTTCACAATGTATACAAATTGAAATTCATCATGATATACTCTTTAAATATATTACAATTTTTTTGTGGATTATACCTCAATAAAGCTGAAAAAAAATCTAAAGCATAAAAGTATTGATAGTCTATTCTGTGCTAGCCATGGGCCAAATATGCCAATGCAATAACTATCTTTATTGTTAATCATCATTTAATGAAGTGTTTTACTGGTGTCCCACTCTATGTTGAGTTAGAATTTCACCAAGGTGATACAACTCTGTTTCTATTGGCTTTGCTTCATAGTTAAAACTATTCAAATTACTGGGGCTTCCCTGGTGGTGCAGTGGTTGAGAGTCCGCCTGCCGATGCAGGGGACACGGGTTCATGCCCCTGTCCGGGAAGATCTCACATGCTGCGGAGCGGCTGGGCCTGTGAGCCATGGCCGCTGAGCCTGCGCGTTTCGGAGCCTGTGCTCCGCAACGGGAGAGGCCACAACAGTGAGAGGCCGGCGTACAAATTACTGAAATAAAATCAAGTTGCTTTCTTCAGAACAAGGCAAAGCTATCTTCCTTTGGAATATATTTTAGAGATGATGAAATGATGCACAAAGACCCGCACTGATAAATGTATTTACTATAGACGAAAAGCCCAAATTACTAGGAAAATTCGATTTGAAGTAGAAAATACATGCTACTAGATTCTTTATGGAATAGTGAAATACCACTGAATAGAACACGATTTTATACAGCACTGAATATGCTCTAAGAAAGACGATTTCATAAACACACTTGGGAGAATATAATTTGAATATAAATGTTCTCTTATTTAGCATTTTAAAGTTTTTATGAATTTCAAATATATCAGAAGAGCTCAGTTGGTGAATTGGGAGAAAAAAATTTTTTTCTTCTCTGTAAAATAAAGCTCAGTTAAGGAGTCCTTATTTGTAGTCTCAGGTCCTAAACCAAGTGTGTCCCTGGCTGGAGATATTTCTCTTGGAATATGGTGTTTAGTTCTAGGCATGACACATACACGGGCACATGAACAACAGGAAAACACCTAGAAGAGAACCACTGAGATATTTTTTCTCAAGACAGATTAAAGGAATGAGAGGAATTTAATAGTGGAAGAAGAGGGTTCCAGAAGAATATTTGAAGATGAGTTAACATCTCCCAGCGAATAGAGCTAGGACCAACATGACATACATTAAGTTGAAATTTAAGAAAACTCATTTCAGTTGATGTTCAGAAGAACTCAAATAGTTCTTGGATGTTTTCTAGAGGAGGTGCTTTCCCATGTATGGAATATATGTAGGGAACTATTTGGAGATGTAATAATATGAATTTTGAACAAATATAAGAGGTTATAAAAGTAACCATCAGTGATACATATTAAAATTCTTTATACTAAAAATGAAAAGAAATAAACTATAAAAAGTAACAATATTTTGAGAAAAACATTGGCAAAAATTTGTGGAAGGATTTCCAACAATTATACATGAATATTTTTTTACTGTTTATCTCATGTATAATTGATCAAAGGACTAGAGATACAGGAGCAAAGGACATATGTAGAAAATGGCAATGCCTACATAAGTTTAACCTCACAGTTATTTAAAGACATTAAAATTAAAACAGTAATGTACCATTTTACACCTATAAAAAACTACAACGGAGAGCAAAAATTAAATTGATAATATCCAATGGCAACAAGGTTGTTTTAAAAGTAATTGCAGGGCTTCCCTGGTGGCACAGTGGTTAAGAATCCACCTGTCAATGCAGGGGACACGGGT
Source organism: Neophocaena asiaeorientalis asiaeorientalis (assembly GCF_003031525.2). Taxonomy (NCBI): domain Eukaryota; kingdom Metazoa; phylum Chordata; class Mammalia; order Artiodactyla; family Phocoenidae; genus Neophocaena; species Neophocaena asiaeorientalis. Next base: position 32,950,318 of record NW_020185339.1, on the reverse strand, counting down.
TTGAGTCCTGGTCAGGGAAGATCCCACATGCTGCGGAGCAACTAAGCCCGTGCACCACAACTACTGAGCCTGCGCTCTAGAGCCCACAAGCCGCAACTACTGAAGCTCGTGTGCCACAACTACTGAAGCCTGCACGCCTGGAGCCCGTGCTCTGCAACAAGAGAAGCCATCGCAATGAGAAGCCCTTGGCAACTAGAGAAAGCCTGTGCACGGCCACAGAAGACCCAATGCAGCCAAAAAATAAATAAATAAACAAATAAAATAAATCTATCAAAAAATAAAAAGTAATTGCATACATTGCCAGTGGAATGTTCTTTGATACAGCCTTTGGACAAGCAATAAAACATGTAAAATCAAGATAAGGGTAGGGGATTAAGAGGTGCAAACTACTATGTATAAAATAAATAAGCTACAAGGATATATTGTACAACACAGGGAATATAGCCAATATGTATAACAAAAATAAATGTAATATAAACTTTAAAAATTATGACTCACTATGTTGTATACCTGAAACTTATATAATATTGTACATCAACTATACCTCAGCTAAACTACATTATTCGAACAGTTCACAACTTGCTTCATTAAATCTACTGTTGATAATATAGTCTAAAAAATAACTTACACCATATGAATTGCAGCAGCACCTATAATAGTGAAAAGGTTAGAAGGAAATAAACTATATTTCTAACATCAATGAAATATTTACTAGTCCTTAAAATTTTATAAACTCATAATAATATAAACATTGTTTACAATAAAATATTATGCAAAATGTAGAAATAAAAATGATACTGTGATTGCAACAATGTAAAATATGTAAGCATTTGACAAAGAGCAAAGAAAACCAGTACCAAAGGTGGTGATATCATGTGATCATTTTTTTTCTTTTATTACCTGCCTTTAACTAGTATTGTATTTATTTAAAAACATAATTAGGAATGGAAACCTTGTAGGCGTTACGGTGTATATTTGTTTAAAGCCTTGCTTCCACAAATCTGGGTACTTCCATACGTGCATGTAAAAACTAACTGGCTTAGTTTTGGGCATAGAAATATAAATGAAAACACATTTAGTCGGGACTTCCCTGGCAGTCCATTGGTTAAGACTCCTAGCTTCCACTGCAGGAGGCACAGGTTCCATCCCTGGTCAGGAACTAAGATCCCACATGCCATGCAGCATGGACAAAAAAACCCAAAAAAACAAAAAAAACCCCACATTTAGTCAATTTGTAAATTCATTTACCTGAATGTCAGCAATAGATAGCATTATTTTAAAATATCTGAAATATACAGAATAAAACGATAAACAGATATTACCAACACAGTTACACATCCTGTGCACCTGGCACCCCTCTTCCACCTCTCAGAGACAGCCACTATCCTAATTTGATATTTATCATTCCCATGCATCTTGATATGCATTTTATGCATATTTGTACTTGCATAAACATAACACAAAGTTTTGTGCATTTAAAAATTTTATGTAAATACTGTAAAAAATGTTCCTTTTTTGCATCTTGTTTTTTTTTTTTTTTTTTTTTTTTT
>NW_020185339.1:32872909-32948727 GCF_003031525.2 Neophocaena asiaeorientalis asiaeorientalis | reverse complement strand
CTGTGTTCCCTGCATCGGCAGGCGGGACTCTCAACCACTGCGCCACCAGGGAAGCCCTGCATCTTGTTTTTTACTCAACACGTTTCTGAGATTCATCCATGTTGCTCTATGTATTCATTTGCATCCTCTAGAGTAGTCTGTAATATAAACATACCACATTTTGTTTATTGCTGATCCCACTGATTGACATTTGCATGGTTTCTAGAATTTTATTACAAATAACACTATTATGAATATCTCTTGCATGTCTTCTTATACACATTTATGAGCATTCCTATAGATCAGTGCTGTCCATTAGAACTTTCTAGGATGATAGGAATATCATTGTGCTGTCTGTAAAGTAGCCCCTAGCCACTAGTCACAGAGTAGCCATTGAGCCCTTGAAATATACTCATGCAACTGAGGAAGTGAATTTTAATTAAATTAAATTAATTTAAATTTAAATAGACACAAATGACCAGTGTCAACTGTATTGGACAGTGCAGCTCTAGATCATAAATGTAGGAGTATGTGCTGGATCATGACAAGTGCATATCCTCGACTTTAGATATTACAAAACTGCCCCCCAAAGTGGCGTGGAGGTAAGTGTGATGTATATCCCACTACCGGTGTGCAAGACTTCCTGCTGTTTCACATCTTCACCAACAATTGGTGTTATCCTACTTTTTAATTTTTTTGATTTTTAAAAATATTTTGTCATTATGGTTTTAATATAAACTTACCCGATGACTAGGGAGCCCAAGCAAATGTTCATGTTTATTCGCCATTTTGGCATTTCCTTTCTTGTGAAACAGCTATGTATATCTTCTGACCATTTTTCTATTGGGTATTTTGTACTTTTTTTCTTTTTTAGGAGTTTTAAATACATATATTCTGGTTACCAATCCTTTGTGAATATATATACCCCAATATCTTTTCCAGTCCATGGCCTGTCTTTTCATCTATTCCATATAGTAGAATTTAACTATGATTTTATGATACATGCCTTTTGAGTCTATTTTAAACTATCCCCAGGTCAGAAAGCATTCTCCTAAAATGTCTTCATAAATTTATTTTGCTTTTTATATTTAGGTCCTTTATCTACGTGGAATTGATTTGCGTGAAATAAGGACATAATTTTGTTTTTGCTTTTCCAGAAGCAATTTCCACATGTCCAATTCTTCAGTATAACCTCTATCACATATCAAGTATCCATTTGTGCATGGGATGCTTTCTGAGGTCTTGATGCTATTGTAGATTGATCTGTCATCTATTTTAGTTATTCCTATAACAAAGGCTCTTAATTCCTATAGCTTTATACCCTCTTGATATATGATAGAATAAGTCTCCCCTGCCCCCAGATATAATTCTTCAAAATATTCTTGGCCATTTGCTTTTCTATAATAGTTCAGGATTTTTTCCTTATTAGCACTAGTGGGGAGATGTGACACTTTTATGACATCTAGTCTTCCTACCCATTTTTTCACGTAAGCGGATCTTCTTTAATGTTAAATGGTCCTCACTTCTCACCCTCAATGTTGCCATCCTAGTCCAAATTCATTATCATCTTGTTGGAAATTCTGAGGTATAAATGTACCTCCTGTACCCAAGCTCAGCACACACCCCACCTGGCCCCAATCCCGGGTCTATTCTCCATAAAGGGCATAGAGGGATTCTTTAATTGTCATCAGACTATGTCAGAGCTATGCTCAAATCTCTCTAACAACTTCCAAATCACTAAGAATAAAAATGCTAATCTTTAATGATGGCCTAGGAAAACCTATGTGATTTGGTCACCAGCCACTCCTGTGACCACATCCTCTGTAAGGCTCAGCTTGCTCAGTCCACATCTCAGACCTATTCACGCACAGTTCCCTCTGCTTGTTATTCTCTCTCCAGGTGTGTGGATGCCTCACTCCCTCACTTCATTAAATATCTGCTCCAATGTCACTCTATCTTAGAAAGGACTTCACCCCCGCCCTATCTAAACTAGCACCCTGGTCCATATCACTAATTCACTCAGCTTAATTTTTCTTCGAACGCCTGACATAGCATCTATTTATTTGTTAATTTCCTTTGCCCTGCATTAGGATGTGAGCTCCATGAGGAAGCAATGTGTGGGTGCTTCCCCTCTGTACGCACTTTATTCACTGCAGTATCTGGACTGTTGCAGTGAAATTGGCTCATTGTATAAACTCTTCACACAGTGCCTAAGTATATTCTAGGACTTCAAAAAAAAATTTGTTCAAGGTGGTTTTATATTTTCTCCATAAGACCATGCAACTCTTTTGATACATTTATTCCTGGATCCCTTATATATATATATATTCCTGGATATATATATATATATATATTTCTGGATATATATATATATATATTCCTGGATCTGGAAGAATTCAATCTGAACACATTCATTGGTTCAAAGGTCCTTGGAAGAACATAATCTTATTTTTTCCCTCTTTTCTTCTCACTGTTATGAGTTTTCTTTCTTTCAGAAGTCTATGGAAACCAGACTCTGAAAACCACCAGTATGCTCAGAGCCCTACAGAGACAACAGATTGGGAGTATGCAATTCCAGTCTTGCTTCTTCTTCCAGAAGGCATAAAATATCTAAATGATGAATATATACAAATATATGGATGTAGATTGAGTATGCGTGTGTATACACACACGCACAGGCACATACTATTTCTCACTCTCCTCATAAAAGCAAATAAAATATACTTTAGGGAGATTTAATATGAAATCCCAAATCTATATAAGGGAGAAATATGTAGAAAAAACTTCAAATTAATACCTTCTTGGAGACTAAATTGCTAGTTACCATAGTAAATAATGCCCCCCCCAAATAAACTTAGGACTTCCCTGGTGGCGCAGTGGTTAAGAATCTGCCTGCCAATACAGATGACACAGGTTCGATCCCTGGTATGGGAAGATCACACATGCCACTGAGCAACTAAGCCCATGCGCCACAACTACTCAGCTTAAGTTCTAGAGCCTGCGAGCCACAAATACTGAGTCTGTGCGCCACAACTACTGAAGCCCACGCACCTAGAGCCCATGCTCCGCAACAAGAAAGGCCACTGCAATGAGAAGCCCGCACACCACGACGAAGAGTAGCCCCTGCTTGCCGCAACTAGAGAAAGCCCGCAAGCAGCAACGAAGACCCAACGCAGCCAAAAAAAAAATTTTTATAAAGTAAAATAAACTTTATGCTCTGCTGAAATTTTAAATTAAATATAAAAAGGCTGCAGAAAAAATCGTTTATGATAAAACCAGGGAATATTGAGATACTTGAATTCACACATTTAATAAATATTACACATGCCAAAGTATTAAGACATTTATAAATTATCCTTTAGCTCAGCTCCTGTTAGGTTGTTCCCATAACAATGGGGAAGGGGTAGTTAAAATGCCACTTTACCATTTCTGTAGCTTGTGGGAGTCATATCCTGTTCCTTTCCCTTTTTTTTTTTTCTTTAAAGAAGTCTCTAAACCAAAAGTGAATTTAATAATATATTTCCTTTTTCACCCTAGCACAAAACATATGACTAGGGCAATATTGGATTAACTCCTCTATTGGGCATCAGTAAGTTAATTTTTTTCCTCCTGAGATTTTAGTGCATCAAAAATTTTAACATGTAATATCATAATGCCTTCTAAGATTGGGATTCTTTAAATTTTTATATCAAATTGTGAAGGACCAATTCTTGAAGATATTCCCAACCCTCATATACTACCCTCCTTATGTATATCAGTCAAACTCCTGGCAGGAAACAGATGGCACACTCGAGCTGGCTAATTAAAGACAGTTTAACAAACGGATGATTTATAAAGATGCAATAGGAGATAGGGAAAACAACAAGAAATCGATCAGGTACCTGAAAGGACAAAGCAGCCAGAGTTGTTATTATCTCTAAGCCAGAAGAAGCAAATAGAAGTTATCAAAAACTGGAGGGGGTAGCTTAACAGAGAGGGTCACGTGTCAGGAGATGTCACCTTCAGTAAGTGACACAGCTAATCATGGTAGTAACCTGGCAGGAAAGGAGCCAGCAGAATAAATATCCAAACGTCCTCTTTCTGATATCCTGCCGGTGGTCACCACTGGTCAAACCGAATCAGAATCCAGAGGACAAGAGAACCTACTAATACAACGTATACAGGTCAGCCCCCAGGATATGAGGCAGGGTAAAAGATGACTGAGAGGATACAGAGAGGCAGAACAAAGGTATCCATCACCCACCTCCCCGCCACTTCGGCATGAAATGGAGTGAAAATCACCTTTCAGTTTGGGAATAGCATGGTGGGAGTTTCTCATCAGCGGAACTAGAAAGCAGTTTGTATACTGAGGCATCTGTGGGGGAAAAGGAACACATTATGCAGACACTTGGACATGTTATAAGGTAAGAGAAATATTTATTTAATTTTACACAAGAACGAGCTTATACTTAACAAATTCAACCAAATAATATTAAGTGCAGTAAAACAATGAAATAAGGATGACATCTCTTGTTAGAAAATATTAAGTAACCATGCCTGTGCGTTATTTTTATCATGACAATAACTCGTTTCAGATTTCTTCTCAGAGTGTATACTGTACATATAACATGTTATAGCTTCTTTGCTTTGCTTCGGAAAACAGAATTCGTTCACTGCCTTACATTTTATTTTTTGCAGTGAAGAACTGAACTGATTTGTGAAGATTCTGACCTAGAGGAAAATTTTCTGCACCAGTGAAGCTAGAGGCTTCCAAAGCTCCCATAAGCTCAGGCTTTACATCCAGAGGTCGTGATGTCATGGTGTGTATTTCACACGCATTCTTCTACATGCCAACATCAGACGCAGTTGAGGTGGAATTCTGGTCTAGTTTTGCCCCAAGAAGTTTCCTTTTGTGATTTTCTCAAGCTCCACACATTTCATAATTGAAAGTTTACTCAGCTATTAACAATGCTGCACTTAGCTGCCCACAAATCATCCACTTCAATTGTTTTTTTTTTGGTCTTTTTAATGAAAGAACATTCTTTAAACAGAAATTTCCAGTGAGACAGTTAACTTCACAGTTCCTGAAGGCACTGTGGATCCACTGAGCAACAGATGTGGCCATTCTAGAGAAGAGAGGGGAAAAAAAGCATGGTATTACTTTTTAAGCCATTAGTCAATACTCATCGATTGGTACACATAACATAACTGAATGGTTTATTTGTTATTTATGTGCCCCTGAAAGTTCAATGGCTCAATCGCTTTTCATGCCCCTACTGTCGCAGAACAAACTATGGCCAGTTATTTGTGGCAAATCATAAGCGAACTTTATTGACCCCATGGCACTCTCTTAGCTCACATTCGTTGTTTGGTTTACCCATTCACGAAACAAGCATTGAGTAAACTGAGGCCGAGATATGCTGATGAATAAATAAAGCAGATGTGGTCACTACCCTCCTAGGGCAGGGCTTATAGTTTTGTGGGGGGGAATTACTAAGCAAACGTACAATCAAAAATTGTGAAAAGTGCTAGAAAAGAAACAAACTAGGTGATGTCGTGAGATTAATAAATGTCTGGCTACTTAGACTGGGTGGCCAGAGTAGACTTCTCTGTAGAAGTGATGTTTAAACCAAGACCTCAAGACAGATCTGTGAAAAGGTAGGCCAAGAGCACAGGGAACAGAATGAACAAAAGGCTTTAAAGTGAAAAGAGTTTTGCGTAGTTAAGAAACCTAAAAAGGTTTGGTCTGGGTGAGAATTTTAAGTTGGTGAAGAAAACAGTGTAGAGATGAGGCAGGGAAAATAGTCAAGGAAGAGCCAGATACGCATAATTAGGTTTTGTTTTGTTTTGTTTTGCGGTACGCGGGCCTCTCACTGTTGTGGCCTCTCCCGTTGCGGAGCACAGGCTCCGGACGCGCAGGCTCAGCGGCCGTGGCTCACGGGCCCAGCCGCTCCGCGGCATGTGGGATCTTCCTGGACCGGGGCATGAACCCGTGTCCCCTGCATCGGCAGGTGGACTCTCAACCACTGCGCCACCAGGGAAGCCCCCATAATTAGTTTTTATAACAAAGCACCAAAAGAGTATGGTGTATTACAGAGAGGAAAAAAATCTGTATCTTGTTCTTTTGAATCCTTGCGCTCTTTCTTCCACTGGCTAGCTAATAATGAAAATGTTAGTATTGTTACCACAATCATAAGATGATAATACCCTTCTACTTTTTGAGTGCATACTCTGTGTCAGATACTTTGCCAGGCACTTTAAATACATTATCTAATTTCAACCTCAGAGCATTCCCAGTAGGATCACTATTAATAGTCATGTTTTTTTAGGTTCAGAAACTGAAGATCAGAAAGCTTAAATATCATGGCCCAAATCACATAGCTAATATAATGGTACAGCTGGGATTAAAATTCAGGTTAGTCTGACTCTAAAACTCATCTTCTATTTGATATAGTCTCTCAGATAATTGACTTTAGATGATTGAAAATGTATCAGACCTTAATATGATAAAACCAAAAGGGTCTGTTCATGTAAGATAAAACTTAAGAAAGGACTTTGGTACTTTAGCCTTTGTTGAAGCTTACCAAATGAGGGAAAAGCCAGTCTATATCCAAGAATAGTATTATCAATTTAACTTAATCCTCTTTCATTTTAAATTGTTATTAAGCAGAGTTCTTATTCTGACAGCAAACGAAGGTGACATCCATCTCTTGGATCTCTAGCTGCATTTTAAAGCTTTGTCATTACGCTCAGAGGCAGAGGTCTTCTGGCCATAACCTGGTCACATGATCTTTCCCAATCCATTGACCCAATGAAGGGAGGGGTGTACCAGTTCCTGAGAATATCAGTTTCTCAAATTGTATGGATTTTGAGCAGAAAGAGAGTTAGGGAATGTTTGGAGTATGAATATGTTTTAGGAAGAGAAGGTATATTTTGCAAGTCTTCCAGTAGTGTTTTTCTCATTCCATATCAATTCTGCTATAGCAACATAAATGCTCTACAGAGCATGTCATTGGAAGCTCCCCAATTAGGGAAACATAGCTCATCCAAGAAAGACTGATAAAATATTCCACTGGGGTTCCTGTTTCAGTAATGGCAGAGTTACTTATTTAAGACTATCGACTGACTATCCCTCCTATGGATAAAGTTTGGACAAAATATAAAAACTATTTAAAGCAATGGAGAGTGACTAAAAGCAGGTAGACACTGGAGGAGTTTCAATCTTTAAAAGAAGGAAGATGTACTGTTTGAGATTCATTTTTACTTGGCATTTTCCCTTAGGGCACTCCTAGTCTGTGATGCTTAGGATAAGTATAACTTAAGCAGAAAGCCACAATCTGATAGGGCCCACATGTCAGAGGACAACATTTAGGGCTCTGTTGGGCTGCCAGAGTGGCTGGACATTCAGGAGGAAATGTCTAGAAAGGAGGGAGTGAATCAGCATGTCAACTCCCCTCAAATCTGTGGCGGGTCTTTGAATTGCAGAGGAGAATCTAAAGAGACAATCAGAGAGTCACAGCTTGAAGTTTGAAAGATTTGAGCAGATATTTCAGATGCTGCTCACTGTGGATTTAAAATCTATGTCCTGCCAAGTTAGAAGGGACAGATAAAAAATTCAGGCTTTCCATTGAAAGCCCAAAAGGGCCATGATTAGGAAGAAAATGATGTCTCAAGATTAAGAGATTCACCCGAAAACTAAGGGTACACCGGGAATAGATCCACCTAACCAATGTAAAGCTCAGCCTTTCCAACTGCAAGATGACTGGCCAGTAATTTGCAATCTGCTAGAACAAAAATAGTCTTCAGAAGAAGCTAATAGAATGTAGGGTCTATACTATGTATTATCTACAATATCCAGTAAACCATAAACATTACTAGACATGTGAAGAAAAACAGAAAAAAGTGACTCCTCACCAAGAGAAAAACTAGTGAATAGAAATGACTCATAATCCAGATGGTAAAGACTAGAAAGTAGCTATTACTAATACATACAAAGATGTAAAAAAAAGATGGTCATAATGAATGATAAAACATGGTAAGTTATAGCAGAGAAATGAAACTATAAATAGAATTAAATAAAAATTCTGGGGCTTCCCTGGTGGCGCAGTGGTTGAGAGTCCGCCTGCCGACGCAGGGGACACAGGTTTGTGCCCCGGTCCGGGAAGATCCCACATGCCGCAGAACGGCGGGGCCCGTGAGCCATGGCCACTGGGCCTGTGCGTCCGGAGCCTGTGCTCCGCAACAGGAGAGGCCGCAGCAGTGAGATGCCCGTGTACCGCAAAAAAAAAAAAAAAAATTCTGGAACTGAAAAGTGCAATATTCGAAATGAAAAATTCATTGGATGGGTTTAACAGCAGATTAGAGATGGCAGAAGAAATAGTCAATAAATTAAAAAAAAATAGAAATTATCCAATCTTTAAAAAAAAGAGAATTTGATCGAAATAAAAATAGAACCTCAGTGACCTTCAGGATAATATTAAACCATATAACACATGTGTAATTAGAGTCGCAGAAGAATAGGAGGGAAACAATGTGGCAGACCAAATATCTGAAGAAACAATGGCCAAATTTTTCTCAAATTTGGTGAAAAAAATCTACTTAGATACTCAAAAAGCCCAGCAAATACCAAAGAGGACAAAAAAAAAAACTTAAGTGCATCATAGTCAAAACTCTAAAAACCAAAGATAAAGAAAGAATCATGAAAGGAGACAGAGGAGAAAAAAAAGACATATTACATATAAGGGAACAAAAGTACAAATGATAGCTGAATCCTTATCAGAAATAGTAGAAACTAGAAAACAGTAGAGTACCACTTTTAAGTGCTGGGACAAATCCGTCAATCCTGAATTCTATATTTAGTTGAATATCCTTCAAAAATAAAGACATTTTCAAATAAATGTAAGTTGAGAGAATTTGTGGCCAGTATATCTGCAAGATGGAAAATGCTAAAGGAAGTTATTCAAGATAAAGGGAAATAACACTAGATGGAGATTAACATGTGTGAGAAGAAATGAAGAGCACAAGAAATGGTAAATATGTGGATAAATATAAATATGAAATAAATATAAAATTAAAATATAGCATTTTTTTTCTATTAATTTGCTTCAAAGATATTTGACTTCTTAAAGCAAAAATATTGATAGTAATACAGATTTTTCGAGTTTATAGGATACATAGTTATAAATATATGATTATTATAGTACAAAGGTTAGGGAAATGGCATTATATTATTCCAAAGTTCTTACATTTTATATGAATTAGTATAATGTTAAATCTTATTATACTGTAATAAATGAATGATATATGTTACAACTCCTACACCAACAACTAAAACAATCATAAAGAGTTATAGTTAAGAATTCAAAAGAACAAGTAAAATTGAATAATATTAAAAATATTAACAAATAAAAAGAAGGAAGGAATAGATGATTAAGAATACAAAAAATAGATGGAACAAGTAGAAAACAAATGGCAAAATGGTGGGCCAAAATCCACCAACATCAAAAACAATATTAAATGGACTAACACTTCAATTAAAAGCCAGAGATTGTCACACTGGATAAAAAAGTAAGAACTATTTATACATTATCTATAAAAAATGCACTTTAAATATAAAACCGTAGATAGGTTGAAAGTGGATGAATCAAAACAATATACTGTGTGGCTACAAAAGTACCAGACAATGGACTTCCCTGGTGGTGCAGTGGATAAGGCTCCATGATCCCAATGCAGTGGGCCTGGGTTCGATCCCTGGTGAAGGAACTAGATCCCACATGCATGCTGCAACTAAGAGTTTGCATGCCACAACTAAGGAGGCTGCCTGTCACAACTAAGGAGCCCACGTGTTGCAACTAATGAGCTGGCAAGCCGCAATTAAGGAGCCCGCCGACTGCAACTAAAACCAGGTTCAACTAAATAAATGAATGAATATTAAAAAAAAACAAAGTACCAGTCAAAATTGACATCAAGTCTAGAAGCCTTGCTAGAGATAAGGAGGGACATTACATAATGATAAACTGGTCAATTCACCATTAGATATAAAAGAATACATACTGTGCGATCCATTTACATGAAATTTTTAAATAGGAAAATAAATTTACTATAATGAAATAAAATTGAGGTTTCCTATGAGAAGTAGATATTGTCTGGAAGGGGACAAAAGGGTACTTGCTAGATTGCTGGAAATATTCTGTATTTTGATTCATCAAACTTATACAATTATATACAAAATAACTATGCATTTCACCTTAACAAACACTACCTTGATAAAAACTAGAATAAAAAGTGACCCACTGAAACTTAGTCAGGTTGCTAGGAATAGTAACCACCTACTGTCATAACTAATTATAACATCTATTTTTATGTAGTAACACAGTAAGTTTCCTTAAAACCTTGTTATTTCTGGCTATATTTACTGGTAAAGAAGTCATCATCACTCTTTGCATGGTAAACTCTATAACATTAAGAATAGAAGACAGCTGACTTTTAGCTTTCAGTAAAATGTTTATATATGACATATATAATATATATTTTACTCTTATTTATATTTAATATATTTATTATTTACTTATCAATCACTATATGGTACTAATATATTAATATGTTTATAAATTACACATACTATAGATAAAATAAATATATGTAATTACATATTCATATATATGTGGCTATAAATAATCTATATAAAAATTAATAATTTAAAATCCCACTATTGTCAATATTTTAGTATGTCCTAATAGAATTCACTTCATATTCCTTTATTTTCAACCTTCTTGTAATCAAAGTGCATATGTAATCACACATAGTATTTTTATCTTGATTTTTATTATAAGCATTGTTAGTACATGAATAATTGAATAATGCAATCATATAATTACATATTATATAATTATGATATAATGTTATATGTTACAGAGTTACCATAATTTATTTAACCCATTTTTCATTTGTTGGATATTTTGATTTCTTCCTTGATTCTGCGTGCCAATTAATGTTGAGGTTAATATTACGATGCCTATAGTTTGCTCCATATTTTAGATTATTTCTTTAGGTTGGATTCTCAGACCCAGGATTAGTAGGATCTTCTGGACATTTTTGTGGGGACGGGGAGTGGGCAAGGAGATGTATGTGTGGTTCCTGACATGTATTTTTCAATGTCACTAACATTGCATAAGAATTACAATTCCAGTACACCTCTGTCAGCATTGGAAATTATGGTGAAATATTTTTTTACCGCAGTATGTGAAAATAATAATTATGTTAGTTTATATTTAAGTGTCAATAATTTAAAACACTGATTTCCTCTTTTTTTTGCAGTATTACATGACAGTCTATGTTTATTTTTTTAACATCTTTATTGGAGTATAATTGCTTTACAATGGTGTGTTAGTTTCTGCTTTTATAACAAAGTGAATCAGTTATACATATACATATGTTCCCATATCTCTTCCCTTTTGTATCTCCCTCCCTCCCACCCTCCCTATCCCACCCCTCTAGGTGGTCACAAACCACCTAGCTAATCTCCCTGTGCTATGCAGCAACGTGCCACTAGCTATGTATTTTACATTTGGTAGTGTATATATGGCCATGACACTCTCTCATTTTGTCACAGCTTACCCTTCCCCCTCCCCATATCCTCAGGTCCATGCTCTAGTAGGACTGTGTCTTTATTCCCGTCTGACCCCTAGGTTCTTCACGAATTTTTTTTTCCTTAGATTCCATATATATGTGTTAGCATACGGTATTTGTATTTCTCTTTCTGAGTTACTTCACTCTGTACGACAGACTCTAGGTCCATCCACCTCACTACAAATAACTCAATTTTGTTTCTTTTTATGGCTGAGTAATATTCCATTGTATATATGTGCCACATCTTCTTTATCCATTCATCTGTTGATGGACACTTAGGTTGCTTCCATGTCCTGGCTATCATAAATAGAGCTGCAATGAACATTTTGGTACATGACTCTTTTTGAATTATGGTTTTCTTAGGGTATATGCCCAGTAGTGGGATTGCTGGGTCATACGGTAGATCTATTTGTAGTTTTTTAAGGAACCTCCATACTGTTCTCCATAGTGGCTGTATCAATCTACATTCCCAACAACAAGTGCAAAAGTGTTCCCTTTTCTACACACCATCTCCAGCATTTATTGTTTCTAGATTTTTTGATGATGGCCATTCTGACCGGTGTGAAATACTATCTCATTGTAGTTTTGATTTGCATTTCTCTAATGATTAATGATGTTGAGCATTCTTTCATGTGCTTGTTGGCAGTCTGTATATCTTCTTTGGAGAAATGTCTATTTAAGTCTTCTGCCCATTTTTGGATTGGGATGTTTGTCTTTTTGATATTGAGCTGCATGAGACGCTTGTAAATTTTCGAGAGAAAACCTCTGTCAGTTGCTTCATTTGCAAATATATTCTCCCATTCTGAGAGTTGTCTTTTGGTCCTTTTTATGGCTTCCTTTGCTGTACAAAAGCTTTTAGGATTCATTAGGTCCCATTTGTTTATTTTTGGTTTTATTTCCATTTCTCTAGGAAGTGGGTCAAAAAGGATCTTGCTGTGATTTATGTCAGAGTGTTCTGCCTATGTTTTCCTCTAAGAGTTTGATTGTGTCTGGCCTTACATTTAGGTCTTTAATCCATTTTGAGTATATTTTTGTGTATGGTGTTAGGGAGTGTTCTAATTTCATACTTTTACATGTACCTGTCCAGTTTTCCCAGCAACACTTATTGAAGAGGCTGTCTTTTCTCCACTATATATTCTTGCCTCCTTTATCAAAGATAAGGTAACCATATGTGTGTGGATTTACCTCTGAGCTTCCTATCCTGTTCCATTGATCTATATTTCTGTTTTTGTGCCAGTACCATACTGTCTTGATTACTGTTGCTTTGTAGTATAGTCTGAAGTCAGGGAGCCTGATAACTCCAGCTCCATTTTTTGTTCTCATGATTGCTTTGGCTATTCAGGGTCTTTTGTGTTTCCATACAGATTGTGAAATTTTTTGTTCTAGTTCTGTGAAAAATGCCACTGGTAGTTTGATAGGGATTGCATTGAATCTGTAGATTGCTTTGGGTAGTAGAGTCATTTTCACAATGTTGATTCTTCCAATCCAAGAACATGGTATATCTCTCCATCTATTTGTATCATCTTTAATTTCTTTCATCAGTGTCTTATAATTTTCTGCATACAGGTCTTTTGTCTCCTTAGGTAGGTTTATACCTAGATATTTTATTCTTTTTGTTGCAATGATAAATGGGAGTGTTTTCTTAATTTCACTTTCAGATTTTTCATCATTAGTGTATAGGAATGCCAGAGATTTCTGTGCATTAATTTTGTATCCTGCTACAAATTCATCGATTAGCTCTAGTAGCTTTCTGGTAGCATCTTTAGGATTCTCTATGTATAGTATCATGTCACCTGCAAACAGTGACAGCTTTACTTCTTCTTTTCCGATTTGGATTCCTTTTATCTCTTTTTCTTCTCTTGTTGCTATGGCTAAAACTTCCAAAACTATGTTGAATAGTAGTGGTGAGAGTGAGCAACCTTGTCTTGTTCCTGATCTTAGTGGAAATGCTTTCAGTTTTTCACCATTGAGGATGATGTTTGCTGTGGGCTTGTCATATATGGCCTTTATTATGTTGAGGAAAGTTCCCTCTATGCCTACTTTCTGGAGGGTTTTTTTTCCATTTGCATGGAATATGTTTTTCCATCCCCTCACTTTCAGTCTGTATGTGTCCCTAGGTCTGATGTGGGTCTCTTGTAGACAGCATATATATGACTCTTGTTTTTGTATTCATTCAGCCCGTCTGTGTCTTTTGGTTGGAGCATTTAATCCATTTACATTGAACGTAATTATCGATATGTATGTCCCTATTCCCATCTTCTTAATTGTTTCGGGTGTGTTATGGTAGGCCTTTTCCTTCTCTTGTGTTTCCTGCCTAGAGAATTTCCTTTAGCATTTGTTGTAAAGATGGTTTGGTGGTGCTGAACTCTCTCAGCTTTTGCTTGTCTGTAATGGTTTTAATTTCGCCATCAAATCTGAATGAGATACTTGCTGGGTACAGTAATCTTGGTTGTAGATTTTTCTGCTTCATCACTTTAAATATGTCCTGCCACTCCTTTCTGGCTTGCAGAGTTTCTGCTGAAAGATCAGCTGTTAACCTTATGGGGATTCCCTTGTGTGTTATTTGTTGTTTTTCCCTTGCTGCTTTTAATATGTTTTCTTTATATTTAATTTTTGACAGTTTGATTATTATGTGTCTTGGCATGTTTCTCCTTGGATTTATCCTGTATGGGACTCTCTGTGCTTCCTGGACTTGCTTAACTATTTCCTTTCCCATATTGGGGATGTTTTCAACTATAATCTCTTCAAATATTTTCTCAGTCCCTTTTTTTTTCTCTTTTTCTTCTGGGACCCCCATAATTCAAATGTTGGTGCGTTTAATGTTGTCCCAGAGGTCTCTGAGACTGTCCTCATTTCTTTTCATTCTTTTTTCTTTATTCTGCTCTGCAGTAGTTACTTCTATTATTTTATCTCCAGGTCACTTATCCGTTCTTCTGCCTCAGTTATTCTGAAATTGATCCCTTCTAGAGTATTTTTAATTTCATTTATTGTGCTGTTCATCATTGCTTGTTTTCTCTTTAGTTCTTCGAGATCCTTGTTAAATGTTTCTTGCATTTTCTTTATTTTATTTCCAAGATTTTGGATCTTTACTATCATTATTCTGAATTCTTTTTCAGGTATACTGCCTATTTCCTGAGTGAAGCTGGGTGCTGGTGTTGAGATGGAGATTTCTGGGAGATTTTTGCCGTGTGATATTACGTGGAGCTGGGAGGTCTCTTGTGGACCAGTGTCTTGAAGTTGGCTCTCCCACCTCAGAGGCACAGCCCTGACATCTGGCTGGAGCACCAAAAGCCTGTCCTCCACACGGCTCAGAATAAAAGGGAGAATAAATAGAAAGAAAGAAAGAAAGAGGATAAAATAAAATAAGATAAAATAAAGTTATTAAAATAAAAAATATTAAGAAAAAAAATTTTAAACTTAAAAAAAAAAAAAACAATGGACAGACAGAACCCTAGCACAAATGGTGAAAGCAAAGCTATACAGAGAAAATCTCACACAGAAACGTACACATACTCACAAAAAGAGGAAAAAGGGAAAAAATAGTCTATCTTGGTCTCAAAGTCCACCTCCTCAATTTGGAATGATTCTTTGTCTATTCAGGTATTCTACAGATGCAGGGTATATCAAGTTGATTGTGGAGATTTAATCCATTGCTCTTGAGGCTGCTGGGAGAGATTTCCCTTTCTCTTCTTTGTTCGCACAGCTCCCAGGGTTCAGCTTTGGATTTGGCCCCGCCTCTGCGGGTAGGTCGCCTGAGGGTGTCTGTTCTTTGCTCAGACAGGACCGGGTTAAAGGAGCAGCTGCTTCGGGGGCTCTGGCTCACTCAGCCCGGGAGGGAGGAGGGGCACGGAGTGCAGGGCGAGCCTGGTGGCAGAGGCCAGCGTGACGTTACAACAGCCTGAGGCGTGCCGTGCGTTCTCCCGGAGAAGTTGTCCCTAGATCCCAGGACCCTGGCAGTGGTGGGCTGCACCGGTTCCCCGGAACGGAGGTGTGGAGAGTGACCTGTGCTCACACACAGGCTTCTTGGTGGCCGCAGCAGCAGCCTTAGCGTCTCATGCCCGTCTCTGGGGTCCACGCTGTTAGCCACGGCTCGCACCGGTCTCTGGAGCTCCTTTAAGCAGCGCTCTTAATCCTCTCTCCTTGCGCACCAGGAAACAAAGAGGCAAGAAAAAGTTTCTTGCCTCTTCTGCAGGTCCAGGCTTGTTTCCAGAATCCCTCCCAGCTAGCCGTGGTGCACTAACCCCTTCAGACTGTGTTCACGCCGCCAGTCCTCTCCCTACGATCGGACCAAAGCCTGAGCCTCAGCTCCCAGCCTTCACCCACCCCGGCGGGTGAGCAGACAAGCCTCTTGGGCTGGTGAGTGCTGGTCGCACCGATCCTCTGTTCGGGAATCTCTCTGCTTTGCCCTCCACACCCCTGTTGCTGTGCTCTCCTCCATGGCTCTGAAGCTTCCCCCCTCCACCACCCATAGTCTCCGCCCACAAAGGGGCTTCCTAGTGTGTGGAAACCTTTCCTCCTTCACGGCTCCCTCCCACTGGTGCAGGTCCCGTCCCTATTCTTTTGTCTCTGTTTTTTCTTTTTTCTTTTGCCGTACCCAGGTACGTTGGGAGTTTCTTGCCTTTTGGGAGGTCTGAAGGTCTTCTGCCAGCGTTCAGTGGGTGTTCTGTAGGAGTTGTTCCACATGTAGATGTATTTCTGATGTATTTGTGGGGAGGAAGGTGATCTCCGCCTCTTACTCTTCCACCATCTTCTCAAATCCTATTGATTTCCTCTTTTTTGATAGCTGTATTCTTTAGTAAATTGTTTATTCATCCTTTGTTGATTTATTTATGGGGAAATAAGTATTCTAAAATTAATTTTCATATATTTTTAATCTAATAAAGAAATCATGTCTGTTGAAAATATCTTTTAGTGTCTAGTTGTGATCTATTTTGCTAATTTTGTTTATCTATAGAAGCTCTAAATTTTCTTTGAGGTAGATTTTATCACTTTTAAATTAGAAAAGGCATATTCCTTCAAGAATTTTGGTAAATATTTGATTATTTATCTTTGCTTTGATTTATTTTTAATATTTATCACTTTTTCCACATGGAATTTGTTTTGATACATAATATAATAGTATATACAACTTACATCCTTCAAACTGCTGTCCAGTCATTCCAGTATTTATAGAATAATCCTTTCTTCCTGTTTTGATTTGCGAAGCTCTCCTGATCACATATTAAAGTATTCATTATAATATTGTTTATTAATGGGGTATTTCTTTCCATAGATAAATTTAGTTATCTATTCTAATTTTAGCACAGATGTCCACTTTCCAAACTTTAAGTTTATGGTTTCTAATAGATGAAGGCAACATTTAGAAAGTTAGGAGCTTCATCTATATAAAACTATTTTTTTCCATACCTCAATTATCTCAGTATTATATCTAGTCTCCCCAGGAGTTAAACGTGGCCCTCCAGTTTCCAATTTCCCAAGTGTCCCACTCAGTGATAATTTATTAAAGGGAATGACTCTCTAATACCTCCTCCCTCTTTATTTCTCAACTGGGTACATCCCTCTTTATTGTCTGGAGCTCAAAACATAATTGCCTGAAAACTCTCTGACCCATCATAAGGGTGTGTAGTCTCTATTAGATTTAGGAAAGACAAAATTAGTAATTCTTTTTTGATGCAAGAATTCAACTTCCGAGTGGAGGAAACATTTTTTTTTAACCTAAGCAAATTACATTTGAAGAGATCTTTAAAAAGGGAAGGGAAACTCATAACTCTATTTCTCCCAGCTAACTCTTAATTCCTCAGGAAGTAAAACTGGTTCATGCGTTGTACAGCCTCTTAGCACAGTGCAACGTTCCTTTAGAGCATCCATCAGAGTTTGTAATGTTGTCTTTACCTGTTTCATGACTTAATTAATGTTTCTATACTCCACTACTTACAATAATAATAGTCAACATTTATTGAGCGCTTACTCTGAATGCATATGAAATGTGTCGGAAACTTTGTATGGATCTTCTCACTTAATTCTTATAGCAACTTTCTCAAGTAGGTACTATAATTATTCCTAAGTAAGTATTATCAGTATTCCCATTTTTAGATGAGAAAGATGGAGCCACAGAGAGATTAATAAATATCCCTTGAGGTGACATTGCTAGTGAGGTTGACCAGGCTTTCAATCCAGGTAGCCTGATTCCAGATGCCACATTCTTCACCTCTAGGCCAGCGCTTTCCAATACAATATTCTGCGATGATAGAAAGGTTCTCTATATATGCTATCTAATATGAGAGCCACTAGCATGTGTGAGCATTTGAAATGCTGCTAGTGTGACTGAGGATTGGATTTTTAACTTAATTTCAATGAATTTAAATAGCCATGTGTGGTTACTGGCTACTGTACTGGACAGCAGAGCTCTAGAAGCTGCTGGGCAAAAATTTCCAGGAATGATTGTACCCATTTTTGCTTATCATTCTACCCTGGTTCTGGCACAATACCCCACATAATTTGTATTTATTGACTAAAACAAATAACTCAGAAGTGGTAGGATGGGGAGATGATAAGTGAAAACAGTGCTCTGAAAGCACCAAATTGTAAAGGATGCTCACCTCCAATGAAATCTCTCAAGCTTGTTTGGCATAAGTTTCATTTTTAAAATAGCACAAAATAAACATAATAAGATGAGTATTAGGGATTCATTTGGTAACATTGAGGATATTCTTATAACTCATAGTTAATAAGAAGGGAAGAGGGAAATGGCATCAAATAGTAACCTCTGAGAATCGGCACTTATCTGACAAGAAATGAATTTAATGACAAAATACACTTTCTGGACTATATTTCTATCATAAGCCAAAAAATCCTAGTAGTTGTTTGTAAGGTGGTGAATGACAAGCTCATTCACACTCTTTTCCCCAGAAAACACTCTAATGTTTTTCTGCCTATTACTGAATGCATCTTTCTTGTTGGAAGCATCTGTCTGAGCTGTATCTGGTTTTACATTCTATCACCTGGTATATGTATTTGTTGACATTGCTCAGAACAATAATCTAACAGTTAGATTAAGAGTGTAAAGAGTCTCAACTCTATTTGGCAATTAAATGTCAGAAAGTATTTCCCTATTGGTCATGAATGCTGAAGTTTCTAGATAATGCACCATTAAATGTACTCAAATGTACTCATATCAAATGTATATAGGGAGGGTGGGAGGGAGGCTCAAGAGGGAGGGGATATGGGGACATATGTATGCATGTGGCTGATTCACTTTGGTGTACAACAGAAACTAACACAGTATTGTGAAGCAATTATACTCCAGTAAAGATCTATTTTAAAAAACGTATATTAAAGCAGCACTGCATATACATTATTAGTAACTTTTAGTAGTAAAAGTAACTTCCAAATGTGCTAATGCACTTTTAGAAAACTGCATTAAATGTTCCCCGAAAAGCTGTGCTTGATTGACAAATTGCATTAATTGAAAGAGCTAGAAATTTTTGTTTGAAATACATAATAGCATCTCAAAACTTAAAGCATTTCACATTTCTTTGTCCTGTTACATCAAGCCACTCTAGTAAGAAATTTGTACTACATGAATCTGAATGAAATTGCTCTATTGAAAAAAAAAATTAAATGGAAATGCTCACTTAAAGAACCAGAGCAGTTATAGATATTTGGCTGTGCTATGGTGGGAAAAATCTGACATCTTTGCTTTCTTCTTGTTAAGCTTTCCAGATTATTTACTTAGTTCTATTGTTGATTCTAACGCTTTCAACTTTGTCACCATCTGTGAATTCTATATACTTTGTCTACATTACCAGTATTTCTATTCTCAGTGAAGCAAAAGGCACAATGCTCTATTTTCCTATGAGAATAAAAAGAAAAATCTTTATAATGATTTTTTCTCCAGCCGTAGGAATAAAATATGGTAAACAACAGATCTTAAATTTTTCAACTCAATGTAACTCACCACCACAAACCAAGAAATATGCCCATTTTTGCCATATTGATTTTCACTTTGGAAAACGTAATATGTTCACTTTGCTGATATATCTTATCTCATAAAAGGACTAGATAAAAATCAATAAAATAATATTGTCTTCTATCATGAAAGAAACATGAAGTTTGGTGTTGTACTATTTTTTTTTAAGATGTGTACAGTTAGATGCTTTAGGGCAATTTACGTAGGTTCTTTCTGTTCTGGTGATATTAGTAACCCATCATTCTGGTTTCTGACCAAGCACCTGCTTCTCCCTGAATATGCATTAGAGGATGCACGGGACAGTCAGCCTTGGCACTAATAAAGCTGAGTGGCCCTGCTCCCATCTCTGTTTGAACAGGAAATAGGAAAGAAGATGCTTCCCATTGGCCAGGTTAAGCACATTAGTGTCTGTGAATCCTGGGTGCAGCTGGCCAAGTGCTCCCCACTTGAATATAATGAATGGGCTTTACCTTGCACTGGCAGAGAGTACACTCAGTGCCATGTTTGATCCAAGAGGACCCAGTGAAGCGAACCACATTCATCTCGTCCAGGCAAGTTTTGGTGATGTCATTACGGATGGTGTCGGCCTGGCAAGGGTCGGTGACACAGCGCGGGCAGCACTCATTCTCTAGGAGAACACTGAATTCACACTCCACCTCTGGGCAAGGCAGGGGCCAACAGTCAACTTCCCCTTGCTATAAGGAAAGCAGATGAACAAGGGCAAAGGGAGGGGGAGGGAGGGCGTGGAGGGAGGTGAGGAGGGAGAGAGCAGTGTTTACCGAATACTCAATTTATTTGATGGACACTTATACTCAGACCTTCACAGCTATGAATCTTGCAGGGAATCCACAAAATCCCTATCAGAAAGATGAGACCTATACTGCAGATGGATTATAAAACAGTCTTCAGGGGTTAAACAAGAAAAACAATAAAGGAAAGCAAAAACTCTTTCTCTTAAACAAATTTGCATGCCCTTCTCCTTCCCATGACAAAGGAGAATTGTTTACTACAGAAGAGGTTTTTAGTTTCTGCCTATGAGATGCTTTTTTCATTTTTACAATCTTTTTCCCCTACCTTCTCATTTATTCCCTTCTGAAAAAACAAAGTTTTGTCCACTGACAAGAAAGTAAACTGAAATATGAAGGAAATTTGACAGTTTTTCTTTGTTCATTTATACGTTCCTCAGTGTAGGGACTGTGGAAAAAACAAAACGAAACTAGGAGCTGATTTCAGTCTTTTTTATTCCACATGAGAAAATTGTGTGAATTGGACCTTTTTAAAATTTAGTTCCCACCTGTTTCCTATTTTCTTCATAATTCTGAGTCTCAGGGTCTTGGAGATGAAAGCAGCCTTCAGGTACAGAAACTGACCTTGCTCTTTCAATTGATTTTTGGGTTGAAAGTATAAAAAGGAAGCAACAAAAAAGCATTGCCTTAAAAATATCTTCACACAAATAGAAAGGAAACTAGTCCTAACTTTAAAAGTAGCATCTGTGAAACTTTCTTCTATAAAGACATATAGACCAATTTTCCTTTTTATTTACACCACTAGAAAGAAACAAGAAATTTGGTTAAATGAAAAAATGATTGGTATTTTCCTTATCAAGTCTTCATTTTCTTTATCAAGTCTTCATTTTCTTTTTAACCTATTGTTTCCAGTAGAAGTTTCATAAATATATACATTCGATTCTAAGATTCTAGTATTTATTGCATATCCATATTATGTGTAAAACAGGGTGCCCACCAGAACAGCATTGACAGTAACAATCTTTAGAAAGAAAAAAAAGTGTGTTTTTTTTGTTTTTGTTTTCTTACATCTAAGCATAATTGATAGAAATGGATTAACAAAAGGTCTACTGGAAAAAGTGATGTTTTTTGAATGCCATTATTCTGTTCATAACTGTCTCTAAGTAAACCTAAGCTGAGAAGCCAGGAGAGCCTTTTCTTCTTTTGAGCTCTGGAGATAGTCCTGAAAGCCTGACATGACATGGTGTACCACATCTACCCCCAGATATTCCTTCTCAGGCCCTGAATGCATAACCATCACCTTATCATCCTAACCAGGTTCACTTTTTGTAACTCCCAACACTATGGCCAGGTACCAAATATCGGTGCAGGGGGGCAGGGCAAGGTTGTTTTACGATTTCAATTCTGGGTTTAAACGTTTCCCTGAAATTCACGTAGCTGAACTTACCAAGCAGCGGCACTGTTGGCAATTCTGGACCCAGGTGTCACCACTGTTGTACAAGGTTTCCCCATTTTGATGGAGGCACTGACTGCTCAGCCTTGGGTCACATTCGGGGCAGCAGAAAAGATCAACCGTGGGATTCTCACAGTCACAGACCATCCGTCGACACATTACAAATCCATTCTGTATGACAAGGGGAAAAAAGCAGTTACCAAAAACCTCCACTTCTCAATATACTAACATCATATGTATGTGTGTATCTGTGTGTGTGCACATGCGTATATACACACACATATATACATTTTATATATATTACATACTATATCTATAATCTCAGATGTTGATTTGGAAGTTGAGATAACTCACACTGTTTACCCAATATAACTGATTTTCTTTAAAATTCCATTTTGTAGCTAACACCCAGAAATTACTTAAGCTGGAGAACTTCCAATTTTCTTTCCACACATTACTCTTTAAATGACTTGACTGGAAAGAAAATTTTCAGAACTAACCAGTTAAAATGATAACCACTGCATGGCTCTTATGTGTAAATAAATTGTGTATGTATATATAAATATACATTTACTTGTTTATTAATATAGTACTTTGAATACTAACTAAATTTTGTTTTGTGTGAGGGCTTATATGTTTATATTTGGTAGCTAGTCAACAAGTTTTACATATTATTAAGTTTCTAGAATATTTTAACCTTATGATTTGTACAAGCTGTTATCAATTTCTTTACTAATAGTTGAGTCCTTGGTTTTATTCATTTAACTATAATTCAAATGTCTATTATCAACTGGGTATACATAATAGAACACCTCTCTAAAACTGAAATATAACCCAAATAGATATTTTTCACTTACAGGCCATAGCATATTCATTATGGTTTCATTTATGCATTCATTCAAATATGATATTGTGACTATAGAAACATTAGCATAGTTAGAAACAAAATTTTACCATATGAATAAATAAACACATTGTGGTATTTCAATACAATGGAATATTATTCAGTAATAAAAAGGAATGGGTTACTGATACGTGTAATGAATATAAAGGAATGTCAAAACATAATGCTGAGAGAAAGGCGTCAGACACAAAAGAGTATGGACAGTTTTCCCTTGGTATCGTGGATACCAAAATCCATGGATGCTCAAGTCCCTTATATTAAATGGCATAGTATTTGCACATAACCTATGCACACCCTCCCGTTTACTTTAAATTATCTCTAGATTACTTATAACATCTAATACAATGTAAATATTATGTAAACAGTTGCCAGTGTGGGGGGAATTAAAGTTTTGCTTTTTTGGAACTTTATGGAATTTTTTTCCCCAAATATTTTTAATCCACAGTTGGTTGAATCCATGGATGGGGACCCTGCAGATACGGAAGGCCAACTGTGTTATATGATTCCATTTATATGAGGCTCTAGAAAATACAAATCTAATCTATACAAACTGGAAGCAGTGTTTGCTCGAGGCTAGGGCTATGGGACTAAGAAAGGACTGAGGCAACATTTTGGGTAGGTAAAAATGTTCTATTAATTGAGTGATGGTTAAATGGACATATGCATTTGTCTAAGTTCATCAAGCTGTACACTTGAAATATATGCAAATTACACCTCAATAAAAATGGTTACAATGTTTTGTTTATACTAACCTGACACGAGCACACAGAGCACCTGTCATTTTCCAACACCCAAATCTGACCATTGTGCTTAACTTTTCCATCATGGATGCAGTCCCCTGTGCAATTCTTTCCATGAGGACATCGGCAATCATATCCACCATCCAAGTTAAAGCAAATGGTATCATTGGCACAGCTGTGCCTCCCGGTCCCACACTCGTCAATATCTACAGCCAAGAAAAGGCAGCAGGCAAAGTGCTTAGAATATGCTCCGTTTCAAACAACTGCAATCAGGCAAGTTGTCTCCCAACATAAAGCATTCAACTGGAAATTAATTTTCATCTTACTGGCATGCATTTCCTATTAATGCTGACTAAAGCAATGTTAATGGTCTAGGGATTTCACACAAAAATATTATCATGCTTAGTTTCAAACACCAAATAACCTTGGCTAGATTTTTAACTTTTATATCTCTGTAAATACCATTAGGCTTTATGAAACATTTATATTTTTTGAAAGTTACAAATAGGACTCAATGTTTCAAACACAAACAGTTTGGCAGTGGAAATTCTAAAAGTGCCTATTTTTTTTAAATTGAGGAAATCATCCTCAGTGTTAAAATGGTGCTTACAGAAAATCCTTTCTTAGTGGGAAATGAAATGTCATGGAAGACCTGAGGCATTTTTATTCAGTTTCAAGCCCTGTTCCCACAGCTGTGTCACCCATATGTAAGCTCTTTCCAGTGTACTGCCCAGGTGTTCTTCCCTTAACAGTCCAGGCATTTTCACACTGTCCTTACACCCTGCTCCTCACCCACGGAAGGGCAAGTGACCATAAGCAATTACCACCTCTCGCACAAAGAATCCCCCAGTTCTTAACTTTCCCATTTCAGATAGTTTCATCTCCTGCCTCAGGTGGCAGCTTCCCATTCTTCACCTGACCTCACCTATTCCATGGCAATCACAATCAAAGCATTTTCATACAGATGAAAAGCAAACATATGTTGACCCACAGATCAGGTCCATATGAAGATATGAGATTCATTTTATTTATCTGCACCATTTAAAGGTCACAGGCCAAAATACATTTCAGGGATATTGTACGAGTGGCAGTAAGGAGTTATTTCCTTTTTCATCTGAGTAAAGGTCAAGAAATAAAGAATTAAATCACAGCAGGAAAAGTGGGTTAGAGAGAAGATGGAATATATAGCTTTTAACTAGAATAACTGTACACTGATTTCCCTTCAAAATTATACAGTATAGTAACTATCTTCCTTAAACGGTTTGATTTCAACATTGTTGGGGACATGCACTGGTCAAGATTATACTTTAGTCACATTTAAATTCTTAAATACTTAAATTCTGTCATATATGTTTTCCTGAAAATAAGTTACATGATTACTTCTCTCTACGTCCTTTGATTTTTATTAGTTCCCATATCAATAAAACCAATGAACTGAGATGACAGCTGAAAAGGTTTCTATTATAACTACAGTAAACTTTATTATAGCTTGATTTGTCAAGGATAATACTGCTTATAATTAAAAACTATGATCAAAAAAATAACTCTTAGCCAGCATGAGGATATATTAAAAATTTTTAAAATACATATATATATATATATATATATATATACACATACATGTATATCAGATCAGAAAAAAATTTCTCTTGGTAATAGAAATGAATTTTGTAAAACACGTCTATATTTGGTCTAATCCAAATAATAAGGTATCTTTGATGAGTTGATATTTGTCTCCCATTAAGTATTTTTGTAATTAGCAATTATGGTAAGCAAGAAAAACATTAACCATAGTTGTTTGGTCTCTTTGATCACAATCTTTACAAATACCTCTTACTACACTTTTAATATCCACTATATTTATATATATTTTTTATATATTTAAGCCTTTAAATATCCACTAATATAAGGACACTATTCTGTTAATGGCAATGGCTGGACTTTTACAATCATTTCATTTTGCCTTACATTTAAAATAAAAGCTCTGCTAACAGGTTTCTTTGTTTGTTTGGTTAAAGGCAGACAGTGTCCTTGGATTTGATGCAGAAGACAAAGAAAAGATGATATATAGGTACAAAGAACATATGTACCCTTAAATAAAGTACATTAACAATGAAGAAATAGAATAAAAAGTTGCTTACGACAATGGTTGGAATGTACTTGTCATGCCTGGAGAAATATATAGGCAAAAACATCATAATGGACTATTACCTTTTGCTAGCCTATGAGATTTGAATTAATTTGAACTTAACTTTCCTGCTTGTTATCTATACTGGGTTTCCCAGTGCAGAAACTTCTCAATTGAATGATAGTATGGAATTTTGGAATTCATTTTTACATATAGTTTTATCACAATATAAGATTCCTGCATTATATACATAATATATACATAAAGAGTATATATTCTACTTTGAAAAATCTACTATAGTATACAGAAATTCCAACTTTAAAAATACTGAGACAGCAGAAGCAAGTACTAAAATCCTGCAGCCTGTGGAACAAAAATCACATTCACAGAAAGATAGACAAGATGAAAAGGCAGAGGGCTATGTACCAGATGAAGGAACAAGATAAAAACCAAGAAAAACAACTAAATGAAGTGGAGAAAAGCAACCTTCCAAAAACAGAATTCAGAATAATGATAGGAAAGATGATCCAGAACCTCGGAAAAAGAGTGGACGCAAAGATAGAGAAGATGCAAGAAATGTCTAACAAAGACCTACAAGAATTAAAAACGAACAAACAGAGATGAACAATAACAATAACTGAAAAGAAAAATACACTAGAAGGAATCAATAGCAGAATGAGTCAAAGGAACAGAAAAGTGACCTGGAAGACAGAATGGTGGAATTCACTGCTGCGGAACAGAATAAAGAAAAAAAGAATGAAAAGAAATGAAGACAGCCTAAGAGACCTCTGGGACAACATTAAATACAACAACATTCGCATTATAGGGGTCCCAGAAGGAGAAGAGAGAGAGAAAGGAACAGAGAAAATATTTGAAGAGATTATACTCAAAAACTTCCCTAACATGGGAAAGGAAATAGCCACTCAAGTCCAGGAAGTGTAGAGAGTCCCATACAGGATAAACCCAAGGAGAAAAATGTCAAGACACATAGTAATCAAATTGGCAAAAATTAAAGACAAAGGAAAATTATTGAAAGCAGCAAGGGAAAAACGACAAATAACATAAAAGGGAACTCCCATAAGGTTAACAGCTGATTTCTCAGCAGAAACTCTACAAGCCAGAAGGGAGTGGCATGATGTATTTAAACTGATGAAAGGGAAGAACCTACAGCCAAGATTACACTACCCAGCAAGGATCTCATTCAGATTTGATGGAGAAATCAAATGCTTTACAGACAAGCAAAAGCTAAGAGATTCAACACCACCAAACCAGCCCTACAACAAATGCTAAAGGAACTTCTCTAAGTGGGAAACACAAGGGAAGAAAAGGACCTACGAAAACAAACCCAAAACAATTAAAAAAATAGTAATAGGAACATACATATCGATAATTACCTTAAACATGAATAGATTAAATGCTCCAACCAAAACACACAGGCTCACTGAATGGATACAAAACCAAGATGTACATATATGCTGTCTACAAGAGACCCACTTCAGACCTAGGGACACATACAGACTGAAATTGAGGGAATGGAAAAAGATATCCATGCAAATGGAAATCAAAAGAAAGCTGGAGTAGCAATACTCATATCACATAAAACAGACTTTAAAATAAGGAATGTTACAAGAGACAAGGAAGGACACTACATAATGATCAAGGGATCGATCCAAGAAGAAGATATAACAATTATAAATATATATGCACCCGACATAGGAGCACCTCAATACATAAGACAACTGCTAACAGCTATATAAGAGGAAATCGACAGTAACACAATAATAGTGGGGGACTTTAACACCTCACTACACCAATGGACAGATCATCCAAACAGAAAATTAATAAGGAAACACAAGCTTTAAATGACACAATAGACCAGATAGATTTAACTGATATTTATAGGACATTCCATCCAAAAACAACAGATTACACTTTCTTCTCAAGTGTGCACGGAACATTCTCTAGGATAGATCACATCTTGGATTACAAATCAAGCCTCAGTAAATTTAAGAAAATTGAAATCATAACAAGCATCTTTTTTTACCACAACGCTATGAGGTTAGAAATCAGTTACAGGGGAAAAAACATAAAAAATAAACCTCCCGAGGGCGCTTCCCGCCCGGCAGGAGGAGGAGCGGCTGCAGGGAGCTGAGCGGTGGTGCGGTGGCTGGACCCCCTCGTAACCCCGCCCACCCACCGCTGGCTCGGGAGAAACCAGCGTGATCTTCCTCATGGGGAGCGGCCTCCCCCAACCCCGCCCAGCTGGTGCCTCCGGCAATCTCCACAAAAATGCACCCGTGTTAGACCGGCTGTCATCTAGAAATGCCCCAGGGTGCCCGACGAACAATCACGAACTTTCCTTCTGCGTAATTAGGCAGAAGTAGGACGCAAAGGATCGGGTTCCCGTTTTGCTGCCTAATCCGGAGGCTCCAGTTTCCACAGCTGCTTCTCTCGGGTGTTAACTGCCACGCCGTCGTCTGCTCCTTATGGCGACCTGGCCTTGAAGGAAGTGCCAGCCTTTTGCATCTTTACAGTAACAAGTCAAACCCCGAGCAGGGCTATTGTGAAAGAGAAGTTAGATTAGCCTCGTCTCCCGACTTTTGGACGCTCTCCTCTGAAAAACTTATAGCTGTGTTGCCAATTGATCCTGTTAAAGAAAATGATGTGCGTTAAGTGAAAAACTGTGTTTTTTCAATTGCCTTCCCCACTCCTTTCAAATCAAGAGTACATCTTGTAGCAGTTTCAAAGCAAGTGCTAGAAGATATTTTGGACCTTGATTTATCTATCTCAGAAACAGATGATTTTTATCCAGCTTGTAAGTGGTGAAAAGATAGTACTTGGATCCATTCCACTGGCTCACAGATATGGGGGCCACCAGTTTGGGATATGGGTAGATCAGCTCGGCGATGGAAGAGCCCATCTTATTGGAATTTACATGAACAGGCAGGGTGAAAAGTGGGAGCTCCAATTAAAAGGCTCAGAAAAAACCCCATACTCCCAAAACGGCGATGGCAGAGCTGTGCTTCGTTCCTCCATGAGAGAATTTTTGTGTAGTGAGGCTATGTACTATCTCAGAATTCCCACTAGCAGAGCTGCAAGTCTGGTTGTAAGTGATGATGCAGTATGGAGAGATCAATTTTACAATGGAAACGTTGTGAAAGAACGAGGTGCAGTAGTACTGCGTGTTGCAAAATCATGGTTTAGAATTGGATCGTTAGAAATTTTGGCTCATTATGGTGAATTGGATTTACTAAGGATGTTATTAGACTTCATCATACAGGAACATTTCCCCTCAGTAGATGTCAAGGAACCTAACAGATATTTGGATTTTTTTTTCTACTGTGGTATCTGAGACGGCACAGCCTATTGTCTTGTGGATGTCTGTTGGTTTTGCTCATGGTGTTTGTAATACTGATAACTTCAGTTTGTTACCCATTACAATTGACTATGGTCCATTTGATTTTATGGAGGCCTATAATCCAGATTTTGTACCAAACACATCTGATGATGAAAGAAGATAAAAATAGGATATCAGGCTAATATTGGAATGTTTAATTTAAACAAGTTGTTACAAGCTCTAAACCCATTACTGGATCCTAGGCAAAAGCAACTTGCTGCTCAGGGTATCCCATTCTTTACGATACAAGATTTAGAGAATTGTTCAAAGCCAAATTGGAATTACTTGGAAAAAGCAAGGGTGATGATGATTTAATTGCATTTCTCTTACATCTCATGGAAAAGACAGAAGCTGACTTTACAATGACATTTCGGCAGCTCAGTGAGATCACTCAAAGCCAGTTACAGGAGCTCAGCATTCCTCAGCAATTCTGGGCACTGAAAATGATCTCAAAGCACAAACTCTTTCCTGCCTGGGTGTCCCAGTACCTTTGGAGACTGAAGAGTAACATGAATGATTCAGATTCTGAAAGAAGAAAAAGAATGACAACTTTTAATCCTAGATATGTGCTGAAGAACTGGATGGAAGAATCCGCAGTGCAAAAAGCAGAAAGGAACGATTTTTCAGAGGTCCATCTCCTCCAGCAAGTTCTTCACTGTCCTTTCCAGAAGCATTCTGCATCTGAGACAGCAGGCTATTCCTCACCTACTCCTTCCTGGGCCAAAGATCTCAGGGTTAGCTGCTCATCTTAATTTGGGGAAAATCAATTAAGGGATACTTCTATCACCGAACCCAGCACAGAATAATCTATTTGACAAATTCTTAATGACCACCTACATTTTCTTGACAATCCTGCATTTCATAATAATGGTTATATATAAAAATATTTTTGAACCAAATAAAGTGGACGTATTCTCTAGAAAAAAAACATAAAAAACAAACACATGGAGGCTAAACAATACATTACTAAATAACCAAGAAATCACTGAAGAAATCAAAGAGGAAATCAAAAAATACCTAGAGACAAATGACAATGAAAACACGACAATGCAAAACCTATGGGAAGCAGCCAAAGCAGTTCTAAGAGGGAAGTTTACAGCAATACAAGCCTATCTCAAGAAACAACAAACAGCTCAAATAAACAATCTAATCTTACACCTAAAGGAAGTAGAGAAAGAAGAACAAACAAAACATTTCTCCAAAGAAGACATACACATGGCCAAGAAACACATGAAAAGCTGCTCAACATCACTAATTATTAGAGAATTGCAAATCAAAACTACAATGAGGTATCACCTCACACCAGTCAGAATGGGCATCATCAGAAAATCTACCAACAAATGGTGGAGAGGGTGTGGAGAAAAGGGGACACTCTTGTGCTGTTGGTGGGAAGGTAAATTGATACACCCCTATGCAGAACAGTATGAAGGTTCCTTAAAAAATTAAAAATAGAATTACCATATGACTCAGCAATCCCACTACTGGGCACATACCCAGAGAAAACCATAATTCAAAAAGACACATGCACCCCAATGTTCATTGCAGCACTATTTACAATAGCCAGGTCATGGAAGCAAACTAAATGCCCACTGACAGACGAATGGATAAAGATGATGTGGTACATATATACAATGGAATATTACTCAGCCAGAAAAAGGAATGAAGGTAAGAAAATGGCAGCCTCCAGGAGGGCTCAGATTGGTGAGTACTCTCCAGAACTGCCGCCGGCCGTTTCTTTGTCCCTGCAGTGAGCCGCAGCTGCCCCCCACTTCTTCAGGAGACCCTCCAATACTAGCAGAAGAAGAGAGGGAGGATGAATAGAAGAATATAACAAGTTGGCAAGTTCTGGAATGCCATGCAGATGACAGGCTCTTGGTGCTCCAGCCAGGCATCAGGGCTGTGCCTCTGAGGTGAGAGAGCCAAGTTCAGGACACTGGTCTACAGGACACCACCCAGCTCCATATAATATCAAATGGCAAAAACCTCCCAGAGATCTCCATCTCAACGTCAAGACCCAGCTCCATGCAACGACCAGCAAGCTACAGTGCTGGACACCCTATGCCAAACAACTAGCAAGACAGGAACACAACCCCATCCATTAGCAGAGAGGCTGCCTAAAACCATAATAAGGTCACAGACACCCTAAAACACACCACCAGACATGGACCTGCCCAGCAGAAAGACAAGATCCAACCTCATACACCAGAACACAGGCACTAGTACCCTCCACCTGGAAGCCTACACAAGCCACTGAACCAACCTTAGCCATTGGGGACAGACACCAAAAACAATAGGAACTACGAACATGCAGCATGCGAAAAGAAGACCCCAAACACAGTAACTTAAGCCAAAACAGAAAACAAAAAAACACACAGCAGATGAAGAAGCAAGGCATAAACCCACCAGACCTAAAAAATGAAGAGGAAATAGGCAGTCTACCTGAAAAAGAATTCAGAATAATGATACTAAAGATAATCCAAAATCTTGGAAATAGAATGGAGAAAATACAAGAAACGTTTAGCAAGGACCTAGAAGAACTAAAGAGCGAACAAACACTGATGAACGACACAATAAATGAAATTAAAAACTCTCCAGAAGGGATCAGTAGCAGAATAATTGAGGCAGAGGAACGGATAGGTGACCTGGAAGATAAAATAGTGGAAATAACTACTGCAGAGCACAATAAAGAAAAAAGAATAAAAAAAATTGAGGACAGTTTCAGAGACCTCTGGAACAACATTAAACGCACCAACATTCGAACTATAGGGGTCCCAAAAGAAGAAGAGAAAAACAAAGGGTCTGAGAAAATATTTGAAGAGATTATAGTTGAAAATTTCCTAATATGGGAAAGGAAATAGTCAAGTCCAGGAAGCACAGAGAGTCCCATACAGGATAAATCCAAGCAGAAACACGCCAAGACACATATAAATCAAACTATCAAAAATTAAATACAAAGAAAACATATTAAAAGCAGCAAGGGAAAAAAAACAAATAACATACAAGGGAATCCCCATAAGGTTAACAGCTGATCTCTCAGCAGAAACTCTGCAACCCAGAAGGGAGTGGCATGACATATTTAAAGCGATGAAGGAGAAAAACCTACAACGAAGATTACTCTACCCAGGAAGGATCTCATTCAGATTTGAGGGAGAAATTAAAACCTTTACAGACAAGCGAAAGCTAACAGAATTCAGTACCACCAAATCAGCTTTACAACAAATGCTAAAGGAATTTCTCTAGGCAGGAAGGACAAGAGAAGGGAAAGACCTACAATAACAAACCCAAAACAATTAAGAAAATGGGAATAGGAACATACATGTCGATAATTACCTTAAACGTGAAAGGATTAAATGCTCCAACCAGAAGACACAGACGGGCTGAATGGATACAAAAACAGGACCCGTACATATGCTGTCTACAAAAGACCCACTTCAGACCTAGGGACACATACAGACTGAAAGTGACGAGATGGAAAAAGATATTCCATGAAAATGGTAATCAAAAGAAAACTGGAATAGCAATTCTCATATCAGACAAAATAGACTTTAAAACAAAGACAATTACAACAGACAAAGAAGGACACTACATAATGATCAAGGGATCGATCCAAGAAGAACATATCACAATTGTAAATATTTTTGCACCCAACATAGGAGCACCTCAATACATAAGGCAAATACTAAGAGCCATAAAAGGGGAAATCGATAGTAACACAATCATAGTGGGGACTTTAACAACCCACTTTCACCAATGGACAGATCATCCATAATGCAAACAAATAAGGAAAAACAAGCTTTAATGATACATTAAACAAGATGGACTTAATTGATATTTATGGGACATTCCATCCAAAAACAACAGAATACACATTCTTCTCAAGTGCTCATGGAACATTCCCCAGGATAGATCATATCTTGGTTCACAAATCAAGCCTTGGTAAACTTAAGAAATTTGAAACTGTATCAAGTATCTTTTCCGACTACAACGCCATGAGACTAGATATGACTCACAGGAAAAAATCTGTAAAAAATACAAACTCATGGAGGCTGAACAATACACTACTTGATAACCAAGAGATCACTGAAGAAATCAAAGAGGAAATAAAAAATACCTAGAAACAAATGACAATGAAAACACGATGACCCGAAACCTACAGGATGCAGCCAAAGCAGTTCAAAGAGAGAAGTTTATAGCAATACAATCCTACCTTAAGAAACAGGAAACATCTCAAATAAACAACCTAAACTTACACCTAAAGCAATTAGAGAAAGAAGAACAAAAAACCCCCAAAGATAGCAGGAGAGAAATCATAAAATCAGATCAGAAATAAATGAAAAAGAAATGAAGGAAACAATAGCAAAGATAATAAAACTAAAAGCTGGTTCCTTGAGAAGGGAAACAAAATTGATAAACCATTATCCAGATTCATCAAGAAAAAAAGGGAGAAGACTCAAATCAATCAAATTAGAAATGAAAAAGGAGAAGTAACAACTGACACTGCAGAAATAAAAGGAGCATGAGAGATTACTATAAGCAACTCTAGACCAATAAAATGGACAACCTGGAACAAATGGACAAATTCTTAGAAATGCACAATCTGCTGAGACTGAATCAGGAATAAATAGAAAATATGAACAGACAAATCACAAGTACTGAAATTGAATCTGTGACTAAAAATCTTCCAACAAACAAAAGCCAGGACAAGATGGCTTCACAGGCGAATTCTATCAAACATTTAGAGAAGAGCTAACACCTATCTTTCCTGAATTCTTCCAAAATATAGCAGAGGGAGTAATACTCCCAAACTCATGCTGTGAGGCCACCATCATCCTGATACCAAAACCAGACAAAGATGTCACAAAGAAAGAAAACTACAGGCCAATATCACTGATGAACATAGATGCAAAAATACTCAACAAAATATTAGCAAACAGAATCCAACAGCACATGAAAAGGATCATACACCATGATCAAGTGGGGTTTATCCCAGGAATGCAAGGATTCTTCAGTATACGCAAATCAACCAATATGATACACCATATTAACAAACTGAAGGAGAAAAACCATACAATCATCTCAATCAATGCAGAGAAAGCTTTCAACAAAATTCAACACCCATTTATGATAAAAACCCTACAGAAAGTAGGCATAGAGGGAACTTTCCTCAACATAATAAAGGCCATATATGACAAACCCACAGCCAAGATCATCCTCAATGGTGAAAAACTGAAACCATTTCCACTAAGATCAGGAACAAGACAAGGTTGCTCACTCTCACCACTACTATTCAACAGAGTATTGGAAGTTTTAGCCATAGCAACAAGAGAAGAAAAAGAAATAAAAGGAATCCAAATCGGAAAAGAAGAAGTAAAGCTGTCACTGTTTGCAGATGACATGATATTATACATAGAGAATCCTAAAGATGCTACCAGAAAACTACGAGAGCTAATCAATGAATTGGGTAAAGTAGCAGGATACAAAATTAATGCACAGAAACCTCTAGCATTCTTAAACACTAATGATGAAAAATCTGAAAGTGAAATTAAGAAAACAATCCTATTTACAACTGCAACAAAAAGAATAAAATGTCTGGGAATAAACCTACCTAAGGAGACAAAAGACCTGTATGCAGAAAACTATAAGACACTGATGAAAGAAACTAAAGATGATACAAAGAGATGGAGAGATATACCATGTTCTTGGATTGGAAGAATCAACATTGTGAAAATGACTCTACTGCCCAAAGCAACCTACCGATTCAATGCAATCCCTACCAATCAAACTACCAATGGCATTTTTCACAGAGCTAGAACAAAAATTTTCACAATTTGTATGGAAACGCAAAAAGACCCTGAATAGCCAAAGCAATCTGGAGAAAGAAAAACAGAGCTGGAGGAATCAGGCTCCCTGAATTCAGACTATACTACAAAGCTATACTAATCAGTACAGTATGGTAATGGCACAAAGCCAGAACAGGATAGAAAGCCCAGAGATAAACCCAGGCACATATGGTCACCTTATCTTTGATAAAGGAGGCAAGAATATACAGTGGAGAAAAGACAGCCTCTTCAATAAGTGGTGCTTGGAGAACTGGACAGCAACATGTAAAGAATGAAATTATCACACTCCCTAACACCATACACAAAAATAAACTCAAAATGGATTAGAGACCTAAATGTAAGGCCAGACACTATCTAACTCTTAGAGGAAAACATAGGCAGAACACTCTATGCCATAAATCACAGCAAGATCCTTTTTGACCCACCTCCCTGAGAAATGGAAATAAAAACAAACAAACAAAAACATATGGGACCTAATAAAACTTAAAAGCTTTTGCACAGCAAAGGAAACCATAATCAAAACCAAAAGACAACCCTCAGAATGGGAGAAAATATTTGCAATGAAGCAACTGACAAAGGATTAATCTCGAAAATTTACAAGCAGCTCATGCAGCTCAATATTAAAAAGACAAACAACCCAATCCCAAAATGGGCAGAAGACCTAAGTAGATATTTCTCCAAAGAAGATATACAGATTACCAACAAACACATGAAGGAATGCTCAACATCATTAATGATTACAGAAATGCAAATGAAAACTACAATGAGATATCATCTCACACCGGTCAGAATGGCCATCATCAAAAAATCTACAAACAACAAATGCTGGAGAGGGTGTGGAGAAAAGGGAACCCTCTTGCACTGTTGGTGGAATGTAAATTGATACAGTGACTATGGAAAACAGTATGGATGTTCCTTAAAAAATAAAAATAGAAGTATCATACCACCCAGCAATATCACTACTGGGCATATTCACTGAGAAAACCATAATTCAAAGAGTCATGTACCAAAATGTTCATTGTAGCTCTATTTACAATAGCCAGGACATGGAAGCAACCTAAGTGTCCATCGACAGATGAATGGATAAAGAAGATGTGGCACATATATACAATGGAATATTACTCAGCCATAAAAACAAACGGAATTGAGTTATTTATAGTGAGGTGGATGGACCTAGAGTCTGTCATACAGAGTGAAGTAAGTCAGAAAGAGGACAACAAATACCATATGCTAACACAAATATATATTGAATCTTAAAAAAAGAAAGAAAATGTCATGAAGAACCTAAGGGCAAGATGGTAATAAAGACACAGACCCACTAGAGAATGGACTTGAGGATACGGGGAGGGGGAAGGGTATGCTGGGAAAAAGTGAGAGAGTGGCATGGACATATATACACTACCAAATGTAAAATAGATAGCTAGTGGGAAGCAATTGCATAACACAGGGAGATCAGCTCAGTGCTTTTTGACCAGCTAGAGGGGTCAGATAGGGAGGGTGGGATGGAGGGAGATGGAGAGGGAAGAGATATGGGGACATATGTATATGTATAACTGATTCACTTTTTTATAAAGCAGAAACTGACATACCATTGTAAAGCAATTATATTCCCATAAAGATGTTGAAAAGAAAAAAAAGGAACGGAGTTGGGTCATTTGTAGAGACGTGGATGCATCTGGAGACTGTCATACAGAGTGAAGTTTGTCAGAAAGAGAAAAACAGATATTGCATATTAACACATGTTTGGAGCCTAGAAAATGGTACAGATAAACCTGTTTTTAGGGCATAAATTGAGACACAGAGGTAGAGAATAAACGTATGGACACCAAGGGGGGATAGCGGAGGTGGGGCGTGGTGACGGTGTGAAGAATTGGGAGATTGTGATTGACATGTATACACTGCTGGGTATAAAATGGATGACTAATAAGAACCTGCTGTGTGAAAAAATAAATTAAAAAAAAAAGAGGAAAGCAAAAGTACCAAGAGACAACTGACAATGAAAACACGATGATCCATAACCTATGGGATGCCACAAAAGCAGTTCTAAGAGGGAAGTTTATAGTAATACAATCCTACCTGAAGAAACAACAAACATCTCAAATAAACAATCTATAATTACATGTAAAGGAACTAGAGAAAGAAGAACAAACAAAACACAAACTTAGTAGAAGGAAAGAAATCATGAAGATCAGACAAGAAATAAATGAAATAGAAATAAATAGCAAAGATCAATAAAACTAAAAGTTGGTTCTTTGAGAAGATAAACAAAATTGATAAACCATTAGCCTGACTCATCAAGAAAAAGAGAGAGAGGACTCAAATCAATAAAATCAGAAATGAAAAAGGAGAAGTTACAACAGACACCACAGAAATACAAAGCATCCTAAGAGACTACTACAAGCAACTCTATGCCAATAAAATGGACAACCTGGAAGAAATGGACAAATTCTTAGAAAGGTATAACCTTCCAAGACTGAACCAGGAAGAAATAGAAAATATGAACAGACCAATCATAATAATGAAATTGAAACTGTGATTAAGAGTCTTCCCACAAAGAAAAGTCCAGGACAGTATGGCTTCACAGGTGAATTCTATCAAACATTTAGAGAAGAGCTAAGACCCATCATTCTCAAACTCTTCCAAAAATTGCATTCTCAAACTCTTCCAATAATTGCAGAGGAAAGAACACTCCCAAACTCATTCTATAGAAATATAGGCCACCATCACCCTGATACCCAAACCAGACAAAGTTACTACAAGAAAAGAAAATTACAGACCAATATCACTGTTGAATATAGATGCAAAAATCCTCAACAAAATACTAGCAAACAGAATCCAACATTAAAAGGATCATAAACCATGCTCAAGTGGGATTTATCCCAGCGATGCAAGGATCCTTCAACATACACAAATCAATCAATGTGGTATACCGTATTAACAAATTGAAGAATAAAATCCATATGATCATTTCAATAAATGAAGGAAAAGTTTTTGACAAAATTCAACACCCAATTATGATAAAAACTCTCCAGAAAGTGGGCATAGAGGGAACCTACCTCAACATAATAAAGGCCATATATGACAAGCCCACAGCAAACATTATTCTCAAAGCTGGAAAACTGAAAGCATTTCCTCTAAGATGAGGAACAAGACTAGGATATCCACTCACACCACTATTCAACATAGTTTTGGAAATCCTAGCCATGGCAATCAGAGAAGAAAAAGAAATAAAAGGAATACAAATTGGAAAAGAAGAAGTAAAGGCGTCACTGTTTGCAGATGAGATGACACTATACATACAGAATCCTAAAGATGCCACCAGAAAACTACTAGAGCTAATCAATGAATTTGGTAAAGTTGCAGGATACAAAATTAAAGCACAGAAATCTCTTGCATTCCTATACACTAATGATGAAAAATCTGAAAGAGAAATTAAGGAAACACTCCTATTTACCATCGCAACCAAAAGAATAAAATACCTAGGAATAAATCTACCTAGGCAGAAAGAAGACCTGTATGCATAAAATTATAAGACACTGATGAAAGAAATTAAAGATGATATAAACAGAGAAATATACCATGTTCTTGGATTGGAGGAATCAATATTTTGAAAATGACCATACTTCCGAAAGCAATCTACAGATTCAATGCAATCCCTATCAAATTACCAATGGCATTTTTTACACAACTATAACAAAAAAAAATCTTAACATTTGTATGGAGACACAAAAGACCCTGAACAGCCAAAGCAGTCTTGAGGGAAAAAAATGGAGCTGGAGGAATCAGACTCCCTGACTTCAGACTATACTACAGGGCTACAATAATCAAGACAATATGGTACTGGCACAAAAACAGAAATACAGATCAATGGAACAGGATAGAAAGCCCAGAGATAAACCCACGCACTTATGGTCAACTAATCTATGACAAAGGAGGCAAGGATACACAATGGAGAAAAGACAGTCTCTTCAATACGTGGTGCTGGGAAAACTGGACAGCTACACATAAAAGAATGAAATTAGAACACTACCTAACACCATATGCAAAAGTAAACTCAAAATGGATTAGAGAACTAAATGTAAGACCGGACACTATAAAACTCTTAGAGGAAAACAGGAAGAACACTCTTCGACATAAATCACAGCAAGATCTTTCTTGATCTACCTCCTAGAGTAATGGAAATAAAAACAAAAAACAAATGGGACCTAATTAAACTTAAAATCTTTTGCAAAGCAAAGGAAACTACAAACAAGACGAAAAGACAGCCCTCAGAATGGGAGAATATATTTCCAAATGAAGCAACTTGACAAAGGGTTAATCTCCAAAATATATAAACAGCTCATGCAGCTCAATATTAAAAAAACAAACAACCCAATCCGAGAATGGGCAGAAGACCTAAATAGACATTTCTCCAAAAAAGACATACAGATGGCCAAGAAGCACATGAAAAGCTGCTCAACATCACTAATTATTAGAGAAATGCAAATCAAAACTACAATGAGGTATCACCTCACACTAGTTAGAATGGGCATCATCAGAAAATCTACAAACAAATGCTGGAGAGGGTGTGGAGAAAAGGGAATCCTCTGTACTGTTGGTGGGAATGTAAATTGATACAGCCACTATTGGGAACAGTATGGAGGTTCCTTATAAAACTAAAAATAGAATTACCATGTGACCCAGCATCCCACTATTGGGCATATACCCAGAGAAAACCATAATTCAAAAAGACACATGCCCCCCCCCCCCCGACCAGTGTTCACTGCAACTCTATTTACAATAGCCAGGATATGGAAGCAACCTAAATGCCCATTGACAGACAAATGGACAAAGAAGTTGTGGTACATATATACCATCGAAGATTACTGAGCCATAAAAAGGAATGTAATTGGGTCATTTGTAGAGACGTGGATGGATCTAGAGTCTGTCATACGGAGTGAAGTAAGTCAGAAAGAGAGAAACACATATCATATATTAACGCATATATGTGGAAGCTAGAAAAATGGTACAGATGAACCAGTGTGCAGGGCAGACACAGATATAGAGAAGAAACGTATGGATACCAAGGGGGGAAGTGGCAGGTGGGGGTGGGGGGATGAACTGGGAGATTGGGATTGATATATATACACTAATATGTATAAAATGGATAACTAATAACCTGCTGTATAAAAAAATAAGTAAAATAAAATTAAAAAAAAATACTGGTAAGTGCTTTAGTGAGTGACTGGAGAAATAATGTTGCTGAAGCCAGTGGTCAAGTCTCAGTTCCCATCGAACTTGAGCTAGCAGCAGCTTTTGACACAGGTCCTTCCCTCTCCCTGATAAATTTCCTTTACTTGCTTCCTATCACACTGGTAGCTCTTTTTGGGTCTTTCTTCTGCCCGCATACACATTCTCCAGGTGTGGCAGTTACATTATGAATAAGATTTAGCCAAGCAAAGAGGAGGTAAAGACTGGTCTAGTCAGAGGTAAGGGTGTGTTTGAGTCCCAATGTTCAGAGCCATCAAGATGTGTTAGAGGATCAGAAGTATTGGTATGACTTGAATATCTAGGGAGAGCAGAGTGGGTAGACAGGCAGCTGAAGAGGTTCTCCAGGATCAGTTAGAAGTCATGTTGTAAGAAATCTGAACCTTATCTTAAAGACAATAAAATGTCATTTTAGGGAATTGCAAAACAAAAAAAATCATAATAAAAAAAATCATAATCAGATATGCATTTTTGAAAGGGTCCTTTGGCTTCACTGTGGAAAAGGGATTTAAATGGATTAGAAATTGAAGCTAGGAGACTGATTAATAGACTGTTCAGTATTCCAGGAAAGTGATGGTCATATAATAAAAGGAAACACTTATATAGTGGTTGGTATGTATCAAATTCTAAGTACTTTCATATAATGACTCATTTCATATAATGACTCACAACAACCATGAAAGGTACCATCATTATCTCCATTGTATAGATCAGGAAATTAAGGTCTAGACATGTTGAATAACTTTCTCAGGGTCCCACAGCTAGTAAGGTATACAGCCCAGATGGGAACCCAAGCTGTCAGGCTCCAAGTCTGTGCTCTTAGGCATAATGCTGTATTGAGTAGTAGCAGTGGGGATGCATAGAAAGAAACAACAAAGCTAAAATCTTCCAAGATAGAAACAACAAAGATAAAGCAACTTCTTAGTGATTTGTTGGCTTCAAAGACTAGGGAGAGAGAAGGGTCATGAATGATTAGATGTCCTGCTTGGAAAATTTGGTTGATGATATTTATACAAAGAAGAGCAAGATTTTGCTGGGGAGTGGAAGTAGGTGGCAGGGATGAGCAAAGACATGAGT
Source organism: Neophocaena asiaeorientalis asiaeorientalis (assembly GCF_003031525.2). Classification (NCBI taxonomy): domain Eukaryota; kingdom Metazoa; phylum Chordata; class Mammalia; order Artiodactyla; family Phocoenidae; genus Neophocaena; species Neophocaena asiaeorientalis. Next base: position 32,907,640 of record NW_020185339.1, on the reverse strand, counting down.
TAGTTTGATATGTTGAAATACACTTTCCTCTGGGCTTCTAGGTAGAGCTGTCCAACTGGATATGTGGGTCTGGAATTCAGAAAATAGGACTGGGCCAAAATATAGATTTGGTGGAGATACACTTTCATCATTCCCTTTGTCAAAAATAGACTTTCAGACTCAAGTTCAAACTTATTAGAAAGGCATTTAAAGCTACTTCCTTTGCTGGAACTCTCTTTCCCTATCTCAATGAGCCAATAATCACATCATACTTAAGTCCTGAAACAATGCTAGATATTCAATCCTTTCTTGATCCCAACAGGAAATAATTCCTCTCTTTGTTTCATTATGGCTCTGAATTCATACTTTTCTTATGTATTCATCATTTTCAACTTTGCAGCTTTCTCCTCTATTGAAAAACTTACTACATTCTATCTTGTATGACAGTTGTTACTGTACATATTTTATCTCGACTACAAGCTGAGAGCAGTGATCATACCTCCTTTATATTTCTTCACAGCAGGTGCCTGGTAAAGTACCTCAAGGTACCTGTGCATAGATTCAGTAACCACTTCTTGAGTTGAAATAGATTCATTTCATTTTCATACTTTTCCTTGATTTAAGTTTAGAATTTATAGTATTTGGCTTGAACATAATACTCAAAAGATGTTACCCTATAAACATTTTTTGGGGTCATACAAGTTCAAAAAATCCTCACCAAGCATAAAGATAATCCAGAAATAAAAGCTTTAAGTAAAGGGAAATGTGGGCATGAAAATACAATATTCTTACCTGGAAAAAAGATACTGGGCTTTATTCTCAGAGAAAGACAAATTTTCAGGCACATTAGGAATGATGATATGGACAAGGAAAGTGGTACCCTTGTACATTATCTGGTGATTAAATGTCTACACCTCTGAGGTAAATGGATGAGCAAAACAGTTTACACTTTGTATGAATGCAGTTTATAAGGCACGTATTTGTAGATTACACAGCCTAAGAAGTAGTGAAACAGTGCAAAGTTATTTATTCACATTTTCAAATATGAACATTATACTTCAGCATAATTGTAAACCCACTGCTGTGGCTTTGTCCACGTTGAAATGCTTCTTTTCTTTGTCCCCAGCACAGAAAAATGGAACCTGCTCAGATATAATCACACTCTTAAAATTGCATCCTTCTAAATACTAATATAACAATTCTACAAATCACTGAAATTGCAGTAAATAGATAATTGTTAAAAAGAAGCACTTTAGTTCTCTCTTGTTTTATACAACATAGGTGGGTTCTTTTAAAAGTATTCTTCAGAGCACACTGTCTTCTGAAAGAGTAGTAGATTTTTACGATAATCATTATAAATTATACTGGAAGATAATAATAGAATCATCTTTCTAGAATTGTGGTTCTTTTTTTAAAAAAATAAGATTTCCCATTCTTTCTGTATTTACGGAATTTCCTCAAAAAGCCTTTTCTGTGTAGGCATTTCATAGAATCCTTTACTTCCCTATATTCATCTTTATCATGTGTTATTTTAATGGCTAGTTTCATTTTCCTTGTTACTTTTGGACACTAATGAATGCACTAATTACGTTTTGTCATTTTTTTCCTGACCGTTACATCTTTACTGTATATCATACCATATGTCTGGTGGAAAAGGGAAGTACTTCTTTTTTCTCAGTTAAATAAGCAGAGTTATCGACAGAGAAAGAAGAGAAAGAAAGTGGTATCTAAGATTTGAGGAGACGGAAGAAGGTATGCAGGGGAAAGTAACTAAGGAAATAAAGTAGGAATACTGGGTGATGCCGATGGTCCTCAGAGCAGGTAGCTTACAAGATGGCCCCCAACGATCCTCACCATTTAATATTCACACGCTTGTGTAATCCTCTCCCCTTGGACTTACTGACTGGCTTCTAACAAATAGACTATGGGAGAAGTGATGAAATGTCACATCTGAGATTCAGTTATGGAAAGACTGTGGCTGCCATCTTGAGCACCTGCTTATTCTAGGGGAAGCCAGACCCCAGCCCTGTGGAGTAGCTTCTGTGTTAAGGAAACAAGGCCTGCCAATAGACACATGAGTGACCTTCATTCTCTCCACTCCCACCCCAGACAAGTCTTCAAGATGAGACCACATCCCTGGGCAACAACTTGATGGTAGTAACCTCCTTAGAAACCTTGAACCAGAGGCATTCAGTTAAGCTGTGCATAGATTCCTTACCCACAGAAGTTGTGAGATAACTTTTGTTGTTTTCAGTTTCTAAGTTTTGGGGGTAACTTTTAACACATCAGTAGATAACTAATACAGCTCTCTTGAGACATGTGGTCATAAATTTAAAAGATAGTGAAAGCAGTTGCAAATATAAAGCAAGATAGTCAGCAGAGGTATGTATTTTTTCTAGTTACATTCTGATGCATAGAAAAGGATACCAAGCAAAATTAAACACAGGTTACCCCTAGAGCAGAAGAGGAAGGGATGGGGAAAAGGGGGAGATGAAATAAAGATGCATTTTCAGCTTTGCTCTATATATTTCTGTATGCTTTGAAATATTTATAATCAGCTTGTATTCATTCTTTATGTATGTAACTCAAAATAAAATAAAAGACAATCTTAAAAAGGTAGCACTGATGACTTCTTCCTCATAATATACTATAGAAAACAGGCAAAATATTTTATCAGGGAAGGGCAAAATCACACGGTTTGATCGGCTTCTTGAATGGCATTCTCTACAGGGCTGGAAGTAGGCATTCTGGAACATTCACAAGTGCCAGGTAGAGTCTTCAGACCACAGCTAAGTGTTTATTTGCAAATGCCAGGTTTTAGCCCCTGGTAAGGCAGTAGCGTTCCCGTTCCGCATAAAAATCCAGATGAACGTTCCGCTCAAGGTCCAGAGCTCTGCAGCTGCTGGCAAAGCACGCTGGGAGCCTTGGCATCTATCGCCCATGTCTGTTTCACTTTTCTCTGTGTGAAAACCTCTTGAGGCCCAAGGGTAAAAGACGTCTCATCATTTAAGCGTCAAGCACTGCTAAGTTAGATTCTCCAAGGCTTTCATCGACTGTGTCATTTTAGCCACATCATTCTCTTAGGCTGTTACTCTATGAAGGTGTAAACACCAATGGAGAAAATAATGACTTCTTGAGGTTTGTTTCGTTTTCCAATCCTGTGCCAAATCCTTTTAGTATGGGTGGTTTCCCTGACAATTATTCACTGTGCTTTACTTACTCTGCCTGCCTCCTAAATATTGTGCCCCTTAATAGAGGATATAAGGGAACAGAGTTGTCAATTCACTGAAAATAAGTCAAAATTAATGGTAAATAATTGAATATAATCTTTTCAAATTTCCACTCTTATTAGATTGACATCTTCTGTGAAGCAGGGACCATATCTTCTGTATCCAACATTCACTAAATATCTCTGACTTTGCCAGGTGAGTGATACGTTAGGAACAGCCCAGAGTAGCATGCATTATATTTCCCTTGACCATATCATCATTGTATTTCCTCTACCCTCATTTTCCCTCTATCCTGCTTTCCTCATCTATTTTTTTTTTTTCTAGTTTTTTTTTTGGGTCAGATTTTTACCTGCTGCCATTTAAAAAATTTATCTGACATTATGGGTTTACTCATTCTAAAACACGCTTCAACAGTTAAAAGTGTCCACAGAAAATTGGTTTACTATTGCAAGTTTTAATTATCTGAAAATCAGTTATCATAATTCGCAAGCAAAAGTTAGATTTTAACATGTTTCTAATCACTGTTGTATAAACACACAGCAAAAATCACCAATACCTTAAATATTAGATCAATCTACTATTTGCATCTTACTGCATTTTCCTCAATTTTAAGACTTTAAACTCTAGGTCTTCTCCTTGTACTGACCTTCACACGATTCTCCACTTGGTGAAAACATCCCATTGTCATGGTAGCCATCTCTGCACTCACAGTGGTACCATCCGGGCAGGTTGATGCAGTTAGCACGGCTGTCACACTGAACAAAGCCATCAGAGCACTCATCGATGTCTATTTGGGAAAGAAAACAGAAACGGGATGTTATACAATTGCTGCCTTTCTCTCAAAGAAACTAAAATATTCTGTTAGATGGCTACTAAAATATTTAGTGCCAGCAAATCCTTAAAACTGAGACAACATAAAATCAAGAAAGTCTACTTGGTTGTTGAAAGCTATAGAGAAAGAATGTAGTGGTATTAGCAATAGGAGAAACATCTAGACAGCTTCTCTGTTGCAAAAGTCATCCAACTGTAGAAACTGGAAAGAAACCATCTGTGATAGTCATTAGTGCTGCTCGCCAAATATTTCCAGCTCTTTTTCTGGACACAAGCTAGGATTGCCATGTGACTTCCTGAGGTCAATTAGGGAATGACATGCGTCACTTCCAGAGAGGGCCTTAAAGATGCAGTGTGTGATTCACACATACCCTTCCCCCATCACAATGACCAGCGATTTCCAGAAGCTCTGCAGATCAGCCTGAGTCCTGAGTGAAGACGATATGGGGCACGTTCCTCCTCTAGTTGGGGTGGACATAGAGTATGAGCAAGAACCAACCTTTTTGCTTTAAGCCACTGAAATTTTAGGGTCTCTTATTACTATCAACATGATCTCCAGTATATGGCAATAGCATTCATGCATCAATATGCTTCCGATTTTTGAGAATATATCCCACCTATGCCACCTTTTAATGTGTTTCACATATATCATTACTTCATTCAACCCTCAAAAAAAATCTTGCCATTTAGACAGCATATTGAACATATGAAAAAATATGAGGCAAAAGGAAATTATGGGATTTAACCAAGGTCACCTAAGAGTTCATATTTGCCTAACTTTCTGGAGTGTGCTCCTTCATACAAGTAGACACAGGCTGAAATTGGCAAAATTGTCTAAACAAACAGAGAATGTATCTTGAGTTTCATATATTTCCTCCAGTGGCTTATTACTATTCTCAAATGTTGCGAGCCTTTTATTCTTCTTATTCAGTCTGCTGATTAATGGGAACATCTGATGTCCATCCAAGCCTCTTTAATCAGTCATAGAGGAAAAAGTAATTCCTAGAGTTGCTTTACAGACTGTCCCCTTCTTCTTAATACCTTCTGGGTTTCTGGGTGGTGTGGGGTTGCCTCAGACCTTGCTAAGTGATCTGCTGGCACCGTACCATCACAGCTGCCAAAAATATCCATCTTGACAACCCTTTGCCATGACTGCAGATTCCACTCGCCGAGGTAGAACAGCCTTTTCTTATATGTTTTCCGCACCTGCATCATATTCCCTGCTGCAGTGACCAGCATGACAAGTCCCTCCTATTGATGGGAAGACCAGATACACTTTAGAGTCCTTTCCTCCCAGACAATCCACTCCAGCAGTATCTACTGCCTTCTAGTCTCATCTAACTTCAAATTCTTGGAAGTATATATTTCTTTCATTTTCTTTTAAAATTTCCTCTTTTACTATGTTCAATTTTTAAAGAGACACATTTTTGAATAAGTAAGATTTTTAAAAGAAAAAAAAGTCATCACTCATATACTTCTTGATAAGCCCGGAGTTCCTTCAGTAAAACAAGGCACAAACCATTCTCTTAGATTAGGTAGTAAGCCAAAATAAATATTTTATATGATTGCAAAATTTTAACATTCTTTCTGAACTATGAGTGATTTGCCTCTGTGGTTTCTCTTCTGAAAAGTCAGTTTCTTACCGTTAGTAATTCCTATTGTCAAAATAACTGTTAGTGGCCAAGTCAGCTAACCATTGACTTCCTGACACATAGCTGATGTGGATTGCTTCCATTTAGTAAGGCCTCATACGTTTTATGAAACAGCCTGTCTGTACTTCAGGGGCCTCCCTTACTGATGACTTATAAATGGGACTAAAATGCTATGCTCATTTCAGCTTTATATGGTCTTTTCTTCTAACCCAAAAGATGCAGGAAATTGGTTATGTCATTTCTTAAGTGCATGGACAAAAGAAAACAGGTTGGAATTTAAGCTTTAGAAATGAGTTTATTGGAAGAAGGTCAGGAGGGGGATGTTTAGAGCACCTCATTTTAGAATAATTTGGTCATTAGCGTTGGTGATTTGGAAGTAAATATTAATAGAACAGAGCCTTATCCACTGAAGCAACTTTCACATCTCTTATTTACCCTTTAATTTAGTTATTTTTTCTTGCTGCAACACAAGGGCTACCTCAGGTCACATGACACAGATATATCTTTCAATATTTACTCCTCACTCATTTTCTCTTGTCACTCTTTCTAATCACCAGGCCCACTCCTATACTGCTTCATCTCCACTTCTCTTTGTTTATATTACAGCAACCTTGCTTGATCTATATCCATTAAAGTTTAATAGAAATGTTACACAGTATATTAGTGCATATTCCCTGAAGACTGGGGATTGAAACATGTACTGGCCATAATGTATTTTCCTATACAATCTGAGTATCATTATTTGACTATTAATACTAAGTAGTATTTTAGTGGATAGATATGCAAATATATATGTCACTCAATAACTTATCATTCAATACTTATTGAATACCTGTTATATGCCAAGTATTAAGTGCTGGGGAAACAAGGGTACATAAAGCAGAAGTAATTTCTACCCTTACTGGGTTTACTATCTATCTAAAGTGTGTTTTATTTTAAGAAAATTAAACTTATGAAAACCTGAATTTACAATCATGCAGGACAGTGTTTCCCAGCATGTTATATATCTGCCGCCACTGGTATGGTATTTAGGTGATAACAGGCAAAAACTTTATTTTACTAGCTACATTTGTATATTTCTGAATTATTTCTATTTATAGCAAGTGATACTAATAGTACAGTAGTGAAATTGTATTTAAATTTAAAAAGTGGGAGGGATTACAGAAACAACAGTAAGTAGATATTGGTATAAACAGTATATAAATATGACAAACTTATTAAGGTGGCATATGAATGACTAGAGTTTTGAAAACACTAAGATACAGTATGGAGCAATTATTCAAATCTCAGAAGGATTTACTGAGTAGTCCATTAGGTAGTGAAATGTCTTAATTCATTTAAAATATGACTCAACTTATAAAATATAGTATAAGTATACATATGTCATGGCTCAAATTATATACTTGCTACCATTTAGGATAGCAAAGTAAAACTAGCCAGATAATATACATTGCTTTGTTTTACACTTTCATGTTCCTGCTAATTTTGATTTGTTTATGAAAACTTTTCTACTTTGGTGAAAGTCGGTAGAAAATGAGAGTGTGCTTGAATTGCCAAAGTATGCACTTTCCACCAGAAGGTATGTTTGTTTGGCTCATGGGTCTAATTAAAGTGAAAGATGAAACAAGCAGCCTCATCTGTAAGCTATCTGATGGTATGTATATCTTTAGTTACTCAGTAATCATTAATAAGTAAAGAACTGAAATCTGATCCACAATTTAAGAATTCAGTATATTTTATCTATACACAAATGTAGACATTACTATGAGTTAGAACATATAAATGCACACATATTGTGTGCAATTTCAGATATGCACATATTGTGCTTTTACATATCATATAATAACAGAAAGTAGTAAAAAAAAATCAGATGATTTATTTCTTTGGTACTTTCTTTAAGTCAGTTAAGACCAAACTTTATATTATCTAATTGAGTTAGAAACACAGAGAACAGCAGATCTGGGGGGGGGGAATGTTATTATTTTATTCCATATAAGAACTACCAAGTTTGAACAAATTACTTTCCAAACCAAGTTAGAGTATTCAGAAAGGTTAGTACAGGATGTATAAGCTCATATGATTTAGTCTTAATTATAAGGACCTTAATTTTATACTCTGTAGGTACATTATATAAAAAACTAAAAATAAATTTTATGAAAAACTATGATTTCATTATATATTCTGTCTTAGAAAGGAACTAGTTCCTTAGGGACAATTAGAACTTTTTCACTAGCTACATTTAGAACAGTCAGCTAGTGATGATATTGAGATGCTGTCCCAGAGCACAGAGAATCTAAAATCCAAAAGATATTTAGCCATCCAACAGCAGTCACGAATAGCAGTCATACTCCAGAGGTCAAAATCAACTTAGAAAATGGAAGTGGAAGGCACTGTGGTGATAGATTTTCTAGAAAGTACATATGTTTTGAGGTAATCATTAAAAACACACCAACAAGCAGAAAACAAGAAAGGAACATGTATGAATAAAAAAAAGCTCACACATGTCAGTATCTTGTTTTCTTTGCCTCCCTCAGGTGTGGTGACACAAGACTGCATGCCTCCTACAATGTCACAGACCACTGGCTTCAGAGGAGGCCAAACAAAAATGGCTTTTGACATCAGCATTTAATGGGTCACTTTGGAAAATGACAAATTATTTCTTTGTAAAATTAAGTGTAGTTATAAAATGAGACACTTGAATGATAAACAAACCCTTTCTCATGCATAGTAACAGTTATTTCTATCATAACAACATAACTAAGAATAATAAAAACTGTGTAAATATCTAGAACCATCCATACCTAAAACAGACCCTAATCATTAGTTTAACCTGCTACCCTATTCAAAAGAAAAGAAAATACAATTATTTTTTTAAATGAGCATGGTACTTTTAATGGCAAAGTCAAATCATGAGAGTACTGTGTTTCAAAGTGTTTATTATTAATAAAAACCTGACAATTTCTCATTAAAAAAAATAGTACTTGGACTAGTTATATCACTATCCTATGCACTGGTAGGTAAATTATATTGATAAACAGTAGGAAATTAAACATCCTCAAAACAATTAATCAACTCTTGATTACCCACATGTGGATTATTTGCTTTCTAGATTATCCACAGCATTTTTTAAAAAGATCACAAGGTCATTTCCCTCTGTCTTTTGTTGAGCTTCTGGGGAGTCTGCTTTCAACCTTTAGATGTGAGTGCTCAATGAAAGCAAACTCTTTTGAGCATTACATTGTTTTTTACAACTATTTCAGACTTGGGTATAAAATATCCAAAATGTCATAAAAAGACTGATTTTCTCATGTGAACTTTTTGAAAGTAAAATGACAATATATGTAAATAAATTTTGAAAATCCTAAAATCCTCTTCACAAGTTGGATAATAACATTGGAGATTTAGTGAAAATTATTTTCACTACTTTATAGTTCATAATCAGGAAGTTAATGACAACTCTTTAAAAAAGCATAATGTAATTTCTTCATCATGTCATTTAGTCCTCACAACAGCTGTGTAAGTTATTCTTATCCCTATGTCATAGACAAAAAAGCGGTGAGAGCAAAGGCATTGCCCAAGGTCACACCATGGACCAGAACTCTTTCAACTCCAAGTCCAGTGCTCTTTCTCTCACCACAGGCTGCCTCTGAAGACCAACACTTGGCCAACCAGAAACAGCCTATACTTTGAGATGTCTCAGTATAATCTTTTTTTTTTTAACATCTTTATTGGAGTATAATTGCTTTACAATGGTGTGTTAGTTTCTGCTTTATAACTAATCAGTATATATCTTAATGTGAGTGAATTTCAGCTCTGTGGCTTGTCATCTGTGTAACTTTGAGTTATTTTACTAAACTTCTCTGGGTTTTCTGTTTTTGAAATAGAAGTAATACTCTCTATTTCTTAATAGTTCGCTCTTAACTACTGCCATTAACTATACGTGGCATCACAGGAGAAGCAGTGCCTGGCTCAGAATAGCTACTCCTTATCTTTTTGCCCACCTTTCAAAAGTATTTTGATTCTTTGGGTTTTCTATCAGTTTGAAATTTCTCACAAAACCCCCCAAACAAAACCAGAAATGGGGGGAGGGGAAGTCTGCACTGGTTCTATAGATTGATTTGGGGAGAAGTGACATCTTTACGTTATTGAATCTTTTCATCCACACGCATGATGTACTTCCTCTTTCTCTAATAATTTTTATAGCTTTTACGGTCTTTATCGATTTCTGAAAGGACGCCTTCTATATAGTTTGCCTTGGCTTATTCCTAAATGTTTTTTTTTGTCTTCCTTTTTATTAAAATCAACATTATTTTTCTCCAGCTTTATTAAGGTATAATTGACAAATAAAATTGTAAGATATTTAAAGACTACAATATGATGATTTGATATATGTATAAATTGTGAAAGGATTCCCCCATTGCCCCATTGAGTTAATTAACACATCCATCACCTCACAGATTTACCTTTTTTTTTTCTCTTTTGGTAAGAACATTGAAGTTCTACTCTTTTAATAAATTTCTATTATACAATACAGTATAATCAACTACAGTCATCATGTTATACATATTATCTCCTCAGACCTAAAACCAACTGTACTGAGGTAAAATTTATATACAAAAAACATCACCAACAATTCCATGAGTTTTGACACATAAACACTACCACAATCAAGCTATAAAACACTGCTTTCACCCCCAATTTTCCTTAATATCAAAATAGTTTACAAATAATTTGTATAAATATGGGCAGTGACTATGCCTGTGTGTTTTTCTTTCTTTCTCTAACATCTAGCAAAGAACCAGATGCATGGTTAGAGATTCATAAACATTTACTGAGTGAATGAATGATCTGTTTGTAATATCAGGTAACTAAGTGGCAAGCTCAGCATGCCACCTTTTGAGTCCTGCTAGGTCAGGGGGAATTAAGGCAGGAGTGGCAGCTTGAAAGCATTCACTAAGATGCAATAACAAGACATGATAAGATGACCCTTTCTCATCCTACCTCAAATATTTATGTCAAACACTTGACTATAATATTAAATGGTGTAGAATTGGTATAGAAAATGTGTACATTATATATATATATATATATACATGAAATACAATGTAAATGTAATTACATATTTAATATATATAACATATATTATTAATTTTTTAACAAAGAGTACATCCAAACTTCTGATTAAAGATGAAAGATTAAAAACATTGTTAAATCTCTTCTTCCTCCCACCTTATAAGCATTACGCTAAAGGGACAAAGAAAAGTGTAAACAAAGATAAAAGGTAAAACACCACCAGTGGAGAAGAAAATTCAATGAATTTCTGGATTAGTTAAAGGTCTACTGATGAACAATCAACCCAACCACCTCCTCCCACCTTGAGCAGACAGCTGAAAGAAAGCAATTACCCCCAAAGCCAGAATGGATGGTTCTTCTGTAAAGAAAATAAATAAATAAAATATCTGGAGGAAACTAAGTAGCTAATATAGGAGTTATCCTTTGTAACAAAGTCCCCTGCATTTCAGTGTTTAGAGTTCAAAGTGTAAAAAGTGGTACCTTTTTAGCTCACCCAATGTAAGATTGCCAGTCAACAAACCTTACCTTCATATCAAAGGTCAATGTTTAATTCATTCTTAAATATTAATGTGAGATCAAGGAGAAACAAATACTTGAGAAAAGACTATAACATTAAACAGAATAACCAAGATATACCACCATAAAAACTGACTCTGAAGGAAATAGAGATAATGCACAGAACAGGACTTAAAATATTTCTAATTAATACTTTCTAATAGACTTGAAAGAATATTTCATTCATAAGAAAAGCACACAGTGCTATAAAAAGGAATATTCAGAGAATAAGAAGGAGCTCTTGGAAATTAAAAATATGATAGCTGAAATTTTTCAAAAATGCAATATAATACTTGGAAGATCAAGTTGAAGTAGTCTTTCTAAAAGAGTAACATATAGAAAATAGAAGAAAAATATGATAGGAAAAAAATCAAACAGCTTTTGTACCAACCAACAATCAAAATGTACCAACTCAAATGGTACATATAGCTTATGATTAAAAACAAATTTAATACCAAGAAAAGAGAAAACTCAAAGTGAAGAAACTATCTTAAATAATAACAGTAATAATTGAAGAACTTTTCACAGGACTTTAGTCTTCAGATTAAAAGGCCCCATCAAGTTCTCCAAATAATGAAATGATAGCCAATACTTACTGATGACTGACTATATGGAAGCCACTGTTCTTTGCAATTTACCTATATTTACTCATATAGTGCAGACAGCAGTCCCATGAGGTAGGAAATTTTATCATTCCCTCAATTTTAAAGAGAAAGAAACTTAGATACTGGGGGTTTAAGTAATTTTCTCAAGATTATTGAGGGTTAAAACTAGGATTTGAATCCAGATACTCTAGATATAGAGGTCAAACTCTTACCCTATATACAACACTACCTCAAATGAATGAAACAGATTCACATCTAAATGCACATTGTGAAATTTCACAGTAAGTACAAAACATAAATCTTCCAGAAGGGAAATAACCCTTATGTGCAACCTAAAGGTTACACGTAAAGGGATAAGAATCCGTCTAGCATCACATTTCTCACTGCTTGTTGTAAGAGAGTGAAGCAATGATTTTGACCCTAGAATTCTATACTTGGCAAAACTGTCAAATACCTGGAAAAGCTGGATAAAGATCTTTTAAGATATATAATTTCTTAGAAAGTTTTTGTGCTATTTACTATTTTTAAAAGATTTTACTGATGATGTAATGCAATAAAATAAAGGACCAAATCCATGTAACGAAACACCTATCAGTAGTTCACCACTCTCTTCTAAAACTCTCCACGTTGCAAGGATATATCACTGTCTTAGTTCTTTCACCTCATTGCCCCTATATCTTGGTTTTCTTCTCAGGTCTTATCTTCTCAATCTCCACAAGTTTGAGTTCCCTATGGATCTATATTCAGATATTTTCTTTTCCATCTACTAACTTCTTAATGATTTCATCTAATACTAGGGCTTTAAATACCCAAACTCCATCAATACACTGAAAACTACCTGTAGTGGGTCGAATACTGTTCCCAAAAACTTCGTGTCCACTAAGAACTCAGAACATAACTCGATTTGGAAATAGGGAAGCAAGGAAAACTATGTATGGTAGATAAAACAAGAAATGAAGGTGAACACATATACTGGTGAAGGCTAAAAAGGTAACTTACATAAGAAAAGGGGATATGGAAGGGTGGTGGTATAAGGAAGGTAAATTATCATCTATCATAGAAAAAAGTCTACTGGTAACGTCTAAAATTGACCAGTTAAACAAAGCATGGTATAAACATATTAGAAGAATTGGAAAGTGGTCCCCCTGGAAAGTGGTCCCCCCTAGTACCTTGTCTCAACTGGACTTTCACAAGAGAAGTAAGTTCTAATGCCCTAAGGCACCCTGAGCAAATCATGAATGAACTTCTCTGCTGTGTATCTGGTATGGTACTAGTCATGTACCATCCTTGCGAGATCTGAGAAATTAGTTGCTCGGGTCATTTTCTGGTTTATAGTTCAGGTAAGGAACTCCTTTTAGAAAAGCTGATAGAAGGTAAGCAGGAAGTGAGTCAGGGGACTATTGCCTTTCATTCTAAGTTCTTCTGTTTTTGATTTTTTAAACGTGTCTAATTTCTTTCATATACATAAAAATATTTTTAGAAAACATTCAGAAGTCTCATTTTTAAAGTGTTAAGTATAATATGGTAGCAACTGGCTAGTAGTGATATCTAGATGAAAAGAAAGATGAGCCAGAAGCTCTGGAAAAAGATATCAGGACCAGAAACACGTGGATAATATAATCAGAACTGATACTACAAGATGCTTCTGAAATTGGAAGAGGGGGATGAAACTACTAAAGTGAGATAACAAACAGCCAAGAAAGAGACAAGGACAGTCCTTGTGGGAAAATGGAGGGAAAGAAAAGGCAGAGGAACTGTAGGAGGAACTGTTAGCAGCAACGTGGGAAGGTCACAAGTGTAACCACAGGAACCTAAAGGGAGAAGAGAACCTCGAGGGAGAAGAAAGGACTGTCAACAATGCCAAGGACTTTTTCCAATGGCCTCTTGTTGTAAATTTAAGAATAAATACTTCTGGCTTAACAGAGAATTGAAACTCCCTCTGATGTATGAGCAACAAGTTGAACAAAGCGTTTAATAAAATGGAATTCTGGAAACTCCTTAAAACATAAAAATCTTTGCCATTACAATATCCCTTTTACAAGGTAGCTTAGCTTAATGTGTAGGATATGAGACTTAGAAGACTTTTACTCATTCATTCAAGTACATATCAAATGTCTCGCATAGAAAACACAGTAGTCATTACGGTGGTATACTCGAGTTCACAGTCTAACAAAAACTGTAGCATCAGCACAAGTACCGCAGAGGCAAGGTAGATATGAGGCCTGTAGGGATAGTACAGGTGAAGAAATATGTGAATGCAGGAAAGAGACATGACCTCACTCTGAAACTCTGATCACTGAAAACTAGGCCACTGGAGTAAAACATAGCTGAACAAAAACTTCCAGACTTGTTCCTGCAAATACTAGAAAATTACTTAAAACGTTTATTCATTTATTACATTGTAATCAAGTACCTGCTTTTAAAATCGGCATGCCTTTTTGTACATTAGATGGTATTATGGTTAGGCTCCCAAGATAACATGAATGTGAAGCACCTGCTGGCTCTGTAATAATAAGTAGACTGGTTTTAATCAGGGTAAAAGCAGGAAACTCTCAATTCCTATGCTTCCCTGAGCCACTTTCTAATAGCAGGGATTAGATCGCCTACTCGATATTGAGATTATTTCCGGAAGGAGAAAAAAGAAGCTGATTTCCTCAAAGTATCCAGCAAGAATAAGATGGCTAAAGTGCCTGTGTGTAATAATTTAATGCAAGCTTTCTAATTATTAATATAGCACTATCAAAGGCTTTTTGCATTTTGATGAGCTCACTTACTGGTTATTCAGGAAAACAAGCTTTTGAATGGCACGCGAGGAATGGTAAGATGATAGTCAAAATAGCTACCCTGTATTTATTTGTGAGCTAACTCACAAACTTAGATCAGGAGAAATACTGCTTTGAGCAAAATGAGCTCACTGATGACAATAAAAAAAGAAATGGAATACTACAGTTTCCATACATATCTGAATGAGAAGTCATCGGAAAGAGCTTTGAGTGAGTGCTAAGCAAGAAATGTACTGATGAATGGCCTCTGTTGGCTTTGAGCAAGTGTCAGATCTCTGACAGACTATCTACTTTCAGACCATTTTATTATAACCACTGCTTCCATCTCTGCTAAAACACCCATTAGCTTGATACAGGCTTCTCAGCCAGTAATGAAACATCACAGCTCTCCCACTTAGTTAATTGAAGAGGAAAAATACCAAAAAGAAAGCAATTGAGCAAACCAATAACTCCTTCCAATTAAAATTAAGTGAAACAGGCTACGGGTTTCTTAAAGACAGGTTTGCTCTTTTATGCTGCTCCCAAACCTCTTAACCACACAGGCTGACGGTCACTGCTTGGTCCTGTCAATATGAGGTCACTTAATCAAACTTCTTCCAGACTGATCATATTTTTTGTTCACTTTAACAACCTATTTCTTCATGATCAATCAGATCAGTTATGCAATTAGATTTGATCACTAAGGCAACACCAAATCATACATCAAAGGGTCTCCAATCTTGAGTGCTTGAGCTAACAGATTCGGCCTAATTCTGTACTTGAGTAATGTATTTTAAAAAGGAAAAAAATCCTTTAGACAACATTTTTATGATTATCTGATATAAAGAAGGGACAAGGAGAGGGAAGATAACCGACAGTTGTCCAGCTACTAAGTGTCAGATATTTTATCTGGAAATAAAAAACCATTACACTACTGCTTACATACACACACACCCAAACTTTTAAAAAATATTCATATAGTGACTGGAGAAGTGATATGAAGGGACCCAAAGGAAAAACAATCCCTATATGAGCAAAGCTGCCACAACTACTTGTAGTTTTCTATGGAAGCACATGTGTTTCCCAGGAGTTCATCCTGCTGCTCAGAGGCAAGACTCATCCAAAGTGGTCTGGCAAGGTTTGTCCTTCTAGTGGGTTCAGTGCATCAGTCAACAACAGAAGCAACGGGAAGTCTAGTTTTATCTACACTATCTCAGCATTAAGCTGCTAGGGCAAAGATAACGATCTAAATGGACAGTGACGAGGGAGTGATTAAATAAATTATGGCACATTCATAAAATGGAATGCCATACAGCTTACTAAAATGATGTTTCTTTTTTTTTTTTGTTAATAGGGGTATAGTTGCTTTACAATGTTGTGTTAAGTTTCTGCTGTCCAGCGAAGTGAATCAACTATATGTATACAGATATCCCCTCTTTTTTGGATTTCCTTCCCATTTAGGTCACCACAGAGCACTGAGTAGAGTTCCCTGTGCTATACAGGAGGTTCTCATTAGTTATCTATTTTATACATAGTGGTGTACGTTCTTCTGAAAATTATTAATGACATGTAAAAGCACTTATGATAAATGTCATGTAAAAAAGCAGGATTAAAATTATGAAGAAAGTATTACTCCAGTATGTAAGCATGTATTTCATTTTGAATAAGCAGTCATCTTCAGCTGGTGATATTACAGATTATTCTTATTTTGTGTATTTCTTCATTTTATAAATCGTCAGATTAATATACATTGCTTTTATAATTTAAAAAGATTATCTTATATAATATTGTATCTTATATAATTTTATACAGCAACTATACTTCAATACAAATTTAAGAAATTAAATATACATTGCTTTTATAATTTAAAAAGATTTACAGAGGGGTTCCCTGGTGGTGCAGTGGTTGAGAGTCTGCCTGCCGATGCAGGGGACGCGGATTCGTGCCTCGGTCCGGGAAGATCCCACATGCCGCGGAGCAGCTGGGCCCGTGAGCCACGGCCGCTGAGTCTGTGCGTCCGGAGCCTGTGCTCCGCGACGGGAGAGGCCACAACAGTGAGAGGCCCGCGTACCGCGAAAAAAAAAAAGATTTACAGAAAGTATCTGGAGTTTATAAATAAAACCAGGATGGATTAGAAGAGTAGCTCCTATGCACCCTTGTAAATTAATGTCTCAAGATGATGGTCAAGGCCATCTATTCTCATCTCCCATGTTACCCTTCCACAGATCCCATGGTCCAAGACTCATACTGGCCCTCTCCTTCCTTGCACATTAACTGGACTCTTCCATCTCCATGCGTTTGCCTACAAGGTTCCTTTTCCCTAGAATACACATTCTCTTCCTTGGACTCATCAAAATCACATTTGCAAGGCTCTCCTCAGGTCTTATGTATCCAGGACACCACTGCAAATTCTCTGGGTTCTAGTTCTCCTGCTGCACTTGTTGAGTTTACCACAGTTGGCTGAGAGCCATTAGACTTTTTTCCCTCCAGGTTTATAGAAATATAATTCGCATATAATACTGTGTGAGTTTAAGGTATACACCATGTAGATTTGGTACACTTATATACTGCAAAATGATTACCACCATTGCTCAGCTAACATCTCCATCATGTCACATAATTACCATTTCTTTTTTTGTGGTGAGAACATGTAAGATTTACTCTCTTAGCAACTTTCAAGTATATGACACAGTACTGTTAATTATAATCAAAACTCTGTGCATTAGATCCCCAGAACTTATTCATCTTCTAGCTGGAAGTTTGTACTCTTTGACCAACATGTCCCCATTTCTCCCAACCCTCAGGCCCGCCCGGGTAACCACCATTCTACTCTCTGCCTCTGTGAGTTTGGCTTTTTTAGCTTCTACATGTAAGTGACATCATACAGTACTGTCCTTTTCTGTCTGACTTATTTCACTTAGCATAATGCTCTCAAGGTCCATCCACTGTCACAAATGGCAGGATTTCCTTCTTTCTTATGACTGGATAATATTCCACTGTATATACACCACATCTTCTTCATCGATTCATCCATTGATGGACACAGGTTGTTTCTAAATGAGCCCTCGGAGGGTCTGAATTTTACATTACTCATCTTTGAGTCTTCTGTTTCTAAGGTACGTCTGGTGTACCTTGGGTCTCAGTAAATATCTGTTGAATTCTGATGAATTCATCCTTAACAAACAGGACTGAGTCCTGAGTAGGAGGCACCTGGATTGACATATGAGTGTTTGAAAGCATTTGAAAGACAATTAATGAAATGAACTTATTTAAGCAATTATATTTTTTCAAAGGAAATAATTCTGTAGTGAATTTAAGAGCACAACTTAAGTGCTGCTCTTTTAAACTTTGGCTCACAGTGAGTAAACCAAAAACAAGAAGGATTTGGGACTTCAAAATCAAAGGAAAAAGATATCAGTGAGGCTGACTTAAAAGATTAAGCTGCCCAAGTTTTTTTTAACATGGTTTAAAGAATATCATATATACTGAGAACTGTCATTTTATTTTCAATTAACCAACACTTTATTTAAGAACTACACTAACAATAACTGCTCTGAAGTTTAAATTTGGGACTGTAAAGCCAAATAATAAATATTAAATTTGTTTACATTTTAACTGGAACTATTTCAAATATGACGAATAAAAAATAGCTGTAATTGCAAACTATAAAACTCAGCAGTCTATGCTCCTAATTTCCTACGGCAGATCATTAAAAAACAGGAAAACCCTCTGTTAATTCACCTTTATTTATGCTCTGGTGGCATGTTTGCCCTGAACTACGAAGATAGCCTCTGGAATTCTTTCCACTCTAATATCTCTTGTGCTTAGAGAACAAAAGAAATTCACTTAACTAGAAAAGTGAAATTTATTAGACAGGTAGGGAAAACAAATTGATGAATTCTACCTCGTTGGCTGTAAATTCTTCTACCCACATATTTAATCCCTTGTTATCTTGAAGAACATAGAGTCATAGTACCAACTAATAAGAGAAATTCCTGGGAAGAATACAAACAGTTATAGCATGCTTACTGTGGCAGATTGCTAGCAGATCTCAGAAATCTGTTTCTTCTTCTTCCTTGGCACACAGCTAGACTACCTGAGTTTCAGCCAATGGAAGAGGTGTAGCCAAGGCTTTTAGGAAACAGATGTGCCGCCCTCTATCCTCTTTCTTCCCCTTCTGCTGGCTGGATACAGTTAATGAGGTCCCCAGAAACAGGAAAGGAGGGGTGGGAGAGGAAGCAAAAGAGAGAAGGAGTCTGGTTCCCTAAACTTCCTACCAATAAGAAACACTTACTTTGGACAGTTACCTGAGAAATAAACTTCTATTACGATTAAGTCATTAATGTATTTGGACTCTTATTTGTTATTGCTAATAGCCCCCTAATTCAATACTATACCCTATATAAACTATCTGGAATCTATCCTTCTAGCTCACATGCATAGGAAATCTAAGTTATGTTTGTCATGTGCCCTGCTTTATGATTTATTTTCCCTTGAATATAGATATTAATTTTTCTAGAAGCATATGTAATATACATAAGACTTGTATGTCCACATTTGTATTAATTTAATTTATTCATTCACGCAACAGATTTGACTGAGAACCTACTATTTAGCAGACCTTGAGGATACAGGAGTAAAAAGAATATGGGACTTGACTTTGAGAAGCTCCTACAGTAGTAAGAAAGACAGATCTCTGCAGCAGGTGTATCACCTGATGTACTAATAGGTGTGCTTCCTGTTTACTCGGCTTTCCCTCTGTGCTATGAATGACCTTCTCTCCTAAGGGTCCTTCCTCCCTCCTCCAGGACCCATCCCCAGCTCACACAGAGGACACTGAGCTACCTACTTTGTAAACAGCAGCAAAGGCTGGAGAATTCAAAGGCGGAAAGATTAGTTAAGGGTGTCTGGAAAAATAGGAAAGGATTTAATGAGGAGATGATGCTAGGTCTGGGGGAGGATCCAGATGCCCATCTGAGGGTAGCATAGATAGGACCTGGTGCCCAACTTGGAGTGGAGAACCTCACAGTGATTGTGAGGTAAGTTTTGATTATTCATAAGACAAAGCACCCTTCTGTAACACCGTCTACAGGAATCCCTTCAAAAGAAGTGCAATTATCCTGGACACACAAACTGGAGGTGCCCAGGGAAACACGGGTCATAGATGTAAGCATCTCTGGGTATACTCTGAAGAGAATGATCCCAGAAAATGACTGGTCTGATTGCCAATAATAGGGATTCACAGTGCACAGCCTTGGGACATTACTGCTAATACAGTATCGGCGGCGACATCTGGAATGCAGTTATGCAATTAAAAGAAAATTACCTTGAGATCACTTAGTTAGATTATCTAGGTACTTTTCTCACTGCATGTAATTTTGACAGCATTTTTAGATACGGTAAACACAAAATTTTCCAAAAGATTAATGTTATCAAAGGATTAATTGGTAACTTTGACTTGCTTTCCATGTCTCTTACTGCTTCAATAAGTAGATGAATTATAGAAGTAGATGAATTATACCCCTTACAGCTTGTCCTTTGTAAAGATGATCCAGAAATTAAAGTCCTATAATTATAGCCTAGAGGGGTTTCTAAAAAGTCTCTATGTATTTTCTTCAAAATAATAACTTTTTTCTGACTGATTGACCCAAACTCTCTCTCTACTCAGATTGACTGTGTTTCTGGCATTTCAAAGAAAACTTCGATTATAGGCTCTCTTACAGTGAAGCTAATTATTCTAAAATTTTACATGTGATTATTGCCTTTTCCTAGTTAAAAAAAAGACTTCTACCAATAGTTATTACTATTACTACTATTAGCTCTCTTCAGATTTTACAGAATGTTCCACAAGGAAGACATTTACAAATTGATTTTTGGCATATGATGTTTAGACTATATGAAAACATGGAAAAAGAACAAAAATGAGCCACCTACATTGTACTTACATTGTGAAGAAACCATCCCAAATCCTTGAATTAATACTACTGCTCTTATCTCAGTGTCTTAAAGTTATTGCTGTGACTTTCAAATTTTATGGTGTCATAGGACAAGGATCCCAAATGTGCCATACGATATGACATAATTTGAGATTCTCATTGCTGAGCCTTCATTTGGTCAGCTTTTATTATCTACTCTATTTATCTCCCTATTTCAATTGGACCATGGAGGGATGGCTAAAGGTGAACATTTCCTATAAATGAGTCTCTTCACCTCTATTTCCCAGGTTGATTCATGACCTAACATATCCTTTGACCCTAAGAAGGCAGATTTCTAAGAGAATAACTGTTAGTTTTAGACTGTTGTCTGGCTTCATACCCACAGCCAGGGAACCCTATTAAATATACTTGAGAATTGCTCCCTCAGCAAATATATAGAATGTTCTTCCTTCTTCTCAAAATAAAAAAAAAATCTTTAAAAAATGAAGCAACAATTCAACTAAGTGTAAAGGATAAAAAATCCAAATATATAGTGATTTACATACACATTGGGAATACTTCAAATAAGTAGCTTGTTTTAGTCAGTAAATCATAAAGTGCAGGACAATGAATTGAACGTTGTGAGAAAAAAAGTGGTTAAGTGTTCCAAATTAATGAGAAGGCTGATTTCTATACACATACTAATGTACACACTCACCCATTATTACACACACACACACACACACACACACCCCAGAGCTGTGTTCTTCTGGAACCTAACGCCTATCTTAGCTAATTTACATATACTAGCTCCACCCAAATATGATTTGGCCATGTGCAAAATATTTTATGGCTTAATTAGATTCTAATATGGTAGAGGTACTAATGTAACAGGACAGACTTCAGATTACAGATATCATGTACTACATGTAGGAAATTACCTTATGTGGTAGTTGCTAAAGGCATGTTACTATATTATCATAGATGATTTTCAGGAAGGACTCCACACTTAAGCTATAAAATAATGTAACATTCTGATGATAGAAATTTTAGAAGAATTGCACATTTGAAAATTCTGAATTGAGGCATAGTATGTTAAAATATCACTCTTCACATGCCTCTCTCACCAGCCTGGATGCCCTGTCAACTAATAATAAAGATCAATAAATCAAATATAGAATAAAGAAATGGTATAGTACACACTGTAGAATTCCATTTCCATAAAATTCTAGGAAATGTAAAGTAACTTACAGTGATAGAAAGAAAATCAGTAGCTCCCTGGGGAAGGGGGAGGCGTTACAAAAGGCACATTTTTTGCAAAGGGAAATCTGGGGGGTGATGGATATGTTAACAATTTTGATTGGGGTGATGGTTTCACAGGTGTATGCTATATATCAAAACATCAACTTTCTACGTGTGCAGTTTATCGTCTGTTAATTTTAACTCAATAAAACTATTAAAATATGTAATAAAAAGGAATATGTGTTCTCAGCTTGATGCACATATACGATAAAAATAATCAGAAATTGGTTTTTAACCTTTTACTGGTGCGTAACTGTCGATGACTAAACAACTTCCAAGTACTCAAGTGAACAAACTGTCCTTAGAAAAGGAGCCAAAATTAGCAATAAAAATAAGAAAATCAATTACAGAAACAGGGAAATAGAGAGGAGGAGTTGGTGTAAAGGGACACTGTGTGAGTTTGGGAACTCAAGTGTAGCAGTAATTAACAGGAATGCAGTATTTTAGCCTCACATCAAGAAACAGAAATTTTGCAAAGGCACAGGTTCAGGAACACAGGCTGGGAAGCTTCCTTTGCAGAATGGGGAAACCAGGTGACAGAGGAAGGAGCACCACAACCCTGAATACTCAGCTGAACTCAGCAGGCCTGTCTTCCTGGAAGTTCTTCCCAGATGGTGCTGAAAGCAGTGATAACTGCATGGGGGTCTAGGGTAGCCCCATCAACACTGGTTGGGGTTCCCGGGAAGGGTTGGTGGGCAGCAGGCTGCTCACCCTGTTTGGAAATCAATGAATCTCATTGTGGGAAATGGAATCTTGAAAGGGCTAGAAGGGCAGGCCCAGTCTGAGATGGAATCTTTTTTCCCCCTGAGTACTTACAGCACTTGCTGGTTCATCATATGTCTCCTAACATAAATGACTTGCTTTACAGCTATTTTGATGTGTGTCTTACCATCAACCACCCTCTATTTGAGCTCATATTCCTACAGTGGAAAGCACTGTTTATGAATCTTTGATCCCTCATATTACTAACAATAAAACTGATTGAAGGAATAAAATTAACGTTAGTAGGCTTTCCTAAGGCTCATTAGCACTGTTTCTCAGCCGACACCATCATCGGCTTCGAAGACACTGTGCTACAAATAGAATCAGCTGCCTAGTTCACCTAAGTAAAGGATGGACATCAGCATCCCAGAATTAACGAATGATAAATCTCAGACTTGGTTTATTAATGGTTGCAGAGGCCGCTGTGACAGGAGGCCAAGAAATATGAACTCAGTTCTCCAATTCAGAGAGTTCCTTGGGCTTGCCTGCTGTGTGATTCAACTTGACTGGGGTTCTGAGCAGTCTATCTAAGCAGGAGACAAGTTCAGCAGCAAATCTGCCTGAGGGTGGATAACATACTATTTACCTGTCATTGCCACTTCCCTTACTTTATCAGTGGGGGTCTGATTGAGGAGAGGATGGCTAGGTACTAGACACTGGGAATCTGGGGAGGTTAAGCCGTCAAGGCACACACACTTGAGATGCACACGTCCAAACGTGCATGCTGCTTTCAGGTCCACTGTGTCGGGCATAGCAGTCAGAAAGCACCAGTCTGCATCACTGAGAACTTACCAAAAGAAGCTCTTGAGCTGCTTTGGTCTCCCTGATACACGGAGGGGGAAGGGCACAGTCTCTAAGTTGATGATGCTAATCCAGCGTAGCTGGCATGATACAAGGGGAAATACGGTTTCTGTAGTTTCCTTTAGGGCTTTTATGTCCAATTCAATCAGACAGATATTATGAGTCTAAGTTCCAAACACCATGTTGGGCACTGTGGTTGCAGCAACAAAGAAGCTAGTCGTCCCCATTCCAGGCAAGTAAGTGCCTTCCCAGAGGGGCTGGTCTGAAAGCCTAACCAGGATAGAAAGATGGGCAGAGCTTGCCCTTGGAGGTGGTGGGAGTATGTGAGACCCAAAATTATGAGAAACAGGTAGCAATGAAACAAACACTAAACTTGGCAGGCGGTATTACCAGTCATCAGCCCAAAAGGGTTAGGAGTAGGGGGTGAAGCCAGATGCCAGATCATTGAAACAGAGGAAGCAGAGGAAGTGGGAATCAACCTGGAGGAATTCTTCTACCTAAAGAAACAGATATTGGCTCTTTTATCGCAAGCTGAGGCCTCCTTCAGGATATAAGGAGATTTGTTAAGAGCCCTAACCCAGGCCAGATCCAGCTCTGCAGAAGCTAGATTATGGGTACAAATATGTTAAGAAATCACTAGAGATGAATTTGCAAAGGCTATACTAGAGGTATGTGCTCCACCAGAAAGGCTAGGCAAAGCAATTGACTTTCAAACTAACTAGAAAGACAAGCTGATGAAGGAATTCCAAACAGAGAGATCAGCCTACTTATAGAAATAGGAGGATGACAGAGTTCAGAGAAGAGAGAGTGGCTCAGTGTGGCAGGGGCATATTCATGTGAGGGGAAGTGGCAAGTGACAAGGTAGAAGATACAGGTTGGGGTCAGATGGTGAAGGGACTTGTTTGTTGGAGCTGCAATTTTAGATACTATGCTGAAAGCAATGTGGAGACAAAGGAGCTTTTGAGTAGAGGGTGTTCACTCATGATTTGTCTCTTGAAGCTTTCTCAGCAGGCTTATGGTGACAAAAAGCAGATAATGAGCTCCCACAAACCCTCGCCCATTCTCCTAGGCAATGTCTTGGTTACAGCTTTGAACCTGAGTACCTAATCACTCTCTGCTTTGGGGAGCTTATCCCTTGACTATCCTCTCTGCCTTGCTCCTTTTGGATTACAGATTATTTACCAAACAATAATCTGATTTTCACCCCAAGGGGTCACGGCTCCCACTAACTGCTAAAACAGTATGGCAAAAAGGAAACAAAAAGTACCAATATTCTTTGCCTGGTCCTAGCCTCTGGAATGTTATTAATCAAGGGTAGAGACAGGGCAGTCACATGGCCAGATCTGTTTGGAGGTAGATTAGAAGGGGAAGATGGTAGGAAGAAAGCTAAATTAGAGGAAGGAAGATGAGTAGGGACAACAAATAGAGATAATGACAGTAGCAGCAGAGAGGATCAATGCACAGATACTGAAGAGGTATAATCTACGAGACCAGGTGTCTCATTGCCTGTTGAGGGAAAGAGGGAGAGAATAACAGAAGGTCACTTCGCTGTTGGCCTTTAGGTGCTTATGAGACATCTAGGGAAAGATGTCTAGTTGACCACTGAAAACACATATCTAGGGTTCAAGAGAGGTTAGAAACAAAGCACAGATTTGGTATCGTTTGCTATATACTGTTGTAAATGAAGCCATAAAAATGAATGAGAAAAAGGGGTTGCTAAAGGAGAGTATTTAAGGTAGGAAATAAGACTGAGGAAGAGGAATCAAAGGCAGAAGAACAGCTTCAAGCAGTAAGAGGTAGAAAGGATTTCAAGAAAGAGAGAAGTTTCAACAGTGTCAAATTGGTTAAATAGAATGAAAATGGAAGAGAGGTCTCTGGGTACAGCAATTCATAAGGGAGCAAGGGGGGAACAAATAGAAATCAGTTGAAAAGTAAATGGAAGATCAATAAAATAGAGAGTGTGCATACAGATTTCATTTTAAAACAGTTTGACTGTGAAAGAAAGGAAAAGGGTATGTTGGTATTTTGAAAGGAAAGGAAAAGCAAGGATTCAAGGAAAATTTTAAGATAATGAAATGAGTATGTTTATAGGCTGAGGATACGAAACCAGCAAAAAAGGAAAGACTGACCAGAGGGCAGACAGCAGAAGCAAGAAGAACTACAATCCTGCAGCCTGTGGAACAAAAACCACATTCACAGAAAGATAGACAAGATGAAAAGGCAGAGGGCTATGTACCAGATGAAGGAACAAGATAAAACCCCAGAAAAACAACTAAATGAAGTGGAGATAGGCAACCTTCCAGAAAAAGAATTCAGAATACTGATAGTGAAGATGATCCAGGACCTCGGAAAAAGAATGGAGGCAAATATCGAGAAGATGCAAGAAATGATTAACAAAGACCTAGAAGAATTAAAGAACAAACAAACAGAGATGAACAATAAAATAACTGAAATGAAAACAACACTAGAAGGAATCAATAGCAGAATAACTGAGGCAGAAGAACGGATAAGTGACCTGGAAGACAAAATGGTGGAATTCACTGCTTTGGAAGAGAATAACAAAAAAAGAATGAAAGGAAATGAAGACAGCCTAAGAAACTTCTGGGACAACATTAAGCACCACATCATTCACATTACAGGGGTTCCAGAAGGAGAAGAGAGAGAGAAAGGAACAGAGAAAATATTTGAAGAGATTATAGTCAAAAACTTCCCTAACATGGGAAAGGAAGTAGCCACCCAAGTCCAGGAAGTGAAGAGTTCCATACAGGATAAACCCAAGGAGAAACATGCTGACACACATAGTAATCAAATTGGCAAAAATTAAAGGCAAAGAAAAATTACTGAAAGCAGCAAGGGAAAAATGACAAATAACATACAAGGGAACTCCCAAAGGTTAACAGCTGATTTCTTAGCAGAAACTCTGCAAGCCAGAAGGGAGTGGCATGATATACCTACCGTGATGAAAGGGAGAAACCTACAACCAAGATTACTCTACCCAGCAAGGATCTCACTCAGATTCAATGGAGAAATTGAAAGCTTTACAGACAAGCAAAAGTGAAGAGAATTCAGCACCACCAAACAAGCTCTACAACAAATGCTAAAGGAACTTCTCTAAGTGGGAAACACAAGAGAAGAAAAGGATCTACAAAAGCAAACCCAAAACAATTAAGAAAATGGTAATAGGAACATACATATCGATAATTACCTTAAACGTGAAAGGATTAAATGCTCCGACCAAAAGACAGAGGCTTGCTGAATGGATACAAAAACCAGACTCATATATATGCTGCCTACAAGAGACGCACTTCAGACCTAGGGACACATACAGACTGAAAGTGAGGGGAAGGAAAAAGATAATCCATTCAAATGGAAATCAAAAGAAAGCTAGAGTAGCAATACTCATATCAGATAAAATAGAGTTTAAAGAATGTTACAAGAGACAAGGAAGGACACTACATAATGAGGAAGGGATCAATCCAAGAAGAAGGTATAGCAATTATATTTATACATATACCCAACGTAGGAGCACCTCAATACATAAGGCAACTGCTAACAGCTATAAAAGAGGAAATTGGCAGTCACATAATAATAGTGGGGCACTTTAACACGTCACTTACAACAATGAACAGATAATCCAAAATGAAAATATATAAGGAAACAGAAGCTTTAAATAACACAACAGACCAGATAGATTTAATTGATATTTATAGGACATTCCATCCAAAAACAGCAGATTACACTTTATTCTCAAGTGCACACCAAACTTGAGGATAGATCAGGATAGATCTATTCAATATACCCAAATCAATCAATGTGATACACCATAGTAACAAATTGAAGAATAAAACTCATATGACCATCTCAACAGATGCAGAAAAAGCTTTTGACAAAATTCAACACCATTTATGATAAAAACTCTCCAGAAAGTGGGCATAGAGGGAACCTACCTCAACATAATAAAGGCCATATATGACAAACCCACAGCAAACTTCATTTTCAATGCTGAAAAACTGAAAGCATTTCCTTTAAGATCAGGAACAAAACAAGGATGTCCACTCTCACCACTATTACTCAACATAGTTTTGGAAGTCCACGCCATGGCAATCAGAGAAGAAAAAGAATTAAAAAGAATACAAATTGGAAAAGAAGAAGTAAAACTGTCACTGTTTGCAGATGACATGATACTATACATAGAGAATCCTAAAGATGCCACCAGAAAACTACTAGAGCTAATCAATGAATTTGGTAAAGTTGCAGGATACAAAATTAATGCACAGAAATCTCTCGCATTCCTATATAGTGATGATGAAAAATCTGAAAGTGAAATTAAGGAAACACTCCAATTTACCATTGCAACAAAAAGAATAAAATACCTAGGAATAAACCTACCTAGGGAGAAAAAAGACCTGTATGCAGAAAACTATAAGACACTGAGGAAAGAAATTAAAGATGACACCAACAGATGGAGAGATATACCATATTCTTCGATTGGAAGAATCAATATTGTGAAAATGACTCTACTACCCAAAGCAATCTACAGATTCAATGCAATCTCTATCAAATTATCAATGGCATTTTTTACGTAACTAGAACAAAAAATCTTAAAATTTGTATGCAGACACAAAAGATCGCAAATAGCCAAAGTAGTCTTGAGGGAAAAAAATGGAGCTGGAGGAATCAGACTCCCTGACTTCAGACTATATTACAAAGGTACAGTAATCAAGACAATATGGTACTAGCACAAACAAAGAAACACAGATCAATGGAACAAGATAGAAAGCCCAGAAATAAACTCACGCACCTACGGTCAACTAATCTATGACAAAGGAGGCAAGGATATACAATGGAGAAAAGACAATCTCTTCAATACATGGTGCTGGGAAAACTGGACAGCTACATGTAAAAGCATGAAATTAGAACACTCCCTAACACCATACACAAAAATAAACTCAAAATGGATTTGAGACCTAAATGTAAGACTGGACACTATAAAACTCTTAGAGGAAAACATAGGAAGAGCACTCTTCGACATAAATCACAGCAAGATCTTTTTTGATCCACCTCCTAGAGTAATGGAAATAAAAACAAAAACAAAAAAACCAACCAAATGGGACCTAATGAAACTTAAAAGCTTTTGCACAGCAAAGGAAACCATAAACAAGACAAAAAGACAACCATCAGAATGGGAGAAAATATTTGCAAACGAATCAATGGACAAAGGATTAATCTCCAAAATATATAAACAGCTCATGCAGCTCAATATTAAAAAGACAAACAACCCAATCCAAAAATGGGCAGAAGACCTAAAAAGACATTTCTCCAAAGAAGACATACAGATGGCCAAGAAGCACGTGAAAAGCTGCTCAACATCACTAATTATTAGAGAAATGCAAATCAAAACTGCAATGAGGTATCACCTCACACCAGTTAGAATGGGCATCATCAGAAAATCTACAAACAACAAATGCTGAAGAGGGTGTGGAGAAAAGGGAACCCTCTTGCACTGTTGGTGGGAATGTAAATTGATACAGCCACTATGGAGAACAGTATGGAGGTTCTTTAAAAAACTAAAAATGGAATTACCTTATGATCCAGCAATCCCACTACTGGGCATTTACCCAGAGAACACCATAATTCAAAAAGACACATGCACCCCAATGTTCATTGCAGCACTATTTACAATAGCCAGGTCATGGAAGCAACCTAAATGCCCATCGACAGACGAATGGATAAAAAAGATGTGGTACATATATACAATGGAATATTACTGAGCCATAAAAAGGAACGAAATTGGGTCATTTGTTGAGATGTGGATGGATCTAGAATCTGTCATACAGAGTGAAGTAAGTCAGAAAGAGAACAAATATCGTATATTAATGCATGTATGTGGAACCTAGAAAAATGGTACAGATGAACTGGTTTGCAGGGCAGAAGTTGAGACACAGATGTAGAGAACAAATGGACAAACAAATGGACACCAAGGGGGATAGCCGCGGGGGAGTGGGGATGGTGGTATGATTAATTGGACAATTGGGATTGACACATATACACTGATGTGTATAAAATTGATGACTAATAAAAACCTGCTGTATAAAAAAATAAGTAAAATAAAATTTAAAAAAAAGGAAAGACGGATGATACAGAACACAGAATGGATAACTGAGCTTTAATCCCATTTCACTACTTCTGCATGCATGAAAAATAGTTCATAAAACAAATTATTTTATTCTTCTCTGATGTTCAAGATAGAAGGTAAGAAATGGATCTTTAGGAGATGGAAGTTATAGGTGGAATTTTTTTCTTTCTTCTCCTGCTTCTGCTACCAGTAAAATCCTGAGTACTGAATTTGAAGCAGAGAACATTGTTTTAAAGGTGTTTTATTATTTAAATATGCATAAATATACTAATCCTAGTAAGTCATCATCCATCTTCAATTTTGGGAAAGGGTGACCCTGCTTAACTTGAAGCGTGAGTCTAATTAAGTAGTCTAATGATATATAGCATTCAATGATATATTTCCAAATAATTACAAGATAAGAAAACCCATTAGGTATTAAAAGTATGCTGACATAACTCAGTCTTCCTTACCGGTTTAGAAGGAACTTACAGTGCCCCAGGGCCATCATCATAAATATTAATTATCACTGAATATATAGAACTGTCAGTACTACTGATACTTTCTAGTAGAAATGGTCTTTTCTATTTTCAGACTTGCTAAGTACATTGATAGATAGGTTGGAAGAAATAAAAGGTTTATGTCACAGATATTACAAATGTAGAAAACTGCCAGTTTGCTTCCGGTCCCTAAGATGCCATAATTATTTCCTGCTGAAAACTTCCACCATGGTTATTAGTAATCCGATTTTAATAAATTTACTATAGGTCAAGAATAGAGCACATATTGCTGTATATTCCTAGGACAACTGTTTTGGGAAAAGTACATAAATGAGATGATAACACATTTCTGCGGTTTAATGAACTACTTTGTGATATCACATGATGGAACATTTCTGTTTTCATACTCATCCAGCTGGATCATTTCAGTAATAAAAAGATAAGATACTTGACTTACTAATTCCAACTAAAAATCATCCCTAAAGTTGTTAGTATGTTAAGAAATACTCAAGTCAGAAGGCGAATGTTATTAATATATAGGAGTGAGGTGCACCTGCAGAAGTATTAGAATGCAAAAATATATGTTTGTGGCAAAAGGGCAGCAAAACAAGCTATATTCAGGAAATTCTTTATTGATGAAAAAGAACAGAGATATAATTTCCATTATCGAAGGAAAAGCTGAATGATCTAAACAGTTTAACAGTTTTCGGGGCTGTTTCAGCTCCCAGTATTTATATAATGTTCTCAAGGAGTTGCAGCATTTTATTATGAAATCATGTGTGTGGAAGCACTTTGTTGGGTTGGGTCTCTACGTATGCCAGGCACTGAGTAGGTCTTGAGGGCATAAAGACATCCTGTGCCCTATTAGACTCGCACTCTAATAAACACACGTATATGTATATGAATACATATAAACATACATATGAAATGCATATATGCATATGTATATAAATTATCTGTGAGGACTGTCAGAAGAACACACAACTTGTTAGTAATCTATTCATTATTTTAGATACAAGTGGAACATTTAAGCTGTATTATTTTGGTTTTCCCTAAAACTACACTGAGATATCTTTTCAGAGTATGCTCTCACTTTTTCTTTCATCAGATGCCACAGTCTGCAAATAATACTCCTGGGCATTGTCCAATGGATTTCAACAAAGGGACTATGGGGCATTATCAGTATTATCATCTATATCATCTATCTCAATCTATACTCATTTTGAAGTTCCATTCGAGAACGAAATACTAAAAACAGCTTTGCATCCCTTAAAGCAGTGGTTCTCAAAGTGTGGACCACTTGAGTCAGAATCCTCTGAGGATGCCAGAAAAAATGCAGATTTCTGATTTCTTCCCTAGACCTATGAAGTCAGCATCCCAGGTAATGGAGTCTGGTGATCCGAATTTTCCATTCAGTGCCCAGGTAATCTATGTATGCCTCAAAGTTAGAAATCCACCCACCCACGGAGCCAGGAATGTTCTCCCCTCCATCATTCAGATCTGTGAAAGTACTCACTTCTGTTTGTTTTAGCCTTCAAGAGACTTAGTATCAAAATTGATCTCGAACTCTAAAAATAACATTTTTATCAACTCCAGCTAATTCATTAATCAAAAGTTGCACATTGTCTTATGTATCACTCAGAGAAAAATGCTGCCAATTAAACAATGATACACCATCAGTTATAAGATGCCTCCTGATTTTGTAAATGTTAAAATAGGAAATATGTGTAACTAACAATTGATGAAAGACTGTTATCCCTAAATAACAGTGAGAGGGCAGTCAAAATTTAAAGTTTTGAGGGATGAGCATAAGTTTGCTAGGAAGCTCTGTGTTGGAGAAGTGTACTTTCAGACAATAGGAAGAAGATACAGGGACATGACATTCACAAGCCTGGTGTAGAGAGGGTTCTCAAATCAGTCTGCTTAAGTTCCAATATCTGCCTTGATATTTAGCCATGGAGTGATACTGGAGCAACCTAATTTTAAACGTTTCATACTTCTGTTTTCTTATTTGTAAAAGAGAATTTTAATCTGCTTCATAGGGGTGTAAGGCTTAATTATAGAATACAAACGGAGTGTTGAACACTTTGCCCAATACATAGAACACATTCTCAATTACAGTTTATTATTATTATTATTGCTATAGGGAATGGTCTAGTGGGGCAGGAATGGGAAGTGGGAGAAGCTGAAGCCAATGTGGTAAGTGGGGATAGTATTTTGATGACTGTATATTCCTAGGGAGTTTAGAATCCTGGAGTCACTGGAAGCAGGATAGTGGCTGGTCTGATATGCATTTCAGAACAATTACTCTGTCAGTTTGGACAATGCACTTCAACAGAAGAACCACAGAAACAGGGAGAGCACTTAGGAGGCTCTGGCCATAGCTCAGGCAAGAGCTCATTAGAGTGATGGCAATGGGGATGGAGGTTGGGAAAGACTTCCTAGACAGACTCAGAAGCTATTGAAAAGGTAAAATTACATGACTTCTTGACTAATTTGATATAGTGAGTGAGTGATTAGTGAGGCTATTTCCCAGGTTTTTTTAGTTTACATAACTATTTATTTATAGACAATAGATGCATATTTTAGAGATTTACAACAGCGTTTGTCCTTAAGAAAATTAAAAATGCAAATGGAAAACCTTAGATGTCAACATATAATTAGTATTCACAGATACCACTAAATAAAGAGAAGATAATGTCAGGGAAAAGAAATGGCATGGGTGGTAGGTTAATATTATCAGGAATGGATGAAGTTGGTTAGGAAAAGAAAACGACACATCAATCACAGAGTTCATATGCCCTTTTTGGCATGTAGCCTAGTAGAGACTTCATGTACACACACAAAAATCTCATGAATAACAATAAGGACTATAATAACGTGACATATATCCACAGCTGGGGTGGAGGTGGCCTGTACCTGGAATCAGAAAATCTGAGTTCAAATCTTAGCATTGATCATTTAATATCTTGTGCTCTAAGGCAAATTAGATAATTTTGCTGATCCAGCTTCATAATCTGCTAAAACAGGGACAATTACACCTATTTGGTAGAATTTTTATAAAACTTTTTCGAAAATTGTGAAGTGCTGTATTTACTATACTATATACATTTTGTCTGATAGGGAGTTTTACACTTTCAATGAGACATACAACTCTCTGTTTTAATGAGTCAGGTTAAAAAGTACTTAAATTATTTTTAGTTTTAAAAAAATTAACTCAATCTTCATTTCCCAATGCCATTTACTCTTTAGGAACTGTAATATCTTTTTACTCAGTTTTCAGATACATCAGCCAATGAGATGTAATGCTAATGGAATTCTTTTGTGAAAAAAATACGAGCTAATAGAAAGGGAATGCAAATACTTAACCTATTGTAGGGCAGATTCTGATTTTCAGTTGTCAGGATATAAAAAAATTGTTCTTGAAATAAGAATCAGAGTTGAATGACCTCTGCACATACAGTTGATTCAGAATTTTTTCTAAATAACCCTGGGGTAATGAGAAAGTGAAGAAGAGAGGAAACAGTATTAGAAGAAAGACCAAAATAAGGGAGAAAGGAAATGATGATCTTGGCTAGTACCTGAACATAGCTTAGAAATATAAAAGAAAAAATAGGCATTTTTTAAAAATTAAAGGCATTTTAAATGCCTTTTTAAAATTAAAAGGCATTTTAATTTACTTAAAGGCATTAAATGCAGGCATTTTAATTACGTGACATTATTCATCTTGCATTTATCCTTAGGTTTTCTTTTTCTTGATTTCCACATCATTACATTAGGTACAGGAATATCTTTCCTGGGTCTAAATGGGCCTACCTAAGCTACACAGAGTGGCCCATTTGCTCTGATCTAGGCCCATCTTGATAGTATATGAAATGCCTAGTGCCTGTTCCAGCGCTTTTTTAAAACAGGTAAAAATGTGTTTTTTAAGAGAGAAAAAAAGTTATTTGGTGCCTGTTCTGTGCTCAGCCCTATACTGAGTATTGGAAATACAACTGTGAATTATGTAGACATGGTCCTCATGAAGTTTATCAGTTTAATAGAGCAAAGGATGATCAAATAGGTACTTACAATGCTGGGTATTATGTGCTATGGTGTAAGAATCTTAGGATATGTGGAGACACTTAAAAATAGTTCCCAGTTTGAACACTGGGGCCCCAGAAGGCTTCCCAGAGGAAGACATATCTAAGTAGAAGTAAAAAATACAAAGGAGTTAGACAGGAGAAGACAGATGGCAAAAGATAGAAACATATTAAGGCCAAGAAGCTAGAGAAAAACCTGGCTTCTGTGAGGACTTGGCTGGTGTGTGTGTTTGTGCTCATGAGCGCATGAATGTGTCTTGGGGGTAGAATGAGGGAAACAGCAAGACACAAGGCTGAAGAAGCAAGCGGAGGTCAGAGTGTGAAGGTGCTAAAAGGCCACATCAAGCAGCTTGATCTCTATCGTAACATTATTCAGAAACCATTGAGAAGTTTTAGGCCAGGATCCAACATCATCAGTACTGCTTTAGAAAGAGCATTCTGACAGCAGTGTGGAAAAGAGATTGGAGGGGCAGCAGGGGGCAGACAGGCACACATGTGAATCAGGCACAGACACCAATTAGCCACTGTCACAATATTCCAGGAGAGAGTCTGACTCAATGAAGTACT